>NC_056727.1:313260771-313570771 GCF_019279795.1 Protopterus annectens | reverse complement strand
ATGTGTCCCTAAGTCCCTGACTACTGAGTCAACTCTAAAGGGTGTGTTGTCAATATGGTAGTTATCAGGGGTGGATGCCTTCCCAAAGGATACTATTATGCATTTCTTGGTATTTAGCTTTAGTCCATGGCTCCTAACACCAGTTGTTTCTCTTTGTCAGCCCTTCCTGGAGAACATTTGTGCCAGTGTGGGATTCAATTACAGTTCCTAATTAGCAACCATCTGCAAATTTAGTCAGCCAGAGAACATTGACATTGGCTTTGACCTTAGAGAAGTAAATGCCAAAAAGGAGCTGTCCCAGCACCAGTCCTTGTGGGACTCCACTTGTGAATGGCCTCTTTGTAGAGGTGGGCTCCCCAATTGTAACTTCCTGAGTCCTGTCTGTGAGCCAGACAGCTATGCAATGGGTGACATAAAGGTTTATGCCTAACCTCTTGAGTTTCTCAACAATGCCCAAGATAGGTATTGTATCAACTGCCTTGGCCAGGTCAAGGTAGGCAGTGTGAACCCTTTTGCTCTCATCTACTGTTTTGTTGACCCTCCCAAAGAAGTCCACCAGGTTGGGTAGTCATGACCTGCCCTTGACGAAACCAAACTGGGTTGGATCCAGTGTCTGGAGGTTTACCATATCATTACTGATCACTTCCATAACAATTCTTTCCATGGCTTTACATGTAAGACTAGTGAGACTTATGGGTAGTTTCCAGAATCTGTAGATGGCCGACTTTTGTGCAGAGGGATGACAGTTGCTGATGTTCTTCGTATTTCACTGTTGCAGTCATCACATTTGGGTTATCTGCCTGCAGGTAGCTGTCAGCCAGCCTGAATTCCAGAGTCTTCTATTCCTGCATCGGATGCTGTCTCTTCTTCCATGACATCAGGTCATCAGGGGTATAAAACATGCAGCTGATGCCATTACATCAGTCTTTCTTGCCATGTGGTGCCCAAAGCAGAAGCAGTTTGCAAGTGCCAGTCGGCCGACTCTTGAAATTTTCGTTTTCGTGTTTCAGAACTGAAGTCTTCAAAAAAAAGATAAGTACCCCTTTGGGGATCTTTTTTCTTGCTCCAACCGATGTCAGTAACAGTTAACAATTGTCTTACCTGTGGAAAGCAAATACCTCAAAAAGATTTTCATTCATACTGCATTCCTTGCTTAGGCCCAGACCACGATGTCCCTTGCTGTCGGTTTTGTGTTCAACCCCCGAACTATTCATCGTCGGGCTATATTTGCAGCAAATTATTTTGGTACTCAGTATCCGTATTCCGAAATGGCTTCAGTAAGCCATCCAACAACCGAACTTCCAAAAAAACGTAAGGATAAAGACAGGGACAAACCGCATTGGTCCAAAACTGCTGACGATGCTTCCGTTAAGCTAGTTGCCAGTCCGCCGGTACTCAGTGAGGTGCTTTCGCGGCCCCTGATATGCGCTACTTCAGATTCGCAGGCCTCTACTGAGACCCATTTAGTGTCCGGTATGCCATGAGATGCTTCTTCGACTATGGAACCTGCGGATGTCTCTATCTTGGACGGATCTGGAGCCGCTGTGCAGGCACCGGCTTCTGAGGGTGTATTCAGGCCTACAGACTTGCATTTTAAACCGACGCCATGTTCTTCATCCAGGCTTAAAACTCACACCACACCTAGAAAGCCCTCATCAAAACTGCATGGTCAGGCCCATATGCCTAAAAAAGAAATGTTTAGAATGGCTGAAGACCTTATTACCTTAATTAGGGGAAGCCAACCTTCCCCCTCTAAGAGACCTAGAACTGATTTTCCTTCTGATTCTTCTGATCAGGAATCTGATATTTCTGTTTCTTCTGATTACCAGGATTTGCCCTTATCTACCTATGAGGATTCTGATGCAGAGGATTCCATTCCCTCTGCTTCCCCTCCAGAAGATTTTTCTTTTGGTGAAACCTTGCACACTCTTAGGGAACATTTCCACTGGGAAAGCCAGGATTATTCTGACTCCAAAAAGAGGCTTAGGGAATTCTTACTCCTTCCTCAACACAGGCCTTTAGCTATCCCTCCTGTTCTGGACATTGTAGATGATGCTTTCTTGGAATCCAGCCTTTCCCCAAACACTTTACCTCCAGCTCCCAGAAAACCTGACAGGTATTACAGAGTGCCTGACTCTCACAAGTTCCTCTTCAAGAATCCTACTGCGGATCCAGAAACCATTTCCTAAGGACCAAAGGGCATTAAGGCTACTGCTGCCAAAAAATCCTACCCCTTCTGATAGAGATTCTATAGCCTTGGACAGATGGGGTAAGAAGGTATACACTTTTGCTACTTTGGCCATTAGGGCTTTAAATTGCCAGTTTCATATGTTAAAGTACCAGCAGCATATTATGGGACTACTTAAACAGAAAATGATGTTGATTCCTGACTCTGCTGAAAACAAAGAATTACAGGATTTAATGCATTATGCAGAACAAGTTGGTAAACATAATTTGCAATGTGGTTTTGACCCTTTAGAAGCATCTTGCAAGGCTGCTGTCACTGGGTCTGTACTTAGAAGGCATGCTTGGCTTAAGGAGCAAAACTTGCCAGATCATGTTAAAGCTAAATTACTGGATGCTCCCTTAAACCAAGACTGCCTGTTTGGCAACAAAGCAGAAGAAGTCCTCAAAAAATGGAGGGAAAAGCTAAATCTATGCAAACTGTTAAAGATTTCCTGCAAGTACAGCCTCCCAGATTTAGTAGGCATTGGCCTTCAAAGAATTGGCCCTTTCCAGTCTCTTCCAGGCCTTCTCAGTCTAAACCCAGGAACAGCAGACCACCTAGGTTACAGTACCAGGCTACGCACAGGCCTAAGCAGTGGGGGGCTCCCACTTCCAAAGCAGGGAGTAGTAAGGCACCCCCCTAATGAAAAATGGTGCAATGACTTAACCTTAACCCTTCCAAGCCCTGCTCAACTGCCTGCTCCCTTAGGAGGAAAGCTCGCCCTGCATGCAAAAAACTGGGAACTCATTCCCAGAACAAATGGGTTTTGAATATAGTTTCCCAAGGATACAGATTCCACTTCCACACCCTACCAACCCCAAACGGTTGGCCAGACCTACCCCCAAATCAGTGGGCAGAGGCCCAACAGCAGGTTCTCTCTCTCTCTCTTCTAAGTATCAGGGGTATTCAACCTGTCCCGGCAGAAGAAAGGGGGCAAGGTTTTTATTCAAAACTTTTCCTGGTACCCAGAAAAGACAACTCCTGGCATCCTATTCTGGACCTCTCTATTCCAAACACCTTTTTGGTAATCCCAAAATTCAAAATGCTAACACTTCAACAACTGCTTCCTATGCTAGGCAAAGATGCCTAGTTGGCAACCTTAGACTTAAAGGAAGCTTACCTGCACATTTCAATAAGGGAATCTTGCAGGAAATATCTACGCTTCAGGGCAAGCTCCATGCACTATCAGTTTTCTGCACTTCCCTTTGGCTTATCTACTGTGCCCAGAGTATTCACAAAGTGTCTAGCTCCAGCCATTGCATTTTGCAGGCAGAGAAAAATTCAAATATACCCATTCCTGGACGATTGTCTGATTCAGGCAGAAAGCCAGGACTTGTTATTAAATCATCTGGCATTTGTAAAGAAACTTCTAACCTCTCTGGGGTACACCATAAACGAAAATAAATCTCACCTAGTACCCTGCCAACAGATTGTATTCCTGGGAGCAAGCTTGAACACAGCTTCCCAGATGGCTTTCCTCACTCCAGAGAAACAAGTTTATTTGGCAACCTACTTCAAACTATTGGCCACACAGACCCAGATATCTGCAAGGAAAATTCTGCAAGCCTTGGGGTTCATGGCCTCTTGCATTCTACTAATTCCATATGCAAGACTGCATATGAGGAAACTACAGTGGTATCTAAAAAGCCTATGGCGTCAACATTCTCAGGACCTGGAATCAATGACTCCTATCATTCCTTGTATAAAGACAGAGTTCCTTTGGTGGGCAGAGGCCTGCTACCACAACAAGGGGCTCCCTTTCACTCTACCCCCTGCTGCCCGAACCCTAACAACAGACACCTCAGACTATGCATGTGGGGCTCACTTGGCAGGGTAGTGCATTCAGGTCAAATGGAACCCGAGACAGATGCACCTGCATATCAACCAAAAAGAAATGTTAGCTGTACAGAATTCCCTGACAGCCTTCAAAGACCGCATTCTTCCAGGACAATTATGGGTAAAGGCAGACAACACCACAGTTATGTGGTACATAAACAAGCAGGGGGGGCCCACCCGTACCCTCTCTGCAGACTAGCCATGGCTCTTGAAACACAGCCTTGAGCTACCAAGTGCACTTGCAAGCACAGCTCCTGCCAGGCAAACTAAATTCACCGGCAGATGACCTAAGCAGAAATCTCATGGACCCACACAAATGGAAACTGGAACCAAAAATATTCAAACTCTTGAGGAACAAATGGGGGACTCCAAAGGTAGACCTGTTTGCCTCCGCTCAGAACTACCAATTGTACAAATTCTGCACAAGGACTTCCCACAGTCAAGCCTGGAAAGTGGATGCCCTGTCCTTTACCTGGGAAAGCATCTCATTTTATGCCTTTCCCCCTCTGCCTCTCCTCTCGAAGGTTCTGCTAAAGATCAAACAGGACAAGCCAAGGACAATATTGATTGCACCAGACTGGCCATGCCAGCACTGGTACCCCCTCTTGTGCAGTATGACTCTACTGGAATCATGGCACCTGCCTCAGACCCCTTCCCTGCTGTTCCAGCAGGTGGGCCAGATTCTGCACCCACAGCTTCAAACCCTGAACCTTGCAGCCTGGTGAATTCCTTGAGCTATCCAACAGCATCCCTCACTAAGCAGGTGCTAGATGTCATTCTGGAGGCAAGGAGGCCTAGTGCTAGAAAATCCTATGCTGAAAAGTGGAAAAGATACTGTTCCTGGAGCCAGAATCAGGGGATGGGCACAACGGTGCTCAGCTTACCTCATATTCTTCAGTACTTAACAGAAATGCTTCACAAGGGCCTATTCTTTTCATCAATTAAAATTCATGCCTCTGCAATTTCAGCACATTATAATTCTGAACCACCCCTCTTTTCTCATCCCCTGCTAAAGCAATTATTTAGAGGGGACAAAAACTTAAGACCCCCCCCCCAGGAGAGCCCCTACTCCAGCATGGGACCTTCATTTTACATTGGAAAAGCTCACTCTCCTTTGAAATTCCTTTCTTGGAAAACAGCCTTCCTTCTAGCCATCGCTTCAGCTAGAAAAGTGTCTGAATTGCAGGCCCTTATGGCGGTGGAACCCTTCATTATCTTCCATGCAGACAGGGTTTCTCTCAGGATCAACCCTTCCTTTATGCCCAAGGTGGTGTCTAGTGTGGCCCTAAATCAGTCCATTCATTTGCCTACCTTTTTCCCTAATCCACAAAACAAAGAAGAACTAATACTGCACTCTTAGGGTGTGCACAGACAACTTAGATTTTATTTGGACAGGACTAAGCCTCTCAGAAAATCTGAACAGCTGCTAGTTGGCTTTGCTGCAGGGACAGAGAGGAAGCAAACCATTTCTAAATGGATAGCCCATTGCATTCATTTCTGCTATAAGCACCATAGAAAACCTACCCCACAGGGGATAAGATCACATTCCACCAGGGCTGCATCTGCCTCTACAGCCTTTCTCAGAAGAGTCCCTACCAGGGACATCCTAGAAGCTGCTACCTCGAGCTCTGTACATACCTTCACCAAGCATTACCACATGCCTATTTTTTCTAAATCCAGAGCTGGTTTTTCCACTGCAGTCTTGCAGGGCTTAATATCCGGTCCTAATGCTCTCTAACTTCCTCCTCCCTTCCTTAGCTTTGGGAATCAACCCAAATGTGATGACTGCAACAGTGAAACATGAAGAATATAGTACAGTTGTATACACTTACCATAAATGTAGATGTTTGAGTGTATTCACTGTTGCAGTCCTGGTTACCCTCCCTCCATCCCCCTGACTTCTCTTGGCTCTACCTTTCCTTCTTGGTGTATTTAAGCTTTCTGGTGTATTTGTTTTTTGATGGAGGTGTACCATAATATATAATTGCTTCCCATTGTGGGGGCACTTGACATCTGGGGCAAGAAAAACTGATGTAATGGCATCGGTTGCATGTTTTATACCCCTGATGACCTGATGTCATGGAAGAAGAAGAGACAGCATCCGACACAGGAATCCAAGACTCTGGTATTCAGGCCGGCTGAGGGCTACATGTAGGCAGATAACCCCAAATGTGATGACTGCAACAGCGAATACACTTGAACATCTGCATTTCTGGTAAGTGTACACAACTGTACTTTCTCCATTGATGAGGCATGAAGCCTGTTTGGAGGTTACAATTAGATAGCAATTCCAGAGGGCCTGATAGGTCATGTTTCATGCTATTTAGAAGGCATTGTGAGATATTGTCTGGGCCCATTGATGCAGTGTTCTTCGCCTTGGAGAGAGCATTAAGGACCTGTTCCTTATTGATAGCAGAGGGAGTTATATTTGATTGTATTTCCTGAGGGAAGGTTGAGGGAGAGAGAGAGAGGTAAAGTTGGAGCTGAATTTGTCAGTCAGTAAGTTTGCTATATCATCTGGGTTAGTATAGGTGGCTCCATTTACAATGGGCTCTGCACATAATTGTGCATTGCCTTTGAGGTTGCAGACATAGCTAAAGAATGGCTTGTGGTTGTCCTTGGCCTGAGAGGCCAAATTTGCCTCAAATGTGGTTTTGGTAGACATTATTTGTTCTCTGAATTGTTTGTTTGGTTTGATAAGAATGCTTTTATCCTACTGGGTGTTGTACCTCCTAATTTTTGCCACGAGTTTCTTCCTTCTATTATACAGTCTATTGATTTTGTGATTCCACCACCGTGGCTTGCTTTTGAGTTAGTTCTGTACTTCTTCCTGATGGGTACAGCCGCCTCTGTACATTTATTAACATGCTTGTATAGGGTTTCTGTGAACAGTTCTGCACTGGCAACAGTGTTCTCAGGGTTTGTGGGGGCTTGAAATGTTGCCAGGTTATCACTTAATAGCAGGATGTTAGCCTTAGAGTAGTTTCTGAATACTGCAGGTTTAGCTTGGAGTCCAGGTTTTATTTTTACTTCAAAGGAGACCATTTTGTGTTCTGCCCTTACCAGGGAAGACGTTACACTAGGGGATGTGCAGCACTCTCCCATATTAGTGAGGACCAAAGCCAGTATGTTTGCACTCCTGGTTGGTGTATTGACAATCTGGTCCAGGGAGTTTGTGTTCACAAAATCCAGGAATTTCTGTGCCTATACATTTGGTGTTATATAGGATTCCCAGTTAGTAGTGAGGTAATTAAAATCGTCCATGAATACAGTATTAGTTTGGATGGTGAGTGTTTCCAATAAATTTAAATACATGGTATGGGTTTCCTGTATCATAGAGGGGTACCAGTAGCTTGCAAGGATGTGGTATTGGATTTTGCCTGTGGTGATTTGAACATGGAGCAGCTCAAGTGCATTGTCCTGTTTGACCAGCCTTGAGGTATATTTATTTTTGATGTAAATTAAGACACCTCCACCTTTAGTCACTGTCTGTGTAGTAGCTGGTCTAAACGTATGGAAGGTATTATAACATTGCACTGTTGGTGTGCACTCTATGGCTTTAAACTATGTCTCAGTGACCACACAGCATTCTCTAGGGTGATGAGAATTTCTAGGGAATGGAATTTTTTGTTTAGACTCCTAGCATTGAGCAGTAATGCATTCAGATTTTCTTGGTTTTGATTTGTTATGTCGGAAGTATTTCATTTTGGCATTGCCTAAAAAAGGCACTATGGGGAAGACAATGTTTTAGCTAATATTCAAAAGCCTAGAGGAGAGAGGTGCAGACCATCCCTGGCAAAGCAACATGGTCTGTTGAACATCTCCTTCCTTGCTGATAAATATTGCACCCCCTTAGAATGATGCCAGAAACTAAGCCAGTTATTAAAATCTGTCATCTTTTGTTCATATTGTGGCATCATCCTTGCAAAAGGTAAAATGCTGCTCAGTGATAGGCTCATACCAACCTGGGACACGTATTCTCAGAGCTCCATGATGTCTCTCTTCATATAGTCTAGGGAGGTACATCTCAGGTCATTTACACCCACGTGGACTATGACTGAGTCATACTGATACTTGTTGTCCAATGACCTAAGGGCATATGTAATGGTGTGGTTCCTAGCCCCTAATAAGCAACTAACCATGACTTTCTGCTTACTCAGTCTGGTGAGAAGGACATCAGTGTGTCTCATGATGGAGTCTCCATTGACCAGAATTTTAGATTGTGTGGTAGCTTGCCTTATTGGGCTTAGAAGTAGTGGCTCCATGAGATGTGTCTGTATATGTTGATGTGGGTGCTGTTTTGAAAGAGTGGATTTGGGGCTACTGAGGGTATTTGGTATGTGTACTTCATCTAAGTCTTTGGGGTTTAGGAAGGTTACATTTAAGTGCTTCAGCATATGTGGGTCTATATGTCCGCTTTGAATGGTGCGTGATGGGTGCAGCATGTCTACTACTGACAACCTTATTGACATTAGAAGTGCTTTTATGTGAGAGCTTTGCCTCCAGTGACATTGTATAAATACATCTCTCACATACCATATCATTTAGCTTGAGAATTAACTGGTTGTCAGTAAACATGGGCAATTTCTACATTGCCTCAGGATGCCCATATCCACCAAGCTGGTAATGGAGATACTGGGAAAGTTCATATCCAGGTCAACAGACCCTTTTTTATTGATTAGACAGTTGGATTGTGATTATAAAGCAATGTCAAGTGTATCCGGTTTACAACTCTGGAGACAGTGCTTGTCACTGCAAACTAGTTGTCCTGTTTGCAGCTAGGAATTGGAGAAATTTCAGTTGTGCTTTTACAGGAAAAACATCACTCAAAATGTCTGTGTCTATACAGGGCACTGCCAAACACTTGATGGGAAACTGATAAGTAGATCCTGAAAATTTAAGGATGAAGTATTTAGGCAGATATTCTGAAGTTAGAAACAAATCAAGCAGTACTTACTGAAAACAAAGAATTTGTTTGTCAAGAATGATGAAAAGAGGAGAGTCACATGAATGGCTACTTCCTGGCTACTACTAGTGCTGTCTGACCATAGCTTTACTCTGCTGGGATACAATGCTCCTTTGCTTCTTCTCTCACCAGAAGCAAAACATTAGCACCAATCCCAAGATGAGAAGCAGGCCACAGCCTGTTTAGTGATCCACAGTCTTGTCCCAGATGATGCAAAGGTCTGTAGGCTTGTTGTAGCCTTTTCCTGGTAGATGCCTTGAATAGCAACCAGACCAGTCAGGAACATCAAGCGCAGACACTCACTGCTCAACCAGAAACAATCCAGAATCAATGCACTCGTCTTCTCTCACCAGGAGCAGAATATAAGCACAAATTCAAAGGTGTCACCTATGAAGCAGTTATTAGGCTTTCCGGTGATCAGCAGTCTCCACAAAATAGTACCCTTGTGTTCCTTCTCTCACCAGGAGAAAATAGAAGCACTAATCCCAAGATGACTACTGAGAGGTAGAATGTGGGCTCTCCTATAATTGGTGATCTTGCAATATATGTTGCAGATTTTAAAGGTAAGATGAAAAACTTGGTTAATATCCTAAGCACTGCAGTGTGCACTAAGCAATTAGACATGAAAGAGGTAGTAACTTAAGATTTAGCTGTCTAAATGGAGAGCCAATAAATTTAAAAGAGAATGATAGATTGAAAGGGGGTGGGGACTTTTGCATTCTGGTTCTATGGAATATAGTGAGATGACCAATAAATTTAAATAGTTGAAGCGGAGTGATTCCAAATAATGATAATTTTGTGCTTACTCACAGCCAATGAAAGGGGAGATGGAAGGAGATATGTGAACTATCACATTGACTACACACACCCTTGAAAATCAATCCAGTAGTTAGAGACTTGGAAACCTATGTGGACAAAACACTGTCCTTCACTCACCGTGTATCCATTACTGTAACATTGTCCTATTTCACTGCACATCATTTCAGTAAGGATATGGCATCGAGGTCCAGGGCACAATCAGTCCACAACATTCAGCATGTATTAGGCCTATCATTGAGTATAATGCCTGTCCAAACACTCAACACAACTTGAATGACCAAGGGCCTGAATCATAAAACTGCTCTGTTTCAAAGCCTTGTCCCTCTTCTCAGTATCGTACAGGCTACTGCAGGGCAATCTCTGCCTTGTGTAGAGCGCTTCAACAGACACTGTTATTTTTTTGTCTTTTCGGCTTTTCCTGGTTAGGGGTCACCATAACAGACGCTATCATCTCAAATTTACTGCACATTACTAGTCCATCAGTAGCACAGGCACCCGCTCAAGGCAAACCTTTAGTTGCCCTTATTTTTTAGGGACACCCCCAATTTTGCCTCAAATATTTCTCTATCCCTCCTAAGACTGCAAAATTTTTAAGAAGTTCTAAATTAATCGACAAGTATTTTGAATGCTTCCCTAATGTGACATCTTGTGCTTCCGAATTCTTTTTGCTTTGTCCCTAATTCTGGAGGTTAATGATGAGAACTATAGAGGAGCTGCTGACCACCTGTCAGTTGACCAAATCCCCTCATTAATATATTACGATAATGACCATAGTTCTACTGTCATGCTTTAGTCTAAGTACTGGCCACACCACTGTTTTGTACACCTTACTCTTCGACTTCTTTGGCATTCTTCTTTCATGTATTACCCTTGAAACTTTGCGCCATTTGGCTGCAGCCTCTCTTATTCTGCCTGACTTCCTTATTCAGACTACTTCCTCCCTCCTCATCCACCCCTCCCAGGTTACCTACTTGAATATGTTAACCTGTTGCACTATTTTCCATTCTCTCTGAATTTTCAACAACTGATTTCCTTCATTTCCAGTAGGACTACTGTCTTATCTGTACTCAGTTTCAGCTCACGTGCCTTCAGTTTTGCATTTCATTCCCCTTATCATTTGCTGCAGTTGTTGCTAATAGCCTGCCTGTAATGTCACATCATCTCCATACAGCAACTTTGTTGGTCTGTCCCCTTTAACCTATTTGTTAATGTAGTCCATCACCAGTATGAACTGCGGTGGGCTCAGCAATGTATCCTGATCCATAGCCACTCTGAATAGGAACTCGAACTTGAACTTGAGTCTGAACACTGTTTGTAATAGCCTGCACTAATTCTAGCAATGTTTCCAGAACTTTAAAATATTGCAGGGTTGCCCAAATCTATTTTCACTGGATCCTGTCATATGCTTTCTCCAAGTTTAGAATTACTCAGTTGGAGTCTTTCCTCATCTCTACCTTCTTCTTAACTGTCTAACTGCAAACACCGTATTGGTTGTGCTGCATCCTGATCTGAATACAAACTGCTTGTCTCCCATCTTCCTTTCCACTGCTATGCATATTAATTTATCAGTCATCCTCTCCAGCACTTTAATAGAGTGTGACAGGAGTTTGATACCTGTATACTGCCCACAACTGTGAATGCCCCTTTTGTTCTTTTACATGGGCACTAAAATACTTATTCTCTGGTCATCTGAGATACTCCTTTCTCTTCATACTGCTATGAGTACCCTCTAGAGCTGTTTCTGCTATAACTAACAGAACATCTTGATTGTATATGCCATGACCTCATCTGAGCCTGCTGCTTTCTTTGACTTCATTTTCCTTAACACTGTTCTTACGTCTTCTAGTGTGGGCTGTTCTTCATCTTTAATCATAGTCTGTGTTTTATCAGAAGTACAGAAGCTGCTGGAAGTACTCCTTACTTCTGTCTTTGATGTCTTCTGGACCCGTGAGCAGGTTGTTGCCAGCATCCCTTATGAAGGGTGTCTGGTGACTGTCTCATTTATCTTTCTGTCTTTACCTTGCAACCTGATAGAATTTCTTTGTACCATCTTCTAAGTCACATTCTAGAAGCTGGTAAAGTGCCTCAAATGCCTTGTTCTATGCTACTGCAACTGCTCTCTTAGCCTCTTTGTTAGCCATCCAGTATTCCTTATTAGTCGGGTCCTTCTTTTCTATCTCCCACTTTTTCCTGAACTTCTTCATTCTGTTCATAATTTCCTGGACTTCATCATTCCACCATCAGCTTTCCTTATGTACCTTATTTCCATACCTGGCTTGGCCATATGTTTGTTCTATAGTCTTCAGTCATGCTATTTTGAGACTGCCATTCTTCTTCAGCTCTACCTATTTCCTCTTAATTATAAGGTGCTATTGCCCTGATTATTTCCTTGAACTCTTACGTTTTTTGCTCCTGTCAATTTCTAGGTCTTCGGTCTAGTTTCTGTGGTTTATGTTGTAGGCCAACTACTGTATTTCACTGGGGGGATAACTTTACAATTACTGATTCTATTTCAATGCCCCTTCCTTACTAGGAGGAAGTCTACCTGATTTGCATGTTAACCAGTCTTGTGTATTATCTTGTGACTAACTCTCTTGCTGAACCATGTATTGGTCACTACTAAGCCATTTGCAAGACAAAAGTCTAGAACAGCCCCTCCTTCTTTATTCTTATGCCCCCACCCACGTGGACCCAGGCATTCCTCATGTCATGTTCTGTATGTCTGTTCCCATATGAGAATTCAGGTCTACCGTTATCAACACCAACTTAATGTTGTCCTGTTTTATCTAGTAGGGCCTGTATCTACTGCCTGAATGCACTCATTTTCTCATTGTCGCAACCCTGCTTTGGGACATAGGTTGAGAGCATAAATACTGCCCTATCCTTACACTGGAATCTAATTGCTATGAGTCTAACACTAATTTTGATGAAATCACTTACTGTCTCCTGAAGCTTCTCCCTTACCACTAGTCCCACACCATTTCTAGTCTGTCCTCCACCTGAGTTATAGACTCTGGATCCTAGATACAGAGGATGTCCATGTCATCAACTTCCAATCTGCATCCTGCCAGTGAACCAAAATTAGTGCAGTAATCCTTAGTTCATGTTTATATGGTTGATTGATTTTATGTCCAGCTTGCACTCAATAGAGTTATCACAGGTAACCCAAGCTGGGCAACTGGACACCAGCCAGCCAGTAGCTTATTGACTCAGGGCTGCTAGTCTTTATGGCAGGCCTACACCTCTCTCACTGGTAGCATGGGTCCATGACATAGGTAGGAGTAGGCCTGATTATGAATCCACTTATCACTGGCAAATACCCATGTCTATTTCTGGTGACATTAATTAAAATGGCCAAATTAACTATAGCCAGTTTGTACATCACTGAGTGGCTAGCCCTGACATGGCATGAAGTGCTTCTCAGGGAGAAGGCAACAGTTCTTTTAAAAGCCATTAGACACTTTGATCTGACACACTGTCTGTTTGTAAATTTGCCAGAATGTGGTTCTGTCAGCTTTCAAAAGCTGATTTACCCTTTAACACTAGTTTTCTCATTGACACTATCTGCGGTTAGTCTCTAGCGTGATATCCAATATTACCAGCTCTTAGGGAGTTGTTAAGTTGTGTTAAGCATTCATAAGTTATGTTCAGATTAGGTCTTGTACTTGAGAAGTGCTTAAAAAGTTTTCTTTTTCTCCACGTTTTGTTAGCAATCATGAGGCCCCATGCATGAAAATATTTTTAATATCACATAAACGTACGAGGGCCTGTTTCTCTCTTTAGGTTATCATTTCAACCTTTCTTCCAGACTGAAACAGTCTTTCAGTTTTTATTCACTGCTGTCTTTGAAAAGACTATTAAAGTTTTGTTTTGGCTTTGTTTTGTTTTTTTCTGTACCCTAATGAGCCTTTGACTGCTTTTGCATGCGTAAATGAATGCATACATGTTCAGTCAATTGCTTATAGATTCTCAGCTAACTCTTAAAAGCATAACTAGACCAAAATATGCAAACAGCAGGTCCTCAAAGCCTTGTCCAAGGCAAAAAACACAGCCTTTATGGGACCAAATGATATCCCAGGCTGTCTTCTAAACAGTCTAAAACATGCACTAGCATCACCATTACACATCCTTTTTTAATTATAACTTAACCACAAGCTTTGTTCCTGCAGAATGGAGAACAGCAACAGTTATTCCTCTCAGCAAAGGTGGGCTAGCAACAGACCTAGGGAATTACAGACCCATAAGACTGGTCAGCCTAATCTGTTAGGCCATGGAACGTATTATTATGGAACTCATAAATAAAGACATAGGTGACCTCCAAACCTTGGATCCTACCCAATTCAGCTTTGTCAAGTGCAGGTCCTGCCTGTTAAATCTGATGTATTTCTTTGAAAGTGTAACCAGGGCCATTGACATGGGCAAGTATGTGCACAAAGCATACCTTGACTTGGCAAAGGCTTCAACACAATCTCACATTCAGGCATTACTGATAAACTTAGCAAACTGAATGTAAACCCCTTCATTGTAATATGAGTTACCAAATGGCCCACAAACACACTGTCAAAGTGGGTGACTCCACATCAACCAGCAGACCTGTTACCAGTAGGGTACCACAACAAGGGTCAGTGTTGGGCCCCCTACAGTTTGGTATATACTTCTCATAAGTTCAGGTCAAAACTAAGGGGTTGTAGCTGACCAGGTTTGCTGACAACTGCAAACTAGGTGTAATCATTTAATCCCCAAATGATGCCAGAATACTCCAGGATGGTCTCATGCAGACCAACAACTGGTGTATTAGTCACTGTCTCAAATTTAATGCAAAGAAATGCATCATCATTCCCTTCAGCACAAACAATGTCCCCTCACACTATCACATCAAAAAAAATACCCTAAGTACCCACAAAGTGGGGAGGGATCTGGGATTATAAGTTGACTGACCTTAACTTTGATCACCATGTGTCTACTGTAGTAAGGAAGGGTTTCTACGTGGTACACTTGATTAGTTAAGACATCACCTCAAGAGCAAAAGAAGTTATAACCCCTCTACATTCGGCACTTATCTGGCCCATAATTGAGTATAACCCCCCGTTCAGCATGTACTGTACAAAGCAGCTGCAACAACTGGGGAGACCTCACAGGTGTCTAACAAAGATTAAGGGGCTCCAGCATGTGCCTTACCCAGACTGACTAAAGTCCCTGTCACTATACTCTGTATCTTATAGACTTTTTAAGGGAGACTTTTGCCTAGCCTACAGAACAATCCAAGACCCTGACCTAATGAACTTGCTGCATATCCTTAAATCAAATGGAACTAGGGCTATCTGTTCCAGGGACCTAAATATGGCCTGCAACTTAAACAGGACATGCTGGAGGGACAGATTTATCTCCCAGAAACTGCCACGTCTTTAGAACAAGCTACCTATTCATGTTAAACAGAGCACCTCTATGACTCTATTCAAAAGGAAACTTGACGAGTGGATGGGGTACCGTAATTTCTTACTGGGAATAGTGCCTATAACCCTCCTGGACATGAGCAGTCATCACTAAATGAAATCTTGGGTATGGACTAGCATTTCTATGGTATTACATTGGGTTGAAACTGCTAAGCTTAAAGTGACCTCCGGGTCGATAGCCTAGTAATCTCCTATGATCCTATGAAATAAAGGAGTTATTGAAAAATAAATGCATATCTTTTTTAAGTAAAAATGGTGTATAATATTAATAATCAGGATTTACCCATGCCCAGAAAAATTTCCTCAGTCAGGATTCACCCTTGAGGGGAAGCTAAGCCATACTAGTTATGGCTAAATCCACTATCATCTGCAGTACAGGTGATTATTAGTGTATTGTTTCCAACAGTACTCCTATAAAACAGGCTGTTTTGTAACTTTTTATGTAAAACTATCCTGGCATTTCCTGTTTTTTAGCAGAGTTTACTACCACTAGTTGCAGTATATTGCAGCATATTAAAGTAAAGTATAAGGTTAGAAAACTGAAATAAAGCATAACACTGACAGTAGTAAGAGCAGTAAGCTATTTCCAGGTGTAAAATTTATGGTAAGCCACTGTCAGCTGGTATGTTAAGTGTCCGCTAGACACAGATAGTAAATTAGCAGTATTTTACTCTCGGATGTTATGTTGGCAGCAAACTATTTTCAGACAGTAAATTAAAAAAGCACACAGGAGCAAAACAATGAAGGGGTACAAAAAACTGTATCCCATGCACAAAATCCACTGCACAAAATCCACTGGTTGAAATAATCCAATTTCCAAAACGAAAGGTTATAGATGAATTTATTGATGCAGGTTAGCGCTTTCGCTTATTAAGCTTCTTCAGACCTTATACAATAAGCTGTGTAACTGACAGGTTTATATACATAAAAAGGCGCCAAATTTAAAAATCTAGATTACACCCAGCTCATTAATTATTCATATTGTGATGAGTTGGTTTTAAAGTAGAATTAATCTGATGCTCATGGTACAATATGAATAATTAATGAGCTGGGTGTAATCTAGATTTTTAAATTTGGCGCCTTTTTATGTATATAAACCTGTCAGTTGGAAATTGGATTATTTCAACCAGTGGATTTTGTGCAGTGGATTTTGTGCATGGGATACAGTTTTTTGTACCCCTTCATTGTTTTGCTCCTGTGTGCTTTTTTAATTTACTTTGCCATTGCTGTCTACGGAGGAGCATTAACTCCAAGCGGGAGATATCTTTCTTATTATTTTCAGACAGTGTTTTAGTAGTAAACTACATTCCCATATGCTATGTAAGCAATAAGCAGTTTTGAGTTGTTGCTACCATTACCATCTGACAACCATGACCATATCTTACTCTTAAGTTTCAGCCTCATCGACAGACTACATGTTATTTTATTTATTTAAATTTTGGTAATTAGAGTAGAGTAATAATCCAAATGGATCTATTTTGAGCTCAGCCTGGAAGCAAATACAAAACAACTATAACACAGTATAATTTGAAAGGTAATGATTAAACAAGATTTACAACAAAAGATGAATCATGCACAAGTATATCCAACAAGACATTTCAAGTATACAGTGCAAGATCTGTTGCAGTAATGGCTGTATAAATGACTTCAAAAGAAAGTAGCTGAATAAAGCATAGGTAGAGACCACAGGGATTAAACCAATTTATGGTGAAGAAGCAGTGATAAAGTATAGGTAGAGACCACAGGGATTAAACCAATTTATGGTGAAGAAGCAGTGATAAAGCATAGGTAGAGACCACAGGGATTAAACCAATTTATGGTGAAGAAGCAGTGATAAAGTATAGGTAGAGATCACAGGGATTAAACCATTTTATAGTAAAGAAGCAGTGATAAAGCATAGACTGAGGCCACAGGGATTAAATCAATTTATGGTGAAGAAGCAGTGATAAAGTATAGGTAGAGACCACAGGGATTAAACCAATTTATGGTGAAGAAGCAGTGATAAAGCATAGGTAGAGACCACAGGGATTAAACCAATTTATGGTGAAGAAGCAGTGATAAAGTATAGGTAGAGATCACAGGGATTAAACCAATTTATGGTGAAGACGCAGTGATAAAGCATAGGTAGAGACCACAGGGATTAAATCAATTTATGGTGAAGACGCAGTGATAAAGCATAGGTAGAGACCACAGGGATTAAACCAATTTATAGTAAAGAAGCAGTGATAAAGCATAGATTGAGGCCACAGGGATTAAATCAATTTATGTGAATAAGCAGTGATAAAGCATAGGTTGAGACCACAGGGATTAAATCAATTTATGATGAAGAAGCAGTGATAAAGCAAAAGTAGAGACCATGGGGATTAAACCAATTTATGGTGAAGAAGCAGTGATAAAACATAAGCAGAGTCCATGAGAATTAAACCAATTTATGGTGACGACGCAGTGATAAAGCATAGGCAGAGACCGCAGGGATTAAACCAATTTATGGTAAAGAAGCAGTGATAAAGCATAGGTAGAGACCACAGGGATTAAACCAATTTATGGTAAAGAAGCAGTGATAAAGCATAGGTAGAGACCACAGGGATTAAACCAATTTATGGTAAAGAAGCAGTGATAAAGCATATATGGAGACCACAGGGATTAAATCAATTTATGTGAAAAAGCAGTGATAAAGCATAGGTTGAGACCACATGGATTAAACCAATTTATGATGAAGAAGCAGTGATAAAGCAAAAGTAGAGACCATGGGGATTAAACCAATTTATGGTGAAGAAGTAGTGATAAAGCATAAGCAGAGACCACAGGGATTAAACCAATTTCTGGTGAAGAAGCAGGGGCACTGAGCTTCTTTTATGAGATGGTATTTGTGGCAGTTTCTTAATAGAGAAAGAGTAGTAGAAACCTATATATCTAGTGCCATATTCTGCCTGTGTTTAGGGCCTAACATAGAAAAAAATGTGATTGCTGCATTTCTTTGAAGAAAGTTTAATATGGAGTGAAGGGATGGTGTGACTGAGATCTTAGATTACAAATTCCTTCTCTAAGAGTGAATCTTCCTGCACGGTAAGTAAAAGAGTTTTGCTTTAAAAGATTAAATAGAAGAGCATCAAGCAGGAGCTATTCTCTATGTTGGACTGGTAGCCAATTAGCTTTTTTGAGAACTGA
This sequence comes from Protopterus annectens, assembly GCF_019279795.1. Classification (NCBI taxonomy): domain Eukaryota; kingdom Metazoa; phylum Chordata; order Ceratodontiformes; family Protopteridae; genus Protopterus; species Protopterus annectens. The sequence continues at coordinate 313,552,302 of NC_056727.1, read as the reverse complement.
GCACTGGTGTTGTGCTCCTGTAACAAAGGGAATTGAAGTGATAAATGCTACTGATTGCTGTCTGAAGATAAGTGAAGTTTTCTTAGATGCAGAGGCAATTAATGGTAGGGCATATTAACGCTGTGCTAATACAATTCCCATTCATAGGTAGGACTATTAAAGACATTCTTGTTAGAAATTGGCACATTCTTACTGATTCACAGGACATGGCAGATATAGTTGGCCCTAGACCCAGTTTTGTGTATAAGATGGGCAATAATCTTAAACACATCTTGGAAAGTGACATCATTGATGGTTATAATAAGGGGTACATCAAGGGGTCACACACGACTAAATGTGGGACCTGCAATCAGTGTTATGCGATCAATGAAACTAACAGCTTTAGATTAAATAATTATAACCATCTAATAATATATCCTTCCAAGGGTAATTGTCGGACCACTATGTTGGTATATATTGCAGTCTGCTCAGTCTGTCATGGCTATTATATAGGAAAGACTGAGAGACAACTGAGGCAGTGGATGTACTCACATTTTTATTGTATAAAAAAGAATGACACTAAAAATGCTTTGTCAAGGCACATCTTAGAATATGGAAGAGATCATACTTTTAAATTTTCTATTTTAGAATCTGTCCAGAGAAATCCTAGAGGGGGTAACTACAAAAATTATTTATCCTATAGAGAGTTATGGTGGCAGGTCTATACAGACGCTACTACACCCCCAGGAATTAATGATTATTTTTCGATTAAACCTTTACTCTATCTGGATTAATAACATATTTTTTAATATACATATTTTTTAACATGTTTACTTAACAGGGTTTGACGTGCTGTTTTTTAATACTAATTGTACTGTCACTTTTATTGTTGATTGATATTCTGCTCTGATTTGGCACCAAATCAACTATTTAATGGGATTGTATTAAGTATTATTTAGTTCTGATGAAGCTCGGTTTTCGAGTGAAAGCGCTTAACTCTATGTCTTTTTGTGTCTATTAAATATCTTGATTTTATTCTACAGTATTAGTTTTTGGGCTGATTTCACTGTGAGAGGTAGCAGTCTGCGTATTGGAAGTACTGCCTATGGACTGTATAGGTAGGTAGGTAGGTACTAGGCTATCGGCCCAAGGGCCTAAGTAAGCCTAGCCAACAAGGTTCCCTGGCTTACGCCACCCAAGAAAGTTATTTTCCTGTGCCACTGTCGAGCAGAGCCACAGAAGTTATCCCCGGGGTGTATCCTACAGCTTCTCTTCCTGAAGGTGAATAAAGGTGATAAAAATGTGAAATTTTGCATGCCCAGAAAACAGCTTGCTAATTTTGCTTTCATATTTTAAATATGAAACTGGAAGTTTAGACTTGGATCATGCCAGAGCCCTAAGTAGTTAAAAGAAGCTGTAGTTTGAAGAGAGCTGCAACTGTGACGAAGAATGGTGAAACCAAATAAACAAGATATAAGCTTATGTGGTCACTCAAAAAACATATTTTTTAGTGCTGCAGAGTAGTTTCCTGGAAATTACTGACTTGCTAAGGCATAATAGGTCTTATTGTCACTGGCTTTTAATGTTACTGGGAATGAATATGATCTGTAAATAAACATGTTAACAGTTTACAGAATAATTACAATAGTAGGGATGTCTGATGGTAAATTGGGTAAGTGTGAGGGTGATAGCACTGGTCCTTGGGAAAGTTTTTTTGTAGAGAGGCATTGGATGAACAAGAGAAGCATATCTTCACACTGAAAATCCAGTTTTAAAGTCAAGTAATCATTGTGAAGTTTTGTAGCTAATACCATAGGAAAGGAAGGTTGAATGGAGGAGAGAATGGTCAACCATACTGAACGTTTAACTTAGATCAGTGAATATAGCTCCTGTAATTTGCCCTTATATAGCTCCTGTAAGTTGCCCTCGTAAACAGCCATTGGAATATCATTTGGTGCAGAAGGCTGTGGGTTCTATTCCCACACCAGGTAGTTTGACTGCTGTCACTGCAATGCATCATAAGGAGGGGTAATGTGCTCCTGAGTGTGCTATCCTTCTAATGAGATGTTAAACCGAGGGCCCATCTGCTTCAGTTGGTGGTAGCTAAGGTGGATGTAAAAGAACCCATGGCACCTATCAAAAAGAGTAGGGGGTTGTTTTATTATATAAACACATTCATTATATTTACACTTCATATCATACTTTATACTTCACAATAAAGCACTTAACATGTTTATCTCCATAAATACATGAAAAACGTATTTCATCCCCCTATCCTTTTTACCGTAATCATTTATTTAAATCATATATCACTTCCTCATCTTTTCTTTTGTCATATAACAATTCTTAATACCTTCTTTTCCATAAACAGAAAAAACAATAAATAAAATACTATCCCATTTTTCAATTTCTTTTTTAACCTCAACCTTATATTTTTCATAAAACACCATGTCCATACTAATATTTTAAATACTTTCCAGTCATAAACATCTATGAATAATGTCGAAAAACCTTAATTTTTCTTATAATCCAAAAAACAATGTTGCACTGTCTCTTCACTGTTACAGCTGTTGCACAGTATTTCTTCATTTGATATTTCATGTTTCTTTTCACTGGCAGCTTGTCCAATAATAAATGCCACAGAAAATCAATTGCTTCAAAAAAAAAAAAAGATTTAACTATTTCCTGCCTTTGCCTTATTGCTTACTTGTATTCACCCCCCCCCCCATTTTTGCAAAGATCAATATAATAGTTGACATTCATTATTTTATACCATTCTTTCCTTTCTATCTCTACTTATTTATTTATTTATTTATTTCACATTTGTTAACCTGGTTAGTCCAACTGAGTTTGCAAACAAACCCTTTTACAGTGGAGACCCGAGGGGAAAAGCCCTAGCAAACATAAGTAAAGATAAAGTGACAATATACAAATATTAAATAACAATCAATAAATGTTATAAAGACATGCATCTGCATCCACTGAAAATTGGCTTTGTTCCAACTCGGACTTTCCCAATTAACAAATGTTAAATAAAAATAAATAAATAAATAAAAATAAATAATCACAATACTAAATAACTGTAAAAAGAAAAGGTTATTAGCTATTTGCATTCATTGATAGTAAGCAGTCCATTTGCAGTGGAGACCCAAGGGGAAAGAGCTCCACCAAACATAAGCAAAGGTAAACATACAGGACAAAAACTATTAAAAATAGCAATGCAAGTAAGAAATTAATTATAAAGAGAAAAACAAAAGAAAATATTATGAACATTAAGGGTTGCACTGATAGCAGTGGTCAAAATGTACTACATATGAGAGTAAAAACAAAAAGATAATTGTTCAAAAGAAGGAAAATGTACAGACATTGATAGGAAGTGGGGGAGAAAAGATAAATAGTGTGGAGAATGGGAGGGGGAGAGAAAGGAGGGGGATATCGTAGTAGAGCTGAGGGTTTAGGAGGGTAGTTTAAGCAGAAAATGACTAACAGAGAAAGAAAGCTAGGAGATGCAACAGGTTATACAGTAGGACAGACTAAGACTATGTGTGGTCAAGGCAACGGCATAATTTCAAGTTTAGTAGTTGGGATTTAAGCCCTTTTTTAAAACAGGGAAAGGAAAGGTTGGATCTAATAGGGAGAGGGAGTTTGTTCCAATTTAGTCAGACAGAGTGTTTATAAAGTAGTTTGCCAGTATTCCTTTTTAGGTTTATAAACTGAGAGAAGATGCTGATCAGCACTCCAGATAGGCCGGGAGGGGAGAGTAGAGAGTAACATGGGAGGCGAGAGCAGGGCAGGCAGAGGGGTTGTTGAGTATGGAAAAGCTAGTGTGGAGTTGCAGTTGTAGGAGAAGGTGCAGAAATTCCAGCCACTGAAGTTTGTTTAGTGAGAGGCAGTGACGCAACAAGAGTGGTTGGTTTAGAATAAATCTGGCAATTTTGGTGTACGTTTGTTCCAGTTTCTGCATTGAGGTAGTTTGGATATTGGATGGCGGAAGCATGTAGAAGACTAGGTAAGAGAAATGCCTGCACAAGACTGCATTTAGTGGCAGTAGTGAGAATTTTTTTGTTCCTATAAAGTTTTTGGTGTTTTTTTATGGCCTGTTATATGTGCAAGTCAAATTTTAGTCGGTCATCAATTATTACCCCAAGGAGTATGGTGTGTGAGGCAGGGGAGATAGTGGAGCCATCTAGGGAGGAAAAAGAAAAATTGGATTTAAGGTGAGAGAGTGTCTGTAGTAGGATGAGAAGGAGTTGAGTTTTCTTAGGGTTAAGGATTAGTTGATTGTTTCTGAGCCATTTTTCAACAGAGATAAAGGAATTCTGTGTTAGCGTGTGTAGTTCAGAGATAGTATTGAAGTTAGATAAGAGAGTAGAGTCATCTGTGTATTGTATTACAGAAGAAAGACTGCAGGATGAATGTAGGTTGTTGGTAAAAATGTTGTAATGCAGTGGTCCAAGTATGGACCCTTGGGGTACTCCTGTCTGAACAGCAAAGAAGAGTGAGAAAGCATGCTGCCATCTAACAGCTTGATTTCTGCCAGTAAAGTAGGATTGGAACCAGCCAAGAGTAGAAGGAGAGAGGTTTAGGTCTGAGAGCTTGTTAAGAAGGATGGGATGAGACAGTGTCGAAAGCTTTAGAGAGATCAAGGAATAGACAGGAGATGAGGATGTTGTTGTCCCTAGCTTCTGCAACCTTTTGAGTAAAGGATAGTAAGGCAGTCGAGGTACTGTGTTTAGGGCAGAAATCATCTTGCAAAGGGGTGAGGAGATTTTCATGAATGAGATAGGACAGTAGTTGAGTATGCATACATTTTTCAAGGATCTTAGAAAGCGGTGAGAGAATAGCGATTGGTCTATAGTTAGAGGGTTCAACAGAGTTGCCACCTTTGTGCAGAGGAGTGGTATAGAAGGGTTTCCATATTTCCAGCATGGTAGATTCCTGACTGGCAAAATAAAATAAATCAAGGTTCATCCATCCACAAAGAGAGTTTAATGTCAAGCTTTTGAGTCAAAAACTCTTTCTCAAATACATCATCATGTATTTGAGAAAGAATTTTTGACTTGAAAGCTTGACATTAAACTCTGTTTGTGGACAGTTGAACCTTTATTTATTTTATTTTGTCTTGAACTGGTTTGGAATATTGAGGTTCATTCAGCTGCCTTTATCCATTTGTTCTGTGCCTTTCAGATTCCTGAATGGAGCGGTTGATTAAGATAGATACAGGGTATGCAACAGAGTCAGCAGCAATTTTCAGAAATTGAGGGGGGCAGTTTATCAGTGAAGGGAGAGCATGGTTTTAGTTTAAGAAGCAGGGATCTGATATATTTAGTAGAAACAGGTTGCAAGGTAAAAGGCTGAGAGACAGAGGAGCAGAGAGGTTTTGGGGGAGATGAGGGTGACACAGAAGAATTGGGATGAGCAGAGTTAGAGGGTAGGAGTTTAGAGATGCTGTTTATGAAGTGTTTGTTGAAGAAGTCTGCAATTTCAGAGGGACAGTGATAGGAGAAAGGGTTAGGGATGGTAGGAGAACCAGTGTGGAGCAGGGAGTTGATAGTACTGCAGAATTCTTTGGGATCATTTGGGTGAGAGCTTTGAAATTTAGTGAAATATTGGCATTTATCCAAAATAATATATTTTTTACTTGATTTCTGAGTTGCTTATAACCTTGTGGAAAGGTGGGAGTTTTGGTGGTTTGCCATTTTTTCCATAGAGCATCGCATTCATGCATCAAAACATGAGTAGCTTTGGAGAACCAGGGTGCAAAATTAGATTTGATTCTGATTTTTTGAGTTGGGGCAAGAGAGTTTAGGACATCAAGGAAAATGTGGTTGAATTTAGTAACAGCATCATTGAGTGGGAGAGTTTTTAAGAAAGACCAGTTGATGGCAGAAAGTCTATAGTTAAAGGTTTCAGGGAAAAAGTTAGTCAGTTTCCTACAATCTCTGTAGAGATGGGGCTTAGAGGGATGAGGAGATTGCCTTAAGATAGAGATGGGAGAATGGTCACTAATAGAGTCAGGGAAGGTAGAAGGGTTATGAGAGTTGGTCAAGATCCAATCAATTGTAGAACCAGTAGCATTTTTACTGTAGTGGGTAGGGGTTGTGATCAGCTGTGAGAATCCATACAAGTTAATGAAATGTTGGGGTGAGTCACCAATAAGAGAGTTCCAATCTATATTAACATCTCCAAGAATGATGGTTTCATAGGGGATGGGGGTATTTATCCAGGAGAGTGTTCAAGGATAGGGATGTTTTTACCTGGGGGGATATAGATAGAGGCAATAGCAAACTTCCTATAGTTATTGATGTGGCAGTCTATGAGTAGTTCAGCAGGGGAGAAACTAGGCAGGGTAATGTCTATAGGTGTTAGCATCAGTGAGACAGAGTACAAGCTAGCCATCCCACCGCCTTTTTTGGGTTTCCTATCAGACCTATAGATATTGTATTGAGGTGGGAGAAGTTAAGAGGAATTGATATGCGGTTTTAGCCAGGTTTCTGATAGGGCCAGGATATGAGGTTTGTGTTGGGCCAACCATGCATGAAGTTTGAACGTTTTGTTGTTTAGGCTTTGGATGTTCATTGCAGAGATAGAGAGATGTTTGAAGTTGGAGATATTTGAGGATGTTTTTGGGAGGACAGCAGATGAAGGTGGAGGGGGAGTGGAGAGAGGGGAGGGACAAGGGTTAGGATGGATGTCACCAGAAACCAGAAGAGCAAAGACAAGATGGAAAAGGTGAGGGTGGTCAGTAAGGGGAATGGGATATTTGAGTTTGGGCTTAGGAGTAAGAGCGGGGTGGGCCATAAGTTTAAATTGAAGACATTGAAAGGGGGAGAGACAGAAGAGAGAGGAGGCAATAGTCAGTGGAGGTTGGTTATATGTTGGAAGATGTCTGGGAAAGGGAACAGTGGGGAAAGAGGGAAAGCTATGGAGCTCAGTATGGTAGGAAGTGCTTACGGCTAGTGAGATTAAAGTGGGAGAAATAGAAGTAAGGACAGCATTGTGTGATGGAAAAAGGAGGGGAAGAGGTATAGGGAAAAATACAAAGATATATATTAGGGAAGGGTGATGGCTAGAGATAAGCAGTGTGAGGGAAGGAACAGTATTGAGGGGTGGAAATAGTGAGTATGTGAGAAGATACTAGGTGTACTGGGGAGTGAAAGAGTTACATGTGAGAGAGGCAAGCCACAGAGGGGGCTTGATGTTCTAAGGGTTAAGTTTGGAAGGGCACAAGTAGTAAGAAAACAATAGAGTGACGTTTCTATCAGTTCTCCATGTCTTTATTTTACTTTCATATTCCTCCTCTTCCAAACCTTTTGTTTTAGTTTTCCTTTTTCTTACCCCCACCAATTCACATACCTTTATATTTTTCAAAAATTTCCTAGTATTGCCTTTTTTCAGACACTTTTTAGCACACAAAATAAATTTATCAACGCTAAAAAAACAACTGGATTTACTAAATTCAACCTCCCTTTTCTTTTACATTATAAACTGTCCCTCTTTTTGCATGATTCAGCCTTGTTCCCCACAGAAAAAAAAAACAAAAAAGATCCCCAATAATTCAGTTTCCATACAGCTTGGAAACATATACGCACCACCTAAATATGTTAGATTTCCTAAAATATATGTGTTTAACATACGTACTGTTTTTCTTAGAGACAACTGTAATACCCTCCACCAATCTGTCAGCTTTTCTATTTTTTTAAAACTATGCTCCATTGTTTTCTTACTACTTGTGCCCTTCCAAACGTAACCCTTAGAACATCAATTTCAGTTCTGGTAAAATAAATTCCTGTCATTCTTATGACATCTCCAAACTGTTTACTTTTTGACTTAACTGTAATCCTACTATACCTAAAATTTGTTCTGTTCTGTAAATTATCTCTTTCAGACAGTGTTTGTTCTTAGCTACTAAGACCAAATCATCTGCATAGGTTAACATTAATGGTAACCTTATTCATTCCTTAACTTTTCAGTCAACCATCGTCTAACCTTAATCTCCATTTTGTATAACTGTATTCATTACCATCACAGCCACATCCTCAATGAACAGCCTTACTTTACCCCTCTTCCCTGTCTTAACCTTTTCCTACCCATCCGTTCACAATCACAGACACACAACAATGTTCATAAATTGTCCTCTTTATTCTTATTTTTTCTCCTTCCTCATATTCTTTTAAAATGTTCATTTCCTCATGATCAATACCATTCAATACCTTATCCAAATCATATACTGTTATTTTTCCTTCTCCTTCCCTCATGTCTATAAACTGAGCCACTTCTTTAACCATCATTAGCATTTCATTTCCTCTTTACCTTTAACCCCATACTCCCATTCATCCAATTCTTCATTCATGACACCCATAACTGTAGTTCGAATAATCTTCATAAATATTTTATAGTCAGTATTTCCCAATATAATTGGTGTCCATTTTTTATTTCTTCCCTTCCCGATTTTTCCATATACATTTTATAACCCCCGTACAAATCTTTTCTTCTTTTATAATTTCTTCCTTCGATTCATTCAAAGTTTCCAGAAAAAAACATCCTTTTCATCATCTGGCATTTCTTTGTAAAAACTATACCCTAATCTAACTGGACAGGGTGCAGAGTCCTCTTTGCCTTCCTCAGTAACATCCTCTAACTATTTTCTCTCAAATGTTTTTACCATTTCTTCCACTACCTCCCTTTTCATCTTATTTACTTTCCATACACCAATGTCACTTTTTTTCTCATACATATTCTATACATACTTTTTAAATATATCCATAATTTTCTCTTATTTATATTTTAACTGTCCTTTTTCATCCTTCATTACATTAATTTTTTTGCTCGTTACATCTCAATTTCTTACCCCAAAATAGGGAATCTTCTTCTTTTCCTCCTTTTAAATAATACTTTTGTATAAATATAATTCTTTCTATTTTTTCTTTATTGTATTCATGTAATTTCTTTTCTTCTTCATCAAGACTTTTCCTTACCCCTTTACTACTATTCTTTCACAAGTTTCTGTTTGCTTATTCTGTATTACCATTTCCTTCTTCCATTGCTCTCTTACTAATTTTAAGTGTTTTTTAAACTTTTCTTTATACGTTGCCCACCACTTTGTCAAACTGCCGTAAAACAGCTTCACTGTTATATAATCTTCCCACGTTTGCCCTCTTTCTTTTTTAAGACATTCCGTTCCTGCAATTTTCCTTTCACTCTTTTTAACCCTTTTCCTTCTTTTATTATATTTTCATTTACTCCTATTATTGCCCATACAGCCCTGTGATCTGAAAATGGTGCTTCTCAATTCCATCTTTTATTTCTTTCTTTCATGTGTAAACAAAATATAATCAGTTTGTGTTGTAAGTCACCCCCTTATGTAAATATATTATCTCCCTTTACCTATTTTAACCTAGTATTTGCAACTTTTCTCAGCGTTTTCTTAGCTTGTGCTCTTCTCCCTTTCATTTTTCTTAAATCACAATTAAAGTCTCTCATCACCATAATAGATGTATTTACTAACACATATTTTTGAATTTCTTCAGACATTTGTGGTATTGTATGAGGAAGTCGGGAGTGTCAGAGAAGTATGTAAGAGTGGTTCAGGATATGTACGAGGGTAGTGTGACAGCGGTCAGGTCTGCGGTGGGAGTGACGGATGCATTTAAGGTGGAGGTGGGGTTACATTAAGGATCAGCTCTGAGCCCCTTTTTATTTGCAATGGTGATGGACAGGTTGACAGACAAGATCAGACAGGAGTCCCCGTGGACTATAATGTTTGCAGATGACATTGTGATCTTTAGTGAGAGTAGGGAACAGGTGGAGGATACCCTGGAGGGGCGGAGATGTGCTCTAGAGAGAAGAGGAATGAAGGTCAGCAGGACTAAGACAGAATATATGTGTGTGAATGACAGGGAAGATAGAGGAATGTGTGAGGATGCAAGGAGTAGAGGTGGGGAAGGTGGATGAGTTTAAGTACTTGGGATCTACAGTTCAGAGTAATGGTGAGTGTGGAAGAGAGGTGAAGAAGAGAGTACAGGCAGGATGGAGTGGGTGGAGAAGAGTGTCAGGAGTGATTTGTGACAGACGAGTACCTGTAAGAGTGAAAGGGAAGGTTTACAAGAGGGTAGTGAGACCAGCTATGTTATATGGGTTGGAGACAGTGGCATTGACAAAAAGGCAGGATGTGGCAGAATTAAAGATATTAAGATTTGCACTGGGTGTGACGAGGGTGGACAGGATTAGGAATAAGTATATTAGAGGGTCAGCCCAGGTTGGAAGGTTTGGAGACAAAGCCAGACAGGCACGATTATGTTGGTTTGGACATGTGCTGAGGAGGGATGCTGAGTATATTGGGAAAAAGATGCTAAGGATAAAGCTACCAGGTAACAGGAAAAGAGGAATGCCTAAGATAAGGTTTATGGATGTGGTGAGAGAGGACATGCAGGTAGTTGGTGTGACAGAGCAAGATGCAGAGGACAGGAAGAAATGGAAACAGGTGATCTGCTGTGGTGACCCCTAACGGGAACAGCCGAAAGAAGATGATGATTTTTTTCACTTACATTTGTATATGCATACTCTACCAGTATTCTAAGCGGGTCCCCTTCAGTTGATCAAACTTTTAAAAGTTCGATGCACATATGGCCGAGACCATATGATCGAACTTTTAAAAGTTTGAACGGTCTAAATGTAGATCCCTGTACAAGTGCGGAAGAGGAAGATTTCCTTTTTCCGCAATGTAGTGCGATCTCGGAGTTGGCATATTTAAGTAGCGGGGAGGTGCAGGGGGCTTGCCCCCCCCCACTACAAATATTTAGTTTTGTTTATTGTTTTTTTTTGTTTGTTTTTTTTAAATGTTCGAACTTTTAAATGTTCACTGTTATAGTCTCAGCCATATGCACTTCGAACATTTGAAAGTTTGATCTACTGAAGTAGATCCATTCTAAACACGTTCTGCACTTTCTTACTTCACACACTAAAACTCCCCTATTACCACTACAATTATAGCTAATATTTTTATCTCTTCATTTTTTAATATGTGAACATGTGTCACTCTCTATATTCCACACCACTTTTCTTTTCTACATCATCTCAAATTCTACCCTTTCCCTTTATCTGTACATCTTCTGTCAAGTAAACAAATTACCTCTGCATCTATTTTTCACGACATTCAAACACCATTATTCTTCTAACATCACTTTTCGTGCTATTCACATTCAGTGATGCTATGCATATACTAACCTTTTCTCTTCTTTTGCATTTTTTAGTTAATTTTTTAGTCTCCTTTTTCTCCTTCTCACCTTTCCCCAAAAATAACGTTCTGTCTTTTTTCCAACTCAGAGTTCATATCCCCCCTTCTTCCTCTGTTTCAAATATCCAAACCTGTTTTCCATTTCTTTATGTGTTTCTTTTTCATGTTTTAGTTTGAAGACTTCATCTAGGGCATCTGTATTTTTATCTTCCTCACCCTCACTACTACCCCCATCCTTTCTTCATTCACTTCTACCCTTTCTTTCATAAAAACAAAAACTTGTTCTCCCCCACCTCATTTTTCCTCACTTTGTCTGTCTTCGTTAATTTGTGGACAATCAAACCAAAAATGCTCCTCTCTCTCACATTTCCTACAATATAGTTTACATTTTTTAGCATGTCAAAATTTCTCACTCTAAACGTCTAGTTTCATATTTAAAATACAAAACTGCCTACACCTTCTTTTTTACAATCCTGGATTAAATGTGATCCCCCCCCCCCCACAGAAAAAAAACATGCTTTTGGCTGCCCCCAATTCTTAACACTCTCTTTTTCCCCATTTATTACTATTAGTCACATGCTGTAACATGTTATTTTCCATTTTTATAGTTACATAGACTTCCCATCCCCCTCATCCACAACTTTTTTAGTGTCATGTACATCCTGACATAAACTTAAACAAATCTTTATTTAGTCTCTTCTGTCTCAGTTATTCTAAATTGCAACAATTTCCTTTTTACCTGCACATTTAAATACTGACACATATAGTCCTTCCAAGGAAATGATACATCTTCTTTCACATTCATTAACAAATGTTTCACGTTCATTAACAAATGTTTCTGTTAATGCAAATTTTTCAAAAATTATTTCACAGAAAGATTCAGTTCCTAATTCCTAGTTGTTAATGCCCTAATGTTAGGCAAGCTGAATCCTAAGGGCATAACAATATTGTGGAAAGCACAGTACCTGTGCATTTGCTGTTCATACCTTGTTTTCACCCACACAGAAGGCTTTTTCCTCCAGCTCTCAACAGCTCCAGTCCTCCTGACCTGCACATCCTTTTCTTTCTGCAGTCGTTCACTAGAACCTGCTACTGCTGCTGCATAAGTCTTTAGTCTGGAAACACTGCTGTCCATTTGTCTGTCTGATAACTGGTCTCTGTTCCATCTTCCTGAAGCTCAATGCAGATCATGCCCTTAAACTCAGTTACTCCACTACCCAGACATGCCCCCTCTGTATCCACACCATAATTACAGCATCCTTCAGACTTTTTGTTATCGCCTCACTGCCAGATATCTCCTCCATTAACCATAAGATAATCCACCACAAAGGTGTCGCTGTCATGGAAATAAAGTTTAATAATAAATTGTAGAAAATTAAAACAAATAAAAAACACATTACATACATTGTTACTACATTACCACACTTCAATGCATGTACTCCAATTCTTCTGGTTCTGCTTCTTTCATCATTTTTTGATAAAACAGAGTCATCCACACACCCTGATACCAAGACATTCACCTCCAAAGCACTTTTTCCTACTGAAAGTTTCTTTTTCTCCTCCAGCCCATCTCCACTCACAGCCTTCATCTTACCACCTAGTGATCATCTCACAAAGAACCCTCCAAAGAGTAGAGGAAGTTACCTAATGCACTGTCCAAATTTCCCTTAGCATTTATAAATACCACCTCGGGTCTCCCCTGAAAAGAGCCTACTAGCCTAGTGTGTCTAACCTGGTCAACAAAGGATAAATTAAAAAAAAGTAATAATAAAAAATAAATTTGAAATAATAGGAGATGAGCAGTTCAGGTTCAGATCAGGATGCAGCACAACTGACCCATTGTCTGCAGTCAGACAGATAACTGAGGAGAAGCTAGAGATGAGAAAAGAGTCAAACTGGGCATTCCTATGCTTACAGAAAGCATATCACAAGGTCCCAAGAAAGCTGATTTGGACAGTCATGTGATGGTTCAATCTCCAAGAGACATTGGTAGAATTAGTGCAGACCATGTACGAAGACCCAATGACTCAGGTACAACAGTGTTTGGTCTCACAGAGGGTTTCCTAGTGGGAGTGGATGTGCATCAGGGCTCAGATTTAAGTCCACTGCTGCTCATACTGGTGATGGACTACATTAACAAACATGTCAGAGGGGACAGATCAACAAAGTTGCTGTATGCAGATGATGTGGCATTATGGGCAGACTCTGAGCAAAAATGTCAGCAAAGGATAGGGGAATGGCATGCAAAACTGAAGTAACATGGGATGAATCTAAGTACAGATGACACAGTTGTAATGGCAGTAAATGGGGGATATCAGAAGAAGTTGAAAATTGAGATAGAAGGGAAAATAGTGGAACAGGTTAACAGCTTCAAGTATCTGGGAACGGTGGTTGAGGCCAAGGGAAATCTGAGTGAGGATGTCAAAGCTAAAATCAGAAAGTCTCTAGCCAACTAGCACAGAGTGTCAAGGAAAATGTATAACAGAAGAATGCCAAAGAAGCTGAAAATTATGGTGTACAAAACAGTGGTGTGACCAGTACTACTGCATATACAAACCCTTGGGCAGTAAAGGCACAGCAGTTGAGGAAGCTACAGGTGATGAATATGAAGTACCTGAGAAGGGTGGTAGGGTACACATTGTGGGACAAATGAAGAATGAGGACATAACAGCAGAAGCCAAAGTAGCTACAATTGCAGAAAAGGTCAAGGATAACAGATTATGGTGGTTTGGTTACATGTGCAGAAAAGCAGAAGACAATCTAGTGAAGAAGATTTGGGGCAGACAGGAAGTGGCAAGAGGAAATTAGGGTGTCAAGGAAAGAGGTTGATGGATTGTGTGAAAAAAGACCTGTGAGAGTCAGGCATGAATGTTAAATATGGTAGGGGAGTGGCGTAGAATAGAGGGATGATGACAGTTGACACAAAGCCTTGACTCCATGTAGAAAATGGGAAAAGGGGACTTGATGATGATGACGATGATGAAAATTTGAAGTGATGGTAAGAAGACTATGAAGCTCAGAGAATTTGGAGAGAAACCTTCAGTGAGTAGTGTATCTTTAAGGGCTACATATGTGTTCATGGAGTGTAAGGTATGCCTTCTCCTTCCACTGATTGATTTACTTGTGGCCATAACTTCTTTGGTCGGTTAAAGAGGTTGGTTTGATGTTGCTATAGATATGTTGCATTGTATCTCCTGATACCTTTTCTGCTAAGTTACATAGAATAATAAATCTTTCTTTAGCTTCTGCTGTGTTTGGTTGTTTACAAGTTTTCCTAAATTCATATCTGAGCTTTAGAAAGGCTTTTAGCTCTTTGGTAAGCCATCAGTTTTGTTTGGTTTATGAAGACTGAAGATTAGAGGGAATTGTCTGCTGTGTCTAGGTGCTGTGATGATTGTGTACATAATCACTGACCAGTCAAACTGAGAGAATGATTTAAGGTTTGGTGAAGATCTTATCAGATTTTGGTCTGAAGGTGATTGTTAGCCATCTGCTCTACTGTGGGGCATAACACTGTTTTGGTTTTAGGGCAATGGTCACTCAGTGAGCAAGAGTGAACTATGGTATTAGAAGATTTGTCATTTATGGTTGTTAAAATAAGGTGCAAGAGAGAGTGATTTGTTTTAACATTAGGTCTACTGGGTTCTGATATGATTTTTTTGTAAGCTTAAGTTAGCTTAACATTCAAATAGGTCTTGATTGTTTTCTTTAAAAGCTCTAAATTGAAATCTCCCTGAATAATTAGATTTATGCATGGAGAGACTGAATTATGTGACTGATTAGTATTTTAACTTTGATGGAGAGGAAGGTTCTGATAGACTGATAACATTTAAAGATTCTAACATATGTGAAAATATATTTGTACTGATAGCCATTTGGGTTTATAAGCTGAAGTGGAGTTAGTTTGACCATGTGTTTGTATCTGAAGAGGGAATCTATATAATATAATAGTTTCTCCACCTATTTTATTACCTGCTCTGTTGTTAAGAATGTACTGTAGCCAGGATATTAGAAATGCAGAGGAGTATTGTCCTTTATCCATGGTTCAGTAATAACAAAGATGTCTGCGGATTGCCATTGTAAAAATGTGTCAGTTTTGTTTGATGTATTCTTACTGCTGCTTCATTAAGATAGCAGCTCTTCAGTGAAGTACGGCTGAGAGTAAACGGGACTTGTATCTTTGAAGACAGTCGGTGTTAAATTCAATATCTCCTTGTATAAGGAGTAAAATAGTATGGGATGTATTCTAAAGAAAGAAAGAAAACTTTAAGAATGTAAGGGGCAGAGAATGTTTGGTTTTATATTTGTTTTGAAAGTTGACAGTTTTAGACTTGAACAGGCCATGACTGATGAAAAAGCATTAGAGTAAAAGTAGGTTCCATGTGATGATTTTGAGCATTTTAAATGGGAATGGATTCTATGTGACTAGTTGAATATATTTGTCAAGTAGTAAACCAGATAGTGTGTAGTGAGGCTCTGTAAGTAGGTCCATTGTTTATTTTACTAACTTTTAAGTTACATTAGGCATACATTAGACTCCATCTTATCTGGTCTCGCTGGGACCAGACCTTAAACTGGATAAACGAATGGCTGGTTAATCAGAAAAAACATACAAAATAGCATTTATAGGTTATAAATCAGTTAGAATAACAGGATGTGTGTTAGTATGCATTTTTTCTAATGAATATGAAGTCTAAAACTCAATTGTCTGTCATTATTTAGCCCAGAGGAGGCAGAAGTGTTGTTCTTCTCTGTTGTCTTTTGCTAGGACTACGGCAGAAATTTAATGGTCAGTTAAAGAGGAGACCATTTAAAGAGAGTCGGGATAAAAAGGAGTCAGTCTATTGTATTGTAAAGAAAAGTATGAACTCATTGGCTGTAGGGGGAAAAAGAACATGTCGTGTCATTGCCCAAGGATCGTATTCTGAAGCTGTGATACAAAGAAGCAAATAATAACTGGGAGTTTTGTAAACACCTTACCTTCTTTGTTTAAGAAGAAAGATCATTCCCTGCGGCTTCAGTGTATAGCACTGTAAGAGTGGCAGTCTATGGTTGCTTAGAAAGTTGAGTGGTTTGTGGCTTTGTACTATAAAGCTGCAGTTAGGGATGAAGGTGATGACATTTCCAGGTTAGAAGTTAACTGTGTAGGTAGAGTTCTAGAAAAGGACCTTATCCTACCCATATTCCCCAGGCCATATGAGAACCATTACATAATGCAGTGTGTTTGTATGAAGGAACACAATAAAAGTACTGACATCAAAATATTCTTTTAGAGAATAGTACTTAAATTACAGAATTTCTGGACATTCAATGATGAGTACGAATGGGGGGATGTTAGGGATAAAATGTCTTAAAAAAACAAATGTCTCACTTTAGCACTTAAACGTAGCCATTTTTCATGTTATTTCTTGCTTCTACCATGTGCAACACATGTATTAGTGTCACAGATAAGTTACTCCTTTATGCTTTTTTTTTCATAGATACGGACAGTTGTGAGAGGTGGATGAGCTGTAGAAGTGAATTTCTAAAGAAGTATATGCACAAAGTGGCCACTGATCTTCCCAGCTGTCCTTGTTTCTATCCTACGGAAGTTGCTTATAGTACTGCTACTGTATATGACAGGCTAAAGAGGAAGGAGTTCCGTTGGAAAGATGCAAGTGGTCCAAAAGAAAAACTGGAAATATATAAACCAACGGCACGTTACTGCATCCGTTCAATGCTCTCCTTAGAAAGCACAACCCTTGCAGCACAACATTGTTGCTATGATGACAGCATGCAGTTAATTACAAGGGGTAAAGGAGCAGGCACCCCAAATTTAATAAGCATAGAATTTTCTGCAGAGCTTCACTACAAAGTAGACATATTGCCATGGATCATATGCAAGGGGGACTGGAGCAGGTACAATGATGTGCGACCTCCAAATAATGGACAAAAATGCACAGATAACCCTTCAGATGAGGACTACAATAAACAGTTTCAAGAAGCCAGGGAATATTAAATGAAGAATGTTCTCCCTAGATCCAAGGAAGGGAAAACAACCACTGTGTGTGGCCCAAAATAGAAAAAATGCTGTATTAACTTTCTTCTGAAAACAGGGTTAAACCACTTTGCTTTTCATTTATATCATATGAGTGTATATATATATATATATATATATATATATATATATATATATATATATATATATTCAAACTGCATGACAGTTTATGTCCTTATACAATATGAGCATATGCATAAACACACACATAGATTTTTCCTGGTGGAACTACAGATGTGAGTTGACAGCCAATATTTAACATTTTAAAAATTACATGAAAGAAAATTATGCATAAATAGTCATGATACAAATCAGATGAGACAAATTAAAGTTGTGTACAAATATGATGCAGATAATAAATTACTTAGTATTGGCTGAAGATAAAAAACCAAACAGCACATATCTGTTGGGAAACAGTATGTCCAATATTATTAAATTACTTTGGTTTTGACTATCAGCCATGAATAATACCAGTCATTTCAGAACTGGAACAAAAATGTCACACAATGGAAAAGTAAATATATCTGTTTGCTAGCTCATAATGAGAAAGTGACCGACACAACTTTTCCAACACACACCCACTCACACAGATACACGAAGATATAGCTGGTTACTTAGCATATAAATTGGTTATCCTTTTCTAAGAAATTGTGTTTTACATTAAAGAAAAAAAATAAAATGGGCTGTACATCTTCCCTGCCTTGTCATTGAGCTGAGGGTGAATATATGTTGACTCCAAGTCTATAGAACAAAGACTTCCTAGATAGTTTTTTATCTATTTCTGGGAAGGAGTTAGTGCTAGGGAAATAATGCACATGTAAAGGAAGTGACACATTTCTTTTCCCATATACTTGTAGGAAGAGTACCTATAATGTCTTCTACTTTGTTTTTATTTTTCATTTAATTTCTATATTGAGCACATGTTGCAGAGAGAATATTCTAGAAAACTATT
Source organism: Protopterus annectens (assembly GCF_019279795.1). Taxonomy (NCBI): domain Eukaryota; kingdom Metazoa; phylum Chordata; order Ceratodontiformes; family Protopteridae; genus Protopterus; species Protopterus annectens. The sequence continues at coordinate 313,534,098 of NC_056727.1, read as the reverse complement.
TAAAGAAACCTTTCTTTTTCACTGAACAGTTCTTCGTATTCAGAGAAACAGCATTATTTTTGTAAAGTATTTATTGTTATATACCCTGTGCGCTAGGCGTTTTAGTATGACCTGAATACTTGGGACACCTGACAGTGCACACAAAGGGAACCATAAGTTGACTTGTATCTATAGACTCATAAAAAGTGAACTCTATAAATAAAACATAAATGAGATAAAGTGTTCAGGCTGCCTGTTTTATTGAATCGCTTTACTATTGCTTCTTATCTTTAGTGAACTGTCTTGTGGAAAAACCCATACAGGTAGTATTGCATTCAGCAGGTGCGAGAGCATTACAAATATATTAGGAAAACATCACTGCAGCGCCATTATTACATGCTGTTACCATGTCCTACCACTGCCAAGTTGAAACAATCAAATGCTACATGACACAGGCTAAAAACAATATACAAATTAATATATGGTCATGTTTAAATTATCTTCATTGCGTTTTAGGAATCTTAATATACCTGGTGAGTTCACACAGTGCTATATCACTACAGAAAAAATACTGGTTAACACAAGCTATAAAGCAGTTTTTGTGTGATATGCCTGTGCTAGATAGACTTGTAATTTCTCCAAGCTGATGGCATTTTAGAGGCCCTCAGCCAAGTCCGGCTATACTTTTTGTTTGATATTACCTCCCACAAAACTCATTTTACTGTTTGTACTTTACATATTACTGCCTGAAGTTTTTGATCTTGTTATTTTGGTAACTTTTCTTCTGTGTCTGTTTTGCTGTGCATGTTTCTAGCTGGAGCAGAAAGATGATAAACGAGAAGATGCTGCATAGACTCAAACTCTTGCCTATGAAATGATTTGCAGAACCATTTGGATTTAACAGCTGTTTTGTTGTATTGTTAACATATGTCCTCTGTACACATGCAGTAGGCCATAACATCAATTTTGATTTCATGATGTCTCTTTGTTTACAATTGCATGACTGCTCTTCTCACACGAGTAGTAAACCATTATTTGTTACCTTTGTCACTGCACTAAGTAGTATGTTCTTATATGTTGTCAAGGGGAAAAAATGAAATGGACAGTCTGATCCATGATTCCCAACATACAAAACTGAACACAGGATCCCTGAATGTGGGTATGATAAAGAAGTGATTGTATAAATATTAAGTGAAATCCGTTTCTAGTCACATTAGTATCATAAAGGAGGTGACTTCCAAGATGGCTGTACATTGAGTAGCAGCTTAATTCTAGCTCTCAAAGTGTCAAAACAGAAACTCAGCAGAGAAGGTCAGTAGACTTGTGTTTATAGGTAAATTTCAGTAACTGGCTAGTAAGTGTAATGCGTGGATGCTGGCAAAAAAGAAATACAAAGGACCTGGGAAAAATAGGTTTTAACATACCTCTCAACTATCCAGATTTTCACAGAATGTCCAGATTTTTGCCTCATATTTTTGGTATGTTTCTCCTAAAGTTTGTGGTTTTCTGGCAAATCGCTTTCAAACATATGTGCCGGAACCATTAAGCAAGGGAGAGGGAGTGCTCCCCCACTTTTACTGCCACATAGGCAATTAAAAGCAGCATCTTCTTTAAGGCTCCATGCGTGCATCGCACACCAATGCGGACGTCCACACCACATTTACGCGCAAAATTTAAAACTAGCTGTGCTGTTCCATTTTTAAGGAGAGTTATGCTGCCCCTGCCCCTTTTTGCTGAAATCACATTTGTGACCGCCCTCCATGTTTTCCAGGTAAGGAGATCTCACATTCATTCTTCCATTGAGCTTTCTTCATAAGTTTACCAGAGAGGTCAGAATTGACTTTAGGCTCTGCAACAGTATTTATAGAATCATGGTACGAAAACTTTACTTGCTACTTGTCTACTTCTTTTCGGCAGACATTTTTTGTCTCTGTGGCTGGCTGTATGTACACTTTTTTCTTTCTCACTCCTTGCATGTTTGGGCAATGATTTCATGTTATCAATTGCAATGTTTGAAAATGTTGTGCAGACCCTTTTTATGATACTTGAAAAGCATTAAGATTGCAGGGTTTACTAGTGCCTATAACACGTAAATCCTGAAGATGCAGAGGTAAAGTGCAAACAACTAAGCTTCAAACACACATGCTTCAGATGTCAGCCTTTTCCACTCTGCATTTTATTATTTAAAAATGAGTCACTACCAAGGGAGTCAGTCGTGTGTGTCCTGTTGCTTGGTATATTTAGTAAGGAGACATTTCATGTGTGTGTGTGTGTGTGTGTGTGTGTGTGTGTGTTTGTAAAATGCCCCAGTGTGTGTGTGTGTGTGTGTGTGTGTGTGTGTGTAAAATGCCCCAGTGTGTGTGTGTGTGTGTGTGTGTGTGTGTGTGTGTGTGTGTGTGTGTGTGTGTGTGTGTGTGTGTGTGTGAGTGTGTAAAATGCCCCAGTGTGTATATGTGTGTGTGTGTGTGTGTGTGTGTGTGTGTGTGTGTGTGTGTGTGTGTGTGTGTGTGTGTGTGTGTAAAATGCCCCAGTGTGTGCTTGTGTGTGTGTGTGTGTGTGTGTGTGTGTGTGTGTGTGTGTGTGTGTGGTATGTAAAATGCCCTAGTGTGTGTTTACTGTAACACAGGCAATATATTCTTCAACAGGCACTTTATTTATAGATGAAACAATGAAATATAAAGTTGTTTGCTAGCAGCAACCTCTTCATTAGTTACAAATCCCTTTAATGTGGGATTATTTACATGACTCACTTCTGCAGAGATTTTGCATATTTACTGATAATAGTGGATTGTAATGTAGAGTGGCCTTTTTTGGTTGAAATTTTCTGAAATGGGTAGTTTTGTCATTATTGGTTCATACATTTTGTTTCATTGCTTACTGGAAGACTGTTCAAACCTACAAAATTAAAGCACATTCTAACAAGTGCTGTTGTATTATACAAGGAATATAATTTAATACAATTGGGAAGGTGAATCAAAGAATGCACACATGTATTCATGACGCTAAAAATGTGTAAGGAACCTATGGTTTGAAAACAGCCTAGAGGTAAGCTTAGTCCTCCACTGACCAGATGCAAAATGAATGTGGGTTTTCATGCCATTTCAATGAATGTGACTTTCAAGGGCAGAGAAGTTTACTGCTCCTGCTAAGTCTGTTTTCATTGCAAGACACTATTCTTTGTTTAGCAAATGGCTCACTGTTTGTCTGAAACTCAAGTGTAAAAAAAAAAAAGTAAAAGGAAATACCAAAGGGCTTTGGCCGACTAAGTGTGAGATGACTGCAAGATAGGAGCAGTTATTGAATCCCCAAATGACTTAACCATCATGCAGGAAGGTTTGTCCCAAACAATAACTGGTGCCAGAATCATGAATTGAAACTAAACTCAAAAAAATACATTATCGTATCCTTTGGGAAGTCATATACTCCAGGGAACTGCCAAATTGACAATACACCCTGAGAAGTGACCCAGTTGTTTGGCATTTGGGAACTTGTGTGTACAGTGACCTAACTTTTGATCAACATGTGCCCAGAGTCATAAGAAAGTTTTTTATATTGCACAGCCTATAAACAAATTGTGACTAGATCTAGAGATGTTATTATCCCCCTTTACAAAGTCTTGATTAGATCAGTCATTTTATATAATCCCCACTTTAGCATGTGTGTGTCCAGATCCATGCAGCAATTGGAATATCCACAGAGATACCTTACTAAAAGGATACATGTCCTAAACAATAGGTTTTGCATGGACCACCTCAAAGATTTATCACTATACTCAGTATCCTAAAGAGTGCTTAGAGGTGACGTGTCTGGCATACAAGGCATCCTCGGACTTAATAGAGATGAACTTACTGAACATCAGCAAGTCAAATGGCATCATAAATGCTCAGTCCAGCTATCTAAATTGAATGTTGTGGAGAGATGGATATATATCACAGAGGCTACCACTGTTCCAAAACAGAGTATCCAGTCAAGTAAAATAAAGCTCATCCCTGTCCATATTCAAATGTAACTTGGATCTAAGGGTGGGTAATAGAAAACATACTCCAGAATTGCACTTCATGCCACTAATGGATAGAGGCAGTTTCTAAATGCTGCATCCCTTATATGGGTCTCCTCAAATTATCTATGTTATGATCACAGTTATTCTCACTAGGGCTAATATACAATTATAAGCCATGGCATAGTTTAAGACCAATCAGGAAATGTTACTTCAAGCACCAAAAGAGAGTTGGATAAATGTAAAATGACCTCCAAGTGAACCTATATTGTGGTAGTAAATAGTTTTAAAAATTGCCCTTTTAGATCATTAAATGCCCTTCTCACCATCCGCGCCCCCCCCCCAGTCTTCAACAGCTTCCGGTACCTGTGCTAGCAAATCACTGAGAACTGATGTCAGAAAATAATGGCAGACATTTGAGTTTCAGACTTCATATCCTTCAGAAAATTAATGCTAATGCAAAATCTGTTATTCTATCAACTGTATAAGCTTGTAAGAGCAATATTTAAAAAGTGTACCTATCTTTGCCACCCCCCCCCCCATTATTTGTGGCTTTGTCCAGATTTCTTGCTCTAAGAGGTTGAGAGGTATGATCAGCAACAAAAAGTGAGGAAGAAACACTGACTGAGTAAAGTTCTGCAGCTGTTCAGCAAAAAGCAATGCAACCTCCAGACATGACGCCCATTAATCTACAGGAAGATACAAAACAAATGCACACAGACCTGGCTAAAATAAACAAAACACTGATGGAGTATATCAACATTAGCATCATAAAGACAATCTATCCATCTGTGCCAGAGTAGAAAGGACTCCAGCTAGCCGAATGTAGCCCCTTTTCTCCCACGTGATTACCCCCCAAATACAACCTCTGAATTTGTAGGCTTAGGCAAAATTTTAAAAAAATCAAGCCAGCTAGATATTAGGGAAAAAAAAGTAATTTCACCAAATGTATAACCATAAACTATGATAAATAGTTACAAATTATAATATATATATATATATATAGAGAGAGAGAGAGAGAGAGAGAGAGAGCACATCAAAATGTGTACAAAATAAAATACGGTAGTATATTTGGAGTATGTCTATCTATGCCTATGCATCTATAGCAATACTGACTGAGGTTCAGAAGCAAGCCTTAATCCAGAGATGATCAACCAAGGAAGGGTACACCAAATGTCCGTGGAAATGGTTCTGCTTCCATAAGAGGAATGAGGCATGAAAGATGTCCCACAATGTCTCCATGCTAAAGACTAGCAGCAAATGTAGATGAAACATGATGCAGTAAATGTACATACACTTGAACAGGACAGACCTCACCAGAGTCAGAACAGTCATGTTCTTTGATATAAAATGGTGCAACCAGGGGGGACAAATGGTGTGCTGGTCCCTTTTGCGTAAATGTTTCACAAAGTTTCAAGGAACACGCATTGTATACTAAAAGAGAGGCAGACTAGACTGTGTGTGAGTGTTGGGTAAGGGTAATTCTTTTAGCATGGAGATGTATAATACAGAATGGATGAATATGACAAGGGCAGTAATAGTCATAAATATAACAGGATCAGTGCAGGAAAAACAGCAATGAAAAACAGGGCTGCACTGTAACACAGAAGAAAAGCAGATCGTTGCTAATATCTGTGACTCAGTGGCTTATTTATGTACGAAAGTTTGAACAATGCAATGGCTATCATGTTAATATATAACTGTGGAATATTATTACCATGCCTGTTTCCAAAATGTAGTAATTCATGACTGTGTCAGTAAACAAAGTAGCAAAAACATGTAACATTACCACTTTCGTGAAAACCTCAGAGGAAATGACCATGTCATAAATTTCTGGAGAGAATACTCAGAATTTTCTAATAGTTCAGTTTTCAGTAGTTTCACCACAAAGCAGGAGCAAAATCTCATCTTAGAATGGAAAATGTAGGTCTATTTGGCTCTGAAAAATGGAAGCTGTTTTAATCATTGAGAGCTATGAAGAAATAACAGTACTTCAAAATCTGGAAACATATTTAGAAATACGTATGTCACATTGCCAAACTAAATAAGACAACACTTCAGTTTTCTGATGTTTCACCCAGAATTTCATCAGAGTGGTTTTATGGTAATACTTCATGAATATAAACAGGAAAATGTTTTATACTCAGCACAAAATGGAGTCAGCAAAAGATGAACAGATTTTCTCTGGTAACAAATATATGTTTTTGATACAAACCAGAGCACACACCTTATTCGTGAAATACAATAACAATAATATTCATAGGCTCATCGGTGTGTTCTAGGCTGATGGCCACTAGGGCATTGTTAAGCCTAGCCATGCATTCCAATGATAAGTGTAAGCAGGGGGCTTGGAAGATGACACATTTACAAGCAGGGGCCACAGAGGTGAACCATTTGCAGTCTTCCTGTGGCCATTAGAGACACAGGTGCCAAACCAGGGATGAATTTCCTGTTTCCCAAACAACTGTCTAAGTTACATTTGAATTGGGTTAGAAAAAAACTCAATTTACATAGATGGGGAGCCTCTTACAGAGAAGGGGTAGTCTGTGGGATACATACCAGTGTCTCCAGCAGATCCTGTTTATATCACAGGCAAGGCTTAAGTCTTTAAAATGGGTAATTCTGGTGCTGTTTGTTTTGCAGATATGGAAGAGGTCCATCAGGGTGAGGTCTGACAATGCGTTATATACCAGGCATGCCCTCAACAGCCTGTAGGAGACAGAATGCAGGGATAGTGCCCTGAGGTGATCTGCATAGGACATGTTATTTACGTCATGTATTGTTTTAGTGAGTAACCTCTGTGGACTTTCCAGGTGTTGGATGTGCCTGGTTAGGTACACACAAAAGGGGCATTGTACTCAATGACAGGTCCGATTATTGCTGAATACAGTGTAACAATGACCTCCTTGGACCTAGATGCCATGCCTTTGTTTATAAGTTGTACAACATACGTTGTACAACGTAGAATGATTTCCTCACTATTGTACACACATGATGGTCAAAGGGTCAATGTGTGTCCCCAAGTCCCTGACTACTGGGTCAGCTCTTTGTGGTGTGAAGTCCTTATGATAGCAACCAGAGGTGTATGACTTCTTGAATGATACTATTATGCATATCTTGGCATTTTGTTTCGGTCAATGGCTCTGACACCAGTTATTTGTCTGTGTCAGCCTTTCCTGGAGAACATTAATGTTAGTGGGGGATTCTATAACTGCTCCTAATTTGCAATTGTCTGCAAATTTGGTTAGGCAGAGGCTCTTGACACTGGCTTTGACTTCAGAGAAGTAAATGCCAAAAAGGAGGAGTCCCAGGACTGATCCCTGTGGGACTCTACTTGTGAATGGCATCTTTGTAGAGGTGGACCCCCCAATTCTAACCTCCTGGGTCCTGTCTGTGAACCAGCCAGCTATCCATAGGTTCATAGGTTCATAGGTAGGTACTAGGCTATCGGCCCTAGGGCCTATACAAGCCCAGCCAAAAAGGTACCCTGGCTTGTGCCACCCAAGAAAATTATTTTGCTGTGCCACTGTTGAGCAGAGCCATAGAAGTGATCCCTGGGGTGAATTTCCTATTTCCCAGCCAATCATCAAGATTTTTCTTGAAGAGTGCTAATGAGGAGCTTTGTTTGATATAGATAGGTAGTTTATTCCAGAGTATGGGAAGTCTTTGGGACAGGAATCTATCCCTCTGGCATGTTCTGTTTATTGTGGTGACAAGGTTTCGATCCCTAGAGCATGTAGCTCAGAGGGATTGGGATTTCTTTAAGTGGAGCATGTCCAACAGCTCTGGGTTTGACATAGCTTTGTATATTAGGCAGAGATCACCTCTGAGTAGGTGATATGCGACGGAGTAAATCTGCGTAAGGCATCTGTTTGAGGCCGGTAATCCTCTTTGTGAGGTATTTCTGTGGCCTTCCCAGTTGTTGTAGATGTCTTTTGAGGTACATACCAAAAGGGGCATTGTACTCTATAATGGGTCTAATGAGTAGAGGGGACAATGACCTCTTTTTTTCTGGATGAGAAACCTGTTGTGATGAGGTCTGCCACGTAGAAGTATTTCCTGACTACTCTGGCGATGTGATTATCAAAGGAGAGACTACTGTCCACCTGTGTCCCAAGGTCTCTTATCACACTTTCAGTGTCAAGTATATTACCACCTATGTTGTAGTTCATGGGTACAGAGTTTTTACCAAATGGAGTGACAATGCACTTTTTGGCATTGAGCTTGAGGCCATGGCTTTGACATCAGGCATCTGTCTCAGTGAGGCCCTTTTGTAGGATGTCCACATCGTCAGGAGTTTCGATTATGGCTCCTAGTTTGCAGTCATCTGCGAACTTCATTAGCCAAAGACCTTCTGTGTTAGCCTGTACTTCAGAGAAGTAGATACCAAACAGGAGAGGACCCAGGACTGAACCCTGTGGTACTCCACTTGTCACTGGTCTGAAGTCAGATTTGGAGTCTGCTACTTTCACAGTGTGGGTTCTGTCAGTGAGCCAGTTGGCAACCCATCTTGTGACAAGGGATTTATACCTAGTTTAGTGAGTTTATCTATAATTCCAGAGTGGGGGATGGTGTCGAAAGCCTTGGCAAGATCTAGATAGGCTGTGTGAACCACCTTACCCTCATCTACAGCTTTGGTGACTGCTTCAAAGAAGTCTATCAGGTTTAGGAGACATGATCTTCCTTTTACAAACATGAACTGGGTGGGGTCCAGAGTTTGGAGATTACAAATGTCTTTGTTTATAAGTTCCATGATGATACATTCCATGGCCTTGCAGACCAGGTTTGTCAGGCTAATGGGGCGGTAGTTCCCGGGGTCCATGGTGGCTCCCCCATTGTGGAGTTGGAAAACCGTAGCTGCGCACCATTCAACGGGCACAAAGCCTGAGGTGAGGCTATGATTGAACATGGTACTTAGGTGGGGTGCCAGTTCATTCTGTAGTTTGTGTAGAACGCTGCCTGGGATGTTGTCTGGTCCCATGGATGCTGTGTTCTTGGCTTTGAAGAGTGTGGTTTTTACCTGTGCAGCCATGATTACAGGAACTTTGCATTCTTTGGGTATAGAGGTGGGCCCTTTAGGGGATGAGAGGGGGGTAAAGTTAGCACTGAACCTATCTGCCAGGATATTGGCAATATCAGTTAGGGCTGTATATTTAGTGCTATCGTGCTGTAACTCAGAGCAGATCTGAGTGTTGCCATTGAGATTCTTGACATAGCTATAAAATGCTTTGTGGTTGTCTTTAGAATCAGTAGTGATTTTGTTTTCATAACTAGCTTTGGTGGTTTTTTATCAGGGATCGCAGCTTCTTACTGAGGCTGACCAGGGAGTTCCTCCACTCATGGGATGTTACTCTCTTTTGCAACAGTTTCTTTCTTCTGTTGTACAGTTTGTTTATGGCAGGAGACCACCAGATTGGCTTCCTTTTTTTGGAGGATAGTGTCTTGGTACTGTTTGTGATAGCACGATCCATGCACTCGTGTAAGTGCTTATAAAGTACAATTGTGTAGGATTCAGTAGTAACTGTATTGACCATCTACATAGGTGTCATGAAGTTCACCACTTCTGTCTTAAAAAGCATGAAGTTGGCTTTGGAGAATTTTTTTACCGTGGTTTCCTTAATGGGGCTGGGGGCAGGATGTGGATTTCTAGGGTGATTAGCTTATGGTCGGATTGGACCAATGAGGCATTGACTTCAGGTGTGGAACACCGGTCACTCATGTTGGTAATGACTAGATCTAGGATATTGTTGCCCCTGGAGGATGTGTGGATAAGTTGATCCTGGGAATTGGAGTTTATGAATTCCAGAAAGCGTTGAGCAAAGGAGTTGGTACATGAGTAGTTTTCCCAGTTAATGGTGGGGTAGCTGAAATCACCCATTATTAGGGTATTTGGTTGAACCCTAATATTTTCCAGTACATCAAGAAAAGAGGAGTTGGAATCCTGTGGCATGGTGTGGGATCTGTAGCAAGCTACAATTTGGATTGCAGTTTTGCCCAGAGTTAGTTGCACTTGGATAACCTCGGATGCATTATGCTGAGCAACTAGCCTGGAGGTGTGGATATCCTTAATGAATATGGACACACCTCCGCCTTTAGTGTTCTGGTCCAGGTTACATGGCCAAAAAGTGTGGTATGAGTTATAGCCTGGTAGTGCAGGGGTGCTCTCTGGAGCCTTGAACCAGGTCTCAGTCACTGCACAGATATCAGTGTTCTCCATTTTAGGGAGTGCCTCGGGTGAGTGCATTTTGAGATTTAGACTTCTAGCATTGAGTAGCATCACCCTCAGTTTTTGCATGAGTGACATAAGGGTTTATACCTAACCTCTTCAGTTTCCCAACAATGCTGGAGTGGGATATTGTATCAACTGCCTGGCCATGTCAAGGTAGGCAGTGTGAACCATTTTGTCCTCATCCACTGCTTTGGGGATCCTCTCAAAGAAGTCCACCAGATTGAGTAGGCATGACCTACCATTGACAAAACAAAACTGGGCAGGGTCCAGTTCTTGGCAACTGGGCAGGGTCCAGTTCTTGGCAATTTCCTGTGTCATTATTGATCATTTCCATGATAGTTCTTTCCTTGGCTTTGCATATGAGACCAATGAGACTTATGGAACTGTAGTTTCCAGGGTCTGTAGATGGCCCACCTTTGTGCAGAGGGATGACTGTTGCTATTCTCCACTCATTAGGCATGAAGCCTGCTTGGAGGCTACTGTTAAATAGCAATTCCAGAGGGCCTGATAGGGCATGTTTCATGCTATTTAGAAGGCATCCTGGGATATTGTCTGGGCCCAGCAATGCAGTGTTCTTGGCCTTAGAGACAGCATTCAAGACCTGTTCGCTACTAATAGTAGGGGAAGTTATACTTGATGGTATTTCCTGAGGGGAAGTTGAAGGGGGAGAGAGGGGTAAAGTTATGGCTGAAATTGTCTGCTAGAAGGTTTGCTATAGCTTCTGGCTCAGTATAGGTAGCTTCATTAACAATGAGCACTGCACACAATTGTATATTGCCTTTGACATGGCAGACATAGCTAAATAATGGCTTGTGGTTGTCCTTGGCCTTGAAGGCCAAAGTTATCTCAGATTTGGCTTTGGTAGACTATTTTTCCTGTGAGTTGCTTGTTTAGTTTGAGAGTGCTTTTATCTTGCTGAGTGTTACATCTCTTAATTTTTGCCAGGATTGTCTTCATTGTGTTATAGAGCCTGTTGATGTTTTAATTCCAACAAGGTAGTTTGTTTTTTCAGTTAGTTCTGTACCTATGCCTGGTGGATACAGCTGCCTCTATGCACCTATAAATATACTTGTATAAGGTTTCTGTGAACAGTTTTATGTAGGGAGCAGTGTTCTCAAGTTTTATGAGGGCTTGACATTTTGATAGGTTATCACTTAATTGTTGGAAGTTAGTCTTAGAGTAGTTCCTGAATATTCCAGGGTTAGCTGGGGTTCTGGGTTGTTTTGTTTTTACATCAAAGGAGTTCGTTTTATGGTCTGACCTTATCAGAGAGGTCATTACACTAGGATACGTGCAGCATTCTTCCATATTAGTGAGGATCAGACCCAGTATGTTTGTGGCCCTGATCAGTGTACTGACAATCTGGTCCAGGAGTTTGTGTTTACAAACTCCAGAAATCTTTGTGCCTGCACATTTGGTGTCATATATAATTGCCAGTTAATAGTGGGGTTATTAAAGTCACCCATGAATATCTCAGGAAACCAAGAAAATGAAAACCAAACAAGAACACAAAATGAGCTGGATTCAACACCCAATACAGAAGCTTTAATCCAAATATCTTGAGCAACAACACGAGGAAGGCAACAGAATAAGACATACTGCAGAGAAATCATAAAATACAATACTAAAAATGAAACAACAAATCAACACACATAATAACTCTTCAATTATTGATGCTCATCTAATGGACCATTGCTCACTTTCTTAGTTCATTAATAGGTTTATGTGTTCTTGTTCACCCATGAATATGACATTGGATTGGATTCTGAGTGTTTCCAGTAAGCTTAAATGCATGTTATGGGTTTCCTGGGTCATAAAGGGGGACCTATAGCTTGCAAGGAAGTGGTATGGAGTTTAATAACTATTTGGGACATAATGACTGTATGGGATTTGATAACCATTTCATTTAATTTATTTCATTTATTTAACTTTGAAAAATATGGAGAACTCCCCTATTCTATACATGCAGCACAAACAGCTAAACATTATATACATACACACACATCTCTCTCTCTATATATATATATATATATATATATATATATATAGGTGCGTGTGTGTGTGTGTGTGTGTGTGTGTGTGTGTGTGTGTGTGTGTGTGTGTGTGTGTGTGTGTGTGTGCATGTGTGTGTAGGGGTGGCACAGAGGTGCATTGGTTTGTACTGTTGCCTCACAGCAACAGGTTCTCCTATTGGATTCTCAACTGTGGTGCCTTCTGTGTGGAGTCAGCATGTCCTCTCTGTGTTCGCGTGGGTTTCAGGTAAGTGCTCTGGTTTCCTCCCACATTCCCAAGATATGTTGCATATGGACTGGACACTCTAAATTGGCCCTAGGTGTGAGTGTGTGCATGTATGCACCTTCTGAGGAAGGTTGAGTGCAGGGCTGCAACTCTACACAGTAAAACTCTACTGTCACTTATTTTGGGGACCAATGATCCACTGTGGTGACCCCAATGGGATCAGCCGAAAGGAGAAGAAGATATATATGAATGTATATTCATATATTGTTGGTCACAGTGCAAGCCCCTCTTGTAACCCCCTTGTGGGGGGGTCTACACCTCCACACCCACTGATAATTATATATACCAACTACAAAATGCACAACACTGGGGGAAAGACAAATTCCCAGGTCCCCACTATACTGCAATCCCACACAGAAAAAAAGCATGTACTACTGTTAAGCTGATTTTCCATCAAATGCACCATCTTTTTTTCCATTTGACAAGTTGCTTTCTTGAATACTTGTATGACTTATATAATTACTTTCTTTCTTGAACACAAATTAACGGAACTAAAAACATTGTAAAAAAAATCAACCAAGCAAAAGCAATCACAGTTTTTGTAGGGGGAATGTGTCCCCAACCCCCCTGGTCCTTAAATATGCCAACTCCATGACTGCACAATAGTAGGAAAAAGAAGAAACTTCATCATCCCACTATTCTGTGATCTTGGTATAAAACACAGCACAAGATAGGTTCATAGGTGTTTGCTAGCTAACGACCACAAGGGTCTTTTTAAGCCTAGCCATGCATCCCAAATCTCTGACAAGTTCTGATACCCTTGCTATGTGTAAGCATGAGCCTGGGAGATAAACCCTTTACAGGTTACCTGTTTGTATTAGAAACATAGGTGCCAAACCAGGGATGAATTTCCTGTTCCCCATCTAATTGTCCAAGTTGCACTTGAATTGGGTTAGGGAGGAATTCTGCTTCACATGGATGGGAATCCTGTTCCATAGATGGGGTATTCTCTGGGATGTATACCTATCTCTCCAGCAGGTCTTATTTATATCACAGACAAGGTTTAATTCTTTATAATGGGTAATTCTGCTACTGTTTGTTTTGTGGATATGCAGGAGGTCCATCAGAGTGCAGTCTGACAATGCCCTGTATGCCAGGCATAGATCTCCCCTCAAAATCCTGTAGGAGACAGAATACAGGGATAGGGCCTTGAGGCAGTCTGCACAGGACATATTACTTATGCCCTGTATCCGTTTAGTGAGGAACCTCTGTGGACGTTCCATTTGTTAGATATGCCTGGTTAGGTACATACCAAAGGGTGCATTGTACTCAATGATACGTCTGATGAATGCCGAATACAGTGGAACAATGACTTCCTTGGACTTAGATGCCATACCTTCATTTTATAAGTTGCGCAACATAGAATGATTTCCTCACCACTGTAGACACTTGATGATCAAAGGCTTGATTACCATCTATGTGTGTCCCAAAGTCCCTGACTACTGAGTCAACTCTAAGGGGTGTGTTGTCAATATGATAGTTACCAGAACTGAATGACTTCCCAAAGGATACTATTACTAAGAGGTAACCCACTGCTTTATCAAACCAAATCTGATAAAAAGGTGACCAATTCCAGCTCAACTAACTGAAGTGATGACCAAAAATGCTGTGCCTATATACACAGGAGTCGGAAGACATTCTCTGTCTACACTGCTGCTTAATTTTTAAAAGATGCAGGGGTGACACTGTGGAGGACTTTTGATAAACTATATAAACAATATAAACAATTTTTGTTAACATTAGGTGTGGGGGAGTTGCACATTTGAATGTCACACATCATAACTGTTAAATGTCTGGTATTTTTCAGAAAGTACCCAATTGGTAACTGGAATAACAGACTGCTCCTTAAGAAAAGTAATTTTCTTTTTGTTATATATGCAGCTAAGCAGGCTAGAGCCAATAAACAAAAGGCTGACAACCACGCAAGACTACCTATAAGCGGGAAAAGCACGAAAGTGTGCACATTTTTGACATGCTAAACCAAACAGCAAATTCAGGTTTAGTCACTAGGTTGGGTTATGGTCATCAGTGATGGAACTGTTTGGATCATTTTTGATCAGAGTTACTGGAAAGTTATGTGACCCTCCATACTTATTATGAACACAGTGGAACAGTGTAGGGGAGGGTGGTAAGCAAAAATTGCGGAATTCCTTAATAAAGTATCAACTTTTTATAGTAAAGCACAATACAGAAAATTGTTTATAAAGTAAAGATGGACTTCAACATATGAGAAGCTCTTTATAATTGCATACAAAATGCTCTTGTGTGTGTTTAGGTACAACCTAACAGGAGCTCCAAGCTGTTGATGTTCACTAAAAACAATTGCTATTTCACTTGTGCTAGCAGACAGAAGGGCACAAGGTGACTCAGCTCAGACTCGCAAAGCAGGTTCACTTCTGAAAATCATACCTCTTAACAGCACATGGATTTTGCAGAATGCCCCGATTTTCCTTTTACTTCTGATTTGTCTCTCATAAAAAAATTGTGGTTCTCTGGCAAATTGTTGAAGACTACAGTCACCAAGTAATAACAGACATTTGAATTTCAAATTCTTTATCCTTCAGAAAATGCATTTTAATGCAGCACATTATTCTAGCAACTAAGTGTATAATAGCAATATTACTGCAGGGCAGTAAGCAGTTGGTCAAAATTGTAATTTTTGTCTTAGATAAAATGGATATAGATGTGACAGCAGTTGAAATAGTTTTATTTTAAATTTTTATGCAGAATAACAAAGTATTTTTGTGATCCTGAGAGGCTATCTTGAGGGTAGAAAAAAACATTAACTTTTTGTCTTATATTACCATCTAAGCCAAGATAGTTGAATGAGGGTTTTGTGTACAGGTTATAGTTGAATGAGGGTTTTGTGTACAGGTTATGTTGGTAAAATGTAGTAAAATAAAATTGCCTTACCCCACCCAGTCTTGCTACGATACTCCCCTCATCCAAGGGGGTAACCTTATTTTTCCAGTGGTTATTCACCTTTTAAAGCACTGTACACTCTCAAGACCAACAGTGCAGAGATGGAATTGAAAGCCTGTCATCCTAGCTTTATTTGTATGCTTGTTGTTTGTTTATTTCCTGAAGCGCTAATTCCACCTAAAAGCGGCCTTTTAAATTTCTGTGTGGATCCTGTTTCAAAAGAAAAAGAAAGTACTGTGTTGCTTTTTTTGCATTTAAGTTACCTGTAACACATTGCATAAGTTACCTGGCACTTGCTCACTAGCACTACACCTCACAAACTCCTTGAGCACCTTGTTCCCCTTATCATTTTTTTTTTTCACCATAAAGGAATTCCACTATTCTTTCTAGTATGTCCAAAGTCAGCCATTCAACTTCTCTCCGGTCCAGCTGGTGAATCTTGTTACAACTGCCCATGTACACAGACAACCCTCCCTCCTCCCACAAAATTCCAACACATGTGAGAGATAAACCATACAGCAAAACTGAGGCTAAGCCGTAACCAGTCAGGAGGAGGGAAGGAAACCACACTCACTACAATTCCAGTCAAACATGACTTACCACTTACAACAAACCAAACACATAAACACACAAAACATACCGGAGGCTCTAAATAAAAATCTGCCTACAGAGCAGAGACTCACCAGATACACCCAAGCAACCGCTACCCTAAACACAAACAACATCGCGGCAACACATAGTTGCTTATGCCAGTGTAAGTGAACACACACAACACTTAAGGCTAAACAACACAGGTGACTCTATCGCCGCA
Organism: Protopterus annectens; assembly: GCF_019279795.1. Taxonomy (NCBI): domain Eukaryota; kingdom Metazoa; phylum Chordata; order Ceratodontiformes; family Protopteridae; genus Protopterus; species Protopterus annectens. The sequence goes on along the minus strand of NC_056727.1, from coordinate 313,517,862 downwards.
GAATAAACGCAAACGCATTCTATGAATAGGAATGCATGACTCAATGCATGGCAATCCCAAATAAAACAAAACCCCAACCCAGGTAAGGCAGACGCCCTGTCTGGTGGACCCCAGCCATAAACAAACTATATACAATAGAAGGAGGAAGCCGCTACATGATAGAGCAAACTCAAAAGGGAAGGCATCTCTGATCAGTATTAGTAAAAACCGGCTAGCAGGCTTTGATTTTTGATCCTTCTCTTGTTTGACTTGGTAGCTGGCAGACACGGTGATGAGGCAGAGGTCCTGTGATATCAGGGCCTGGCTATGCACTTTCACACACTTGTACAAGCTTAGTGTTGCACACTGCTCAAAAAAGTTGAAGTATTCTCTGTGCTGTGATACATGTTTTATAGCTGCTATCTGCACCTCTGAGAAGTGGCACTTGGCATAGCATCTAATTCCCTCTTGCCCTCCCCTACACTGAGACCTGTCCCCCCCTGCAATGAGAAGACCAGCATCATCTGATCACTCCCACCCCTCACCATCTGACTCCTCCAAGAGTTGGGCATCTAGTCATTGGGTCAGCAGTCAGTGCTCTATTTATCTTCTATTTATCTGTATCACATTGTCAGTATATAGTCTAACAACTAAATAATGAGGTGAAATGGAGCAGCGGGAAGAAGGAGGTGGCACAGAACAATGATGCAAGCAGAAGAGCAGCAAATGAGGTAAGGATAGCAGAGACAGATGCTGAAAGGAAGATGGCAGAAAGGTTAAAAAGGGGTCATTTTTAGGTGTAGTGCAGAAAGAAGGAAGATGGAACAAACATATCTCTCATAAATAATAATAATAATAATAATAATAATATCTAGGTATCACAAAGAAGGAAAGGAGATCAGTTGCCACAGGTGGAGAAAGCATGGGTGCTAAATGAATAATTCAGTCTTTCCAGTGACAGTATGAAGAAAGGTGCCATGTTATCAAGGAAGAACTGAAGACTAGGGAGAGTATTGGAAATACATCAGGATAGTAAGGGAAGAGGTTAAAATATAGAAAAAAACAGTGTGTTGTGGCTATAGGTTCATAGGTTCATAGGTTGGTACTGGGCTATCTGCCCGATGGCATATATTAGCCTAGCCACGTTGTGCGGTATTCACCGCCCCTTTAGTAGTTCCCTAGACCCGTGTACTAGCAGCTAGTACCCTTGGCCCCTATCTAGTAGTGCTGTTGGTGTGATCCCCGGTGTGAACTTTCTGTTACCCATCCACTCATCAAGGTTCCTCTTGAAGAGTGATAGTGAGGGGCTCTGTCTTATGTAGATCGGGACCCAGTTCCATAGTAAGGGAAGTCTCTGCGAAGGGAATCTATCCCTCCAGCATGTTCTATTCATTGTTGTGTTGAGGTTTATATCCCTAGAGTGTGTAGCTCGAGTAGATTTGGTTTTGCTAAGATGGAGCATGTTCAACAGTTTTGGGTTGGACATGGCTCTGTACGTTAGACAGAGATCGCCTCTGAGAAAGCGGTATGCAACAGAGAACAGTCTTAGCTTTTTCAATCGTGCTGCATAGGGCAACTGTTTGAGGCCAGTAATCCTCTTGGTTAAGTACCTCTGTGGTCTCTCCAGCTGCTGGAGATGTCTAGCCAGGTACATTCCAATTGGTGCATTGTACTCTAATGGGTCTGATGAGGGAAGAGTAGAGGGACACCATTACATCCTTAGATCTTGATGCGAACCCTTTCATGATCAGATGGGTCACATAGAAGGATTTTCTAACCATTTTGGCAACATGGTTATCAAAGGAAGGCTGACTATCTACTTGGGTCCCTAGATCCCTTATTTCTTCTTCAGATTTCACTGGATTACCTCCTATGTTGTAGTTTGTGGGTACTCTGTTTTTTCCAAAGGGGATTACTATGCATTTTTTTGCATTTAGCTTGAGACGATGGCTTTGACACCATGCATCAGTCTCATTTAGGCCCTTCTGGAGGATCTCCATGTCGGCCGGAGACTCTATTATAGCACCCAGTTTGCAGTCATCTGCAAACTTAGTCAGCCACAGCCCTTCCGTGCTTGCCTGTACTTCTGAGAAGTATATGCCAAACAGGAGGGGCCCCAGGACAGAGCCCTGAGGCACACCACTCATTACTGGTCTGGATTCGGACTCTTACATTATGGGATCTGTCTGAGAGCCAGTTTGCAATCCATCTTGTGACGTAAGGGTTTATGCCCAGGCTGGTAAGCTTATCAATAATACCTGAATGGGAAATGGTGTCAATTGCTTTAGCAAGGTCAAGGTAAGCCGTGTGTACCTCCTTTCCCTTATCTATAGCCTGAGTAACTGTCTCAAAGAAATCCACCAGGTTCAGGAGGCATGATCTGCCCTTGAAGAAGCCGAACTGTGTGGGGTCCAGTGACTGGAGGAAAAAGCACACAAAGCTCACTTAATCTGACACTATTACCCTATGTTTCTTTATCCAATAAATGGCTTCTCAGACCCATCTAATGTGGATATCACTATGACACATGGGATACCCAAATAGGAGCAAACATTTTTCTCTAATGCATGTCATTTAGTTTTGTTTTACATGCTGCTAGATATTGGTGATTACAGCATTCTGTAGACAGTTTTCAAATGTAAGTTGCCTTTCTAGCAGTGTTTAAACAAATTTGAATGATCTTAATTTCGGCAGCTTTTATTTCTGTTCAGATATACCATGCAATATAGAGATATCCACATTAGGTGAATCTGAGAATCCACATAGTTTATATGTTATTGTCTTTAAATTTAACCTTTCTGGTTCATTCATTACCCTGTGAATATGCAAGACATTTTGACCTCCCATGCTAAGGGAAACAGTAGATTCATGGCATATAATACATATTTCCTAAGTATATGCCATAAAATATGTAACAATTTAATGACACTGATCTGGAGAAATACACAGATATGAGAGTCTGATTTCTTTATTGAGACATGACTGAGTTTGATTTCTTTATTGAGGCATAACTGTTATAAAGGTGGACATTCTGTTCCAAACAAATATAACTTAGTGACAAACTATGATTCTGTCTAGCAAATATTTGTTAAAAAAGGTAAGATCTCCAGTGTTTATGTCAATTCAGTCAGTGAGACTTTATTATGATAGTCAGGTTGTTACTGTGTGTGTGGGTAGATTTTAAGAGCACATTGCTTATGCTGGGCCAGGTTGGATTATTTTAACTGATGAAAACTGCTGTTGGCAGTTTATGCTAATTGTTTCTGACTGCAGTACAATCTGACAACACTGTCTTTGTGCTGGCCTAGCTTGTCTGAATGCACAGAATGGATGTTACTGGTGGCAGTTGTTCTCCATAGGTTTGGCTGCCAGACTGTGGCACTGATGCTCACCGGTTCTGCATATTGGTAATTGTGTGAGTGGTCTACTGGCTGGTTATAATGGTGCCATAGAGGGTGCTGCCTAACAGCACTGGTGTGAGTGGATCTTCAAAAAACCCTAAATCTTCCACATTCAGTGTGTGTGTGTGTGTGTGTGTGTGTGTGTGTGTGTGTGTGTGTGTGTGTGTGTGTGTGTGTGTGTGTGTGTGTGTCTGTCTGTGGGTGTCTGTTTGTAACAACAGTTATATATGATTATAAAAGCGCAGCTTACAAGAAACATATTACAGAAACATCTCAGTAACTACATACATAACACACACATATAATCAGAAAGCACTGATTCCTCAAGTCTTAAAGTGTTGTCAGTGATAATTTGATGTGGCCAAGCTTTAGAATAAACTGTATTATGTCTTACTAAGAGAGATGGGGTGGACCACTGTACAGCTTCTACCCCTTACCATTGACCACTGGTCTAACAAGATTTCTTTTTATTCTTTAAGGTTTGCTGTCATTTCTGTAGGTGTGGAGTTGTTATTTTAGCTTATTATAGGGAGGCTGATATCCAGACTCCACTGTAACGAGGCTGCTATAGCAAAGTTCCTTTTTAGTTATTTGGTATTTGTTAACTGGAAAAGAGTATTGCTCTATGTGGACCTTCTTCGGACTTAGCTTAGGTGCATTGCCTGGTTAAGTGACTCGATCTGAATCACGTAGTAGAGGATGAAAGAACTGAGCCCCTGTACTACAGAAAGCAGCTTATTAATAGTACTTAGTTACTTACTTAGGTTAGTACTAAGCTAACTGCCCTTGCGAGCCATTTTAAGCTTAGCCAATTATCCCTTGTGAGACTCAAACCCTGCACCTTGTGTTTGTAAGGCAAACACCTTAACCATTAGGCCACCCTCCCAAATAGTACTTAGTGTTAATCCTTTTTGCTAACACCAGGCAACATACAGCAGTATTTCACTATAACAAAGTTACTTTTAAAAATATTTGGAGCATAGTAAGAGCACTTCATACATCACAATCCTGTTATTCATGCATCTAGAATTATGATACATTATTGTGCATTTGCATGATATATATCATAAGGATTATCGCTGTAGGATTCATGCACATGTACTGAAAGAGGACCAAGCAATGCAACTTATAAGGTCTCTCTTGGCTTGATGGCATCGTTGACACCAATATGAAGGATGGATGGTACATTTGGGGTTTGAATTCCACCACTACCAAGCAGGTGGCACCAGAGGGATGGCTCTTAAGTCACAACATTAGTACCCAGCAGATTAAAATAAGAGAAAGTGCACACAAGTCTAACTCAGTAATCAAGTCACAAAATGGAAGCTGGCCACAGGAGCGCAAAGGGAGTATGTACTATGATCCTGCATATGGGCTGCCAACATCCACATCCATTTTAAACTATGCACAATTCACCTGCAGAGCTGAGTCTTTGGCTTAACACCCCAGGCTCTTTCTCACCACTCTTTCTGTGAATTACAGTATCTTCCACCTCATCTTATCCACAGCAACTGCTTCTCATACAAGTTGTTATTTACACATACACAGAATTCCCAGGAGGACTGGCAGAATTTTTCAGTTTTCAACACCTTTCTTCCTGGCATGTCAGTACCACCACTCTCTTTATGGTCAGACACCACCAACTACTTACTACACTTGATTTAGCTAAATATAAAATTATACACATTATTTTCTGTAGTAGAAGAGCCAGTCAGTCTAACTAAGTGGAGATGGGGGCCACAGCTTATTAATGGTAAATGATAACTATCTTACATAATAACAACCATAATACAACCGGAAAAATGACCAGACATAAAAAGTTTAAAAGAGAATAAATAAACTTTACTTAATCAGTAAGGGAAACAATGCAGTTACATGTTAAATGTGCAGAGGAATAAGAAAGACCATATGGAAGATCAAAATAACATTTAGTTTTACTGGCGAAGTATGTACAGGATATCCTAATTATCTCTTTCTAAAGAATACCAGGCCTAACTCTTCTAAGAACAAATTAATAAAAACATACAGGCAGATGCAGGTAGCACTAATATGAATGTTCCAAAGTCTTTGAAGCACACGAAGACTGACTTAAGACATATATATATGCTCATGTCAGGTCAGTATTTCTGTTCTCCAGACCACAGTCATGAACATTATATTGGTTCCTTTTGCACAGAAAGCCAAGTCTAGTTACATTGTATCAGGCTAAATTAGTAAACAAGGCCTTCCACTTTATAACCTCTCTATAATGTAATGCTGCTCTGCTGTACAATGCAATGTTCCATTGCCAGTCAGTTTTAACTCCAACCTCATCACTAGTGTGTATTACTTGCAATGTTTGGGTCAAAACTGCAACCTTTGTATAAATATAATCTTTAAACTATTGTAACCTAGAGTGCTATTGGAGCTTTTCTCCCCAGGACTCCATTGAAAACGGGTTCAAATGGCCCAATGGACTATCCTGGTAAACCAACTGCAAATAAAATAAATAATAATAAATAACCCCTGCTTCAGAGTTACCCATGAACAATACATGTACAAAACAAGGATACTTCATTTGAAGTGCACTTTACCTTATATGACTCTTGAGTTTTCTTGGCTGCACACTTGGGTAGCTTAGTGATATGCAAGCATTTAAGTCCTTCTTGACAGACAACAGAAAATTACACTTCATACATATGTCATGTCCTTGCATATTCTTTCATATTCTAAAAAATGAAAATGTTGCACTTTCCCATGGGAAACATGCATTTTGCAGATTAAAACAGAGTTCAAAAACAGTTTACAAAGGTTCTAACAATCTGCAATAAGAAAGAGAAAAGAAAAATACACAATATTTTAAATCAGATTTATTTAGCCTGGTACACTTCAAAACCAGAGCCCCCCACCCCATAAAAACCCCAGAGAATTCTTAGAGGCATCCCTCAAGAAACAAAGGTTATGACAATGATGTGGTCTTTTGGCACATTTCCCCATTCCTTTTTAGGCAGGTAGTCTGCACTGACATTAACAATACCACTCTAATGCTGAATAGTTATGTTATAGGACTGCAAGGCCAAACTCCATCCTATAAGCTTTTAATTCTGCCCACTTACTCTATGCAGTTATTTTAAAGGATTGTGTTCTGAAATCACAGTGAACTTATTGTCATACCAAGAGGGTCATACTTTTTGCAAAGCCCAGACATCCCTTCTCTATATCTCCCTAGGTTGAAGTCTCCACTTTAAATACAAAATGTGTTATTCTTTTCCTCTGAGAAAACCTGGATAAGTACAGACCCCCACTCTATAGTTAGAAGCGTCTACCTTTACAATGCTTTCTTGAATATAATCAGGACTGGCTAATACAGAGGACCAACTCAGAGTTTTCTTGAGCTCTGAAATGCCTGCTCACAGGCTGGAGCACTGATAACTTAAGTGATCTATTGTCCTGTAAAGATCTGTAAGACAGTAACTGCCATACTATATTGTTAAACAAACTTCGTACAGCACCCTGCTTTCCCTAAGAATGGCCTTCTTTCTTGGAAGAAGGGGTGATCCATACCTGAACAGCTTCACCATTTGCAGGTTCTGGTCTAATCTTTCCACCTACCCCTTATTAGCCTTGATAGTCAGCACTGACCTTTGCAGTCTAACTATTACCTCCCTGATATGCTGCATACGTTCCTCTCAGAAAGAGCTATAGATGGCAATGTCATCCACGTAAGCAAGGGCATACTCTCCTGTTCTTGTTACAATATGATTTGCTAGCCTTTTTAAAGATGATGGTGCATTCTTTATCCAAAGGGCAATTTTATAAACTCATACAACTTAGATTATGTCACAAATGCCAAGCTCTCCCTGGTTGCAGGTGTCAAGGGTACCTGCCAGTAGCCCCTGGGCAGGTCAGTAATAGTAAGATAATTAGTTCCGCCCAGCTGCTCTACGGCTTCATCTGTCTAGGTCATATACCAAGAATCTGCCTCTGTGTGACTGTTCAGTTTGCTGTAGACCAAAAAGAATTTGATGCTTCCATCGTTATTTGGCACCATCGCCACTAGTAAGGCCCAGGGGGTGCTGGAAACCTGGATTACCTGCCCTTCCGACATAACCTGCAATTCCTCTGCCAGAGTTTCCCTAACTCTTTCATGCACCATATGAGCTTGTTCTGAAGGACTGCTGGAGTTCTGTATGTGCATTATGCTCCACAAGCTGGGTATACTCTGCCTCACTGGTAAACATATACCGAAATTCCTGTAGTACTGGTCAGATCTTCTGAAACTGGCAAGCAGTTATGTTGGGACAGGATTATCCCATCCTTCAAAGTATCAGATAGGGCCCTCCTCCCCCACTCCTCCAGAGGTCTAGCTTCAGATTTCCTTCTGGTTCCTCCTGTATCTCACTGCAGGCTCTGAGTACCAAGGCCTTAGTTCCATGTTATGGCTTTATATCAGGTTAACATTGTACGGTTTGTGCTTCTGCCTCCTACCTAATAACTGTACCATATGGTTGGCATTATTTACCTTTTTTACAGCTAGCACCACCATGGTGTAAAGGGATAGAACCCTGACTACAACACAGGTGATCCTGGTATGACTATGGGTTGGGAAGGGAGGAATAATAATAACAATGATAATAATAGTAACAGTGTTATTTGTTAACCAGGTAAGCACACTGGATACACGGTCCCTGTTCAGGGCCAACCCTGGAGCAATGTCTGGTTAAGCAACTTGCTCAAGGTCACTCAGAAGGCAAATGATGACTGAGGAAATCAAACCCTGTAGCACAGGAACTACTGCCTGCAACCTTAACCTCCACATCACCTGCTATCCTATGTATTCTCCTGAATACCATGCTGGAAAGGACAGTGTAAGCATGTCTCCATCAAACCCCCATCAGAGGATGCTGCAGGATACCTTAGTCTTCTCACCTAAGCTACCTGCAGCTTATTGTGTCTAACAGAAATCAACATTACCCTATAGAATACCTCCAACACTGACTATCCTGGCATAACAGACATTGTGCTGCTGTTGTGCCCTAACCAATCCACATTAACTCCCTAAGCCTAAGTATGAAGTTTATAACATATTCCACAACCTCCTTAAATCACACTCACCTTCCATTTTTATACTAGGCTATCCCTAGAGCCCTGACAAGCCTAGCCATGTTAATCTTGAGTTGCCTACTATGATAAACACTGTACCCCTGTCCTTGAGAGACATGGGTGCCACCTGAACTCATCCATTTGTCCAGCTTGCACTTGAACACCAGTGAGGAACTCTGCTTCATGGAAGTTTATTCCAGAGCACCTGTAATCTTCTCCAGCATGTTCTGTTAATGTCACAGGCTATCCTAGAGTGCTATTTGACCAGCTTATCCATCAGGACAGGGTCAACTACCCAGTTATCACCTCTCAGCACCCTGTATGATACAGAGTACAGGAACACTGCTTGCAACCTATCTACATCACCTGCATTATCCTATGGGAAACCTCTGTATCAGCTGCAGGAACTACTGCATGCAAAGGAGCATTGTACTCTATTAATGGTCTGATGAGTTGAGTACTATAACCTATCAAGACCTGTATGCAATGTCCTTACTTATGAGATGCAACCTTCCTTACCACTTTGGAAACAGATTCCTATCACCTGTGTTCCTATCAAACCACTGTTTGAACAGGAACTGCTGTCTTGCAACCTTAACCTCCACATCACCCCTGTGCTATCCTATCAAACCCTGTATCACAGGAACTACTGCCTGCAACCTTTCCACATCACCTGCTATCCTATCAAACCCTGTATCACAGGAACTACTGCCTGCAACCTTAACCTCCACATCACCTGCTATCCTATCAAACCCTGTATCACAGGAACTACTGCCTGCAACCTTAACCACTACATCACCTGCTATCCTATCAAACCCTGTATCACAGGAACTACTGCCTGCAACCTTAACCTCCACATCACCTGCTATCCTATCAAACCCTGTATCACAGGAACTACTGCCTGCAACCTTAACCTCCACATCACCTGCTATCCTATCAAACCCTGTATCACAGGAACTACTGCCTGCAACCTTAACCTCTACATCACCTGCTATCCTATCAAACCCTGTATCACAGGAACTACTGCCTGCAACCTTAACCTCCACATCACCTGCTATCCTATCAAACCCTGTATCACAGGAACTACTGCTTGCAACCTTAACCTCCACATCACCTGCTATCCTATCAAACCCTGTATCACAGGAACTACTGCTTGCAACCTTAACCTCTACATCACCTGCTATCCTATCAAACCCTGTATCACAGGAACTACTGCTTGCAACCTTTACCTCCACATCACCTGCTATCCTATCAAACCCTGTATCACAGGAACTACTGCTTGCAACCTTAACCTCTACATCACCTGCTATCCTATCAAACCCTGTATCACAGGAACTACTGCCTGCAACCTTAACCTCTACATCACCTGCTATCCTATCAAACCCTGTATCACAGGAACTACTGCCTGCAACCTTAACCTCTACATCACCTGCTATCCTATCAAACCCTGTATCACAGGAACTACTGCTTGCAACCTTAACCTCCACATCACCTGCTATCCTATCAAACCCTGTATCACAGGAACTACTGCTTGCAACCTTAACCTCCACATCACCTGCTATCCTATCAAACTCTGTATCACAGGAACTACTGCTTGCAACCTTAACCTCTACATCACCTGCTATCCTATCAAACCCTGTATCACAGGAACTACTGCTTGCAACCTTAACCTACACATCACCTGCTATCCTATCAAACCCTGTATCACAGGAACTACTGCCTGCAACCTTAACCTCCACATCACCTGCTATCCTATCAAACCCTGTATCACAGGAACTACTGCTTGCAATCTTAACCTCCACATCACCTGCTATCCTATCAAACCCTGTATCACAGGAACTACTGCCTGCAACCTTAACCTCCACATCACCTGCTATCCTATCAAACCCTGTATCACAGGAACTACTGCTTGCAACCTTAACCTCCACATCACCTGCTATCCTATCAAACCCTGTATCACAGGAACTACTGCCTGCAACCTTAACCTCTACATCACCTGCTATCCTATCAAACCCTGTATCACAGGAACTACTGCTTGCAACCATAACCTCTACATCACCTGCTATCCTATCAAACCTGTATCACAGGAACTACTGCTTGCAACCTTAACCTCCACATCACCAGCTATCCTATCAAACCCTGTATCACAGGAACTACTGCTTGCAACCTTAACCTCTACATCACCTGCTATCCTATCAAACCCTGTATCACAGGAACTACTGCTTGCAACCTTAACCTCTACATCACCTGCTATCCTATCAAACTCTGTATCACAGGAACTACTGCCTGCAACCTTAACCTCCACATCACCTGCTAACCTATCAAACCCTGTATCACAGGAACTACTGCCTGCAACCTTAACCTCCACATCACCTGCTATCCTATCAAACCCTGTATCACAGGAACTACTGCCTGCAACCTTAACCTCTACATCACCTGCTATCCTATCAAACCCTGTATCACAGGAACTACTGCCTGCAACCTTAACCTCCACATCACCTGCTATCCTATCAAACCCTGTATCACAGGAACTACTGCCTGCAACCTTAACCTCCACATCACCTGCTATCCTATCAAACCCTGTATCACAGGAACTACTGCTTGCAACCTTAACCTCTACATCACCTGCTATCCTATCAAACCCTGTATCACAGGAACTACTGCCTGCAACCTTAACCTCCACATCACCTGCTAACCTATCAAACCCTGTATCACAGGAACTACTGCCTGCAACTTTAACCTCCACATCACCTGCTATCCTATCAAACCCTGTATCACAGGAACTACTGCCTGCAACCTTAACCTCCACATCACCTGCTATCCTATCAAACCCTGTATCACAGGAACTACTGCCTGCAACCTTAACCTCCACATCACCTGCTATCCTATCAAACCCTGCATCACAGGAACTACTGTTTGCAACCTTAACCTCCACATCACCTGCTATCCTATCAAACCCTGTATCACAGGAACTACTGCCTGCAACCTTAACCTCCATATCACCTGCTATCCTATCAAACCCTGTATCACAGGAACTACTGCCTGCAACCTTAACCTCTACATCACCTGCTATCCTATCAAACCCTGTATCACAGGAACTACTGCTTGCAACATTAACCTCTACATCACCTGCTATCCTATCAAACCCTGTATCACAGGAACTACTGCCTGCAACCTTAACCTCCACATCACCTGCTATCCTATCAAACCCTGTATCACAGGAACTACTGCTTGCAACCTTAACCTCTACATCACCTGCTATCCTATCAAACCCTGTATCACAGGAACTACTGCCTGCAACCTTAACCCCCACATCACCTGCTATCCTATCAAACCCTGTATCACAGGAACTACTGCCTGCAACCTTAACCTCTACATCACCTGCTATCCTATCAAACCCTGTATCACAGGAACTACTGCTTGCAACCTTAACCTCCACATCACCTGCTACCCTATCAAACCCTGTATCACAGGAACTACTGCCTGCAACCTTAACCTCCACATCACCTGCTATCCTATCAAACCCTGTATCAGAGGAACTACTGCTTGCAACCTTAACCTCCACATCACCTGCTATCCTATCAAACCCTGTATCACAGGAACTACTGCCTGCAACCTTAACCTCCACATCACCTGCTATCCTATCAAACCCTGTATCACAGGAACTACTGCCTGCAACCTTAACCTCCACATCACCTGCTATCCTATCAAACCCTGTATCACAGGAACTACTGCCTGCAACCTTAACCTCCACATCACCTGCTATCCTATCAAACCCTGTATCACAGGAACTACTGCTTGCAAACTTAACCTCTACATCCCCTGCTATCCTATCAAACCCTGTATCACAGGAACTACTGCTTGCAACCTTAACCTCTACATCACCTGCTATCCTATCAAACCCTGTATCACAGGAACTACCGCCTGCAACCTTAACCTCCACATCACCTGCTATCCTATCAAACCCTGTATCACAGGAACTACTGCTTGCAACCTTAACCTCCACATCACCTGCTATCCTATCAAACCCTGTATCACAGGAACTACTGCTTGCAACCATAACCTCTACATCACCTGCTATCCTATCAAACCCTGTATCACAGGAACTACTGCCTGCAACCTTAACCTCCACATCACCTGCTATCCTATCAAACCCTGTATCACAGGAACTACTGCCTGCAACCTTAACCTCTACATCACCTGCTATCCTATCAAACCCTGTATCACAGGAACTACTGCCTGCAACCTTAACCTCCACATCACCTGCTATCCTATCAAACCCTGTATCACAGGAACTACTGCCTGCAACCTTAACCTCCACATCACCTGCTATCCTATCAAACCCTGTATCACAGGAACTACTGCCTGCAACCTTAACCTCCACATCACCTGCTATCCTATCAAACCCTGTATCACAGGAACTACTGCTTGCAACCTTAACCTCTACATCACCTGCTATCCTATCAAACCCTGTATCACAGGAACTACTGCTTGCAACTTTAACCTCTACACCACCTGCTATCCTATCAAACCCTGTATCACAGGAACTACTGCTTGCAACCTTAACCTCTACATCACCTGCTATCCTATCAAACCCTGTATCACAGGAACTACTGCCTGCAACCTTAACCTCCACATCACCTGCTATCCTATCAAACCCTGTATCACTGGAACTACTGCCTGCAACCTTAACCTCTACATCACCTTCTATCCTATCAAACCCTGTATCACAGGAACTACTGCTTGCAACCTTAACCTCCACATCACCTGCTGTCCTATCAAACCCTGTATCACAGGAACTACTGCTTGCAACCTTAACCTCCACATCACCTGCTATCCTATCAAACCCTGTATCACAGGAACTACTGCCTGCAACCTTAACCTCCACATCACCTGCTATCCTATCAAACCCTGTATCACAGGAACTACTGCCTGCAACCTTAACCTCCACATCACCTGCTATCCTATCAAACCCTGTATCACAGGAACTACTGCTTGCAACCTTAACCTCCACATCACCTGCTATCCTATCAAACCCTGTATCACAGGAACTACTGCCTGCAACCTTAACCTCCACATCACCTGCTATCCTATCAAACCCTGTATCACAGGAACTACTGCTTGCAACCTTAACCTCCACATCACCTGCTATCCTATCAAACCCTGTATCACAGGAACTACTGCCTGCAACCTTAACCTCCACATCACCTGCTATCCTATCAAACCCTGTATCACAGGAACTACTGCCTGCAACCTTAACCTCTACATCACCTGCTATCCTATCAAACCCTGTATCACAGGAACTACTGCCTGCAACCTTAACCTCCACATCACCTGCTATCCTATCAAACCCTGTATCACAGGAACTACTGCCTGCAACCTTAACCTCCACATCACCTGCTATCCTATCAAACCCTGTATCACAGGAACTACTGCTTGCAACCTTAACCTCCACATCACCTGCTATCCTATCAAACCCTGTATCACAGGAACTACTGCCTGCAACCTTAACCTCTACATCACCTGCTATCCTATCAAACCCTGTATCACAGGAACTACTGCCTGCAACCTTAACCTCCACATCACCTGCTATCCTATCAAACCCTGTATCACAGGAACTACTGCTTGCAACCTTAACCTCCACATCACCTGCTATCCTATCAAACTCTGTATCACAGGAACTACTGCTTGCAACCTTAACCTCTACATCACCTGCTATCCTATCAAACCCTGTATCACAGGAACTACTGCCTGCAACCTTAACCTCTACATCACCTGCTATCCTATCAAACCCTGTATCACAGGAACTACTGCCTGCAACCTTAACCTCTACAAAACCTGCTATCCTATCAAACCCTGTATCACAGGAACTACTGCTTGCAACCTTAACCTCCACATCACCTGCTATCCTTGGGGGAATGTATTCTCCTGGGAATTCCTCATGACCACTCCCTGGTGAAGGTTAGGGGGCATTGTCCTTAGTGGAAAAATGGTGAAATATATTGGCTGAGGTACCATGCTGGAAGGACAGTATGTAAGCATGTCTCCACTAGATGCCAACAGGTGAATGAGAGAGAAAATGAGAAAAGTTAGGGCACGTATGGAAACCCCCATCAGAAAGGATGCTGCGTCAGGATACCTTAGTCTTCTCACTAGCTGTAATCATAGGTCAGAGTAAGTCCATGGTGTTAGTAGAGCCTGGTAGATCTGGTGGACGAGGAGAGTCACTGTTGGTAGCCGATGACCAGCTGCAGGGGAGCAAAAGAAAAAAGGCCTTCCTAAGCTACCTGCAGCTTATTGTGTCTAACAGAAATAAGCAACATTACCCTATAGAATACTCTCCAACACTGACTATCCTGGCATAACAGACATTGTGCTGCTGTTGTGCTCCTAAGCAATCCCCATTAACTCCCTAAGCCTAAATATGAAATTTATAACATATTCCACAACAGACTCCTTGGGAAATCACACTCACTCTTCCATTCTTTATACTAGGCTAGGGTCCCTAGAGCCCTGACAAGCCTAGCCATGTTAATCTTGAGTTGCCTAAATTGCCCTTGGTTAGATTGATGTAATTCGCAGAGCAGGTCTATGATAAACACTGACTACCCCTGTCCTTGAGAGACATGGGTGCCACCCCAGAGTGAATTTGCGCTCTCTCATCCATTTGTCCAGCTTGCACTTGAACAGGGCCAGTGAGGAGCTCTGCTTCATGTGAATTGGAAGTTTATTCCAGAGCAGCTGTAATCTTTGGGAGATATATCTATCTCTCCAGCATGTTCTGTTAATGTCACAGGCTAGTTTAAGATCCTAGAGTGAGTGACTCTTGTGCTATTTGACTTGCGGATGTGCAGCTTATCCATCAGGACAGGGTCAGAGACTACCCAGTAGGCCAGGCATAAGTCACCTCTCAGCAGCCGGTATGATACAGAGTACAGTAACAGGGCTTTCAGTCTATCTACACAAGTCCTTGTTTGGAGGCCCTGCATTTTCCTGATGGGAGACCTCTGTGTTCTCTCCATCTGCTGCAGGTGTCTGGTGAGGTGCATGCAGAAGGGAGCATTGTACTCTATTAATGGTCTGATGAGGGTTGAGTACAGTGGAGTTATAACATATTTAGACCTGGATGCAATGTCCTTACTTATGAGATGCGCAATGTAGAAGGCCTTCCTTACCACTTTGGAAACTTGGTATTTGAAGTTTAGATTGCTATCTACCTGTGTTCCCAGGTCTCACACCACTGGGTTTGAACTTAGGGGAGTGCTGTCAATATTGCAATTAACACAGAATTTCCACTTTACCAAAGGGGATAATAATGCACTTTTTTGCATTTAGTTTTAGACCATGGCTTTGACACCAGTCATTTGCCTGTGTTAGCTCCTCCTGTAATATGTTAACATCACTAGGGACTCAATGATTGCACCCAATTTGCAACCATCAGTGAACTTGGTAAGCCAAAGGCCAACTGCTATAGCCTGGACTTCTGAGAAATAGATTCAAAACAGTAAAAGGGTCCAGCACAGAGCCTTGTGGTATGCCACTTTTGAAGCGTCTACTGGTAGAGGTGGAGTCACCAACTTTGACATTATGTGTTCTGTTGGTGAGCCAACTGGCTACCCAACTAGTAACATAGGTTCATAGGTGTGTACTAGGCTAATAGCCCTGGAGCCTTTACAAGCTTAGCCCAAGGGTTAATCTCCAGCCAGGAGAGTTTCTGAATAATATCTGAATGAGGGATTGTGTCAAAAGCCTTGGCTAGGTCAAGATAGGCAGTATGCACTGTCTTACCTTGATCCAGGGCTTTAGTGACTTTCTCAAAGAAGTCTACTAGGTTTAATAAGCATGATCTACACTTAACAAAGCCAAACTGGATTGTGTCTACAGTCTGAAGGTCACTTATGTCTTTGTTGATAAGGTCCATGATGATTCTTTCCATGGCCTTGCAGATGAGGCTGGTTAAACTTATGGGTCTATAGTTCCCAGGGTCGTTTGATGGTTACCCTTTTTGCAAGTGGATTACTGCTGCTGTTCTCCACTCTGCTGAAACAAAGCCAGTTCTCAGGTTATTAAAGACAATGCCAAGTGGGTCTTGCTGGATCATGTTTTAGATTGCTTAGTAAGCAACCTGGGATTTTATCTGGTCCCTCTGAGGCCATGTTTTTGGCCTTGGAGAGTACAGATATGACCTGATCTATAGAGATACTAGGCAGAGGACTGGTATCAGGTATTCTTTGGAGTATGGCTGATGGGGACGAGGGTGATGTTTGCTCCAAATCTGTCAGTTAGCAGGTTGGCAAGTTCCGCCAGTATAGTACGAGTGGTGCCATCTACTACCAGTTCGGCACATAGCTGGGTATTCCCTTTTAGATTTTGGACGTAGTTAAAGAATGCCTTATGATTATCCTTAGCTTGGGATGCTATTTTAGCTGCATAATTAGCTTTAGAGGACTTAACAAGATTTCTGATTTGCTTGTTCAAGCTGTGAGGGGAATTCTTCCTCTGCCGAGTCAGCTCCCTCTAGTTCTTAGACATCAGTTTCTTCCTTTTGTAATATAACCTGTTAATACTTGAGGTCCACCAGGATGGCTTGTTTTTTTGGGAGGACCTGGTTTTAATCCGGTCATGTACAGCCAAGTCTATACAGTTGCTTAAATGTTTATACAGGGCATTTGTGTACACCATAGGAGTCGTTGTCTGTGATTGCAGGGGTTATAAAACTTTTTAAACCATTGCTTAGTAGGCTGTAGTTTTCTTTGGAAAACTTTTTTAGGTTTTCTTTGCTCCTGTGGTGGTGACAGGTTCAAAAGTTACTTCAAACAAGACTGGTTTATGGTCTGACCTTACCAGGGAGGGCATCATACAGGCAGGAGTGCAGTGACCCCCATGTTAGTGAGTTCCAACATTTGAGCACTTTGGGGGGTGCAGACTATCTGTTATTTGAGACTACGTCTAGACATTAAAAACAGGATAGTCTGCCAAAGACTAAAATATAGAATCTTCAGTGACTTTTTTAAACCAGATATTTATCCAGCTATTGGCAAATATAAACATTTTTATTTATACAGGTAAGCCCACAGGGCACAAGTGTGCTTTTCCATGGGCAGCCCAGGGTCAATGTCTGTTTTAGAAACTTTGTCAGAGTCACACAGAAGCCAAAGTGAGGCTGTGAGAATTGAGCAGTGGTCTACATGAATCTGCTTTTAATTTAATCCACTGTGCTGTCAGACCAGTCAATAGATTTACCTTCAGTCTCAAATAAGCAAATACTGGGGATAGTTGTTTAGTGAGCCATCTTTACACACCAGAAAGGTCAAAAGGTGAAACAGTAAACTGACAATGGGAGCTCATCACTCAACATCTTAGAAATATTAACTGAGAATCCAAGATCAGGATGTGAAGGTAGGTATTCTCAGATACAATCATTAGGCAGGCATCTCTTTGCAGGATAGGTAGGGCAGTCTGCATGGTAAGAATTTTGAATTGCTTTTTTATATAACTGGGTAAGCTTTTTTTAAATTTTTGTTCAGAACCAGAAGATTTAAAATGGACCTCTTCTTATTTTCTTTTTTCTTTGAAATAAGAAACCATTTTAAATAGAATTCTGTTCTTCATTCCAGTTATGGAATCATTTCTGACCACCTGGAGAGCAAGACACTTTTGCATTAATGTAACTACCAAGGCCATTGACTGCTATGATGTGATCTGCCTGCAATGTTTCTTGAAATCTGTTTACACTGCATGGAGAAGGACGTGGATCATCTCATGACGGCCCCAAATCATAACTGCAGAAGGACCTGTCTTTGCTGAGGTGCTGCTCCTTGCTCTTGTTTGTACTTCTTCTGTTGTTTCCTGCTCCTTCATGCTTACTGTTAATTAAAATTGTTTTTCATTTTAGAATTGCTGCTCTCTTGTCTGTTTAAACTAAGGAAGGTCATTTTTGTAGGATAGGTTCTATTACATTTCTGTAAAGGGGTATTACTTATTTGTTTTGCCTTTGTCCTCCAGCTGATACAGAATTTTTTTGCAACGGGGTTTCAAAAACAAAGACTTTCTCTAGTGGTTACATGAATAATTTGGATATAATTTCCTCAGAGAAATGTTTTCTAAGCAAGGCACATCTAATGAGAGAAGCAAATGCAGCAGCTTGCAAGCATACATTCACTGTGTTATATTCACATCTGGCCATATATGATCATACCTTATCAGCTGTTTGAGGTTGTTTAAAGTTTCCCTTTGAAACAGGCAATATATATTTCCTTGTTAAGATCGTATGTTTGTGATAATTAGCAGGACATATAAAAATTGTATGATAACTATAGGAATCAATCATAGTGGGTCAGAAAAGATTGGGAAGAGAGATTAGATAAGCAATTCACAAAAAAAAAATGGGAGGACCTATGTAAGGCTCCCAAATACACAACATTTAGAAGATTTAGGATTTTTGCAGTGTTAGCATAGTACTTTTATACCCCAAGCAGACTCCAAAGAATTATTTCCTCATGTAGATGGCAAATATTGGAGGTGTAATGGGAAAGAAATAATTACCTGGGAGCAAATGTGTTGGAATGTATTCAGTTAGCAGACTTTAAAATTCCCTTCAGAGTATTCGCTCAGGAGTACCGGATGAGCAAATGAGCTGAGATACAGAGAGCCAGATTCCAAAAGGGTTGCTCCCAGTGTAAGTCTGCCCTGATTCCAAAAGACCTGCTATCAGTATAGGTGATTTACTTCAGTGTAAAGCCTAACAGGGTTACTACAGGGACCAAATTCGAAAACACCTGCTGTCAGCCTACTCTCAGAGTAAGTTGTCATATGGGTCTTGTAGTTAACAGCTTGGGACTGCTGGAAGATTGGAAGCTTGAAAAAAAAATATTTGGACTACATTTTGCATCCCGGGAAGTGCATTTAAACTGCATTTAAAATACTGCACTTTACTTATTTTACCATTTAAATCAGTTGTGTGTGTTGTGTTTGCGCTTTTTCTGAAGTTAAAGCTATTAATTTAAGACATTTTTATACTCTGTGGTAGCTTTTTGGTTTCTATGCTGGGTCTAGGTAGTCTCAGTTGACCCTCATTTTATTGCATTTTTATTAGTTCTCTTCTGAATCTTAAGCTACAGCTATAAATTGATTTGGGTTTTACATTATCCATTATTATTTCTCTGAGCTCTTGACAGGATTATTAGCATTTTCAGACAGTACAAACTCTTATTCTTCTGAGCTCTTGTTAAATGGTTTATAGGAGGCTTTTGAGCTGACTTCTGTAAATCTGGCTATAGAAAATCCTCCCAGTCTCATCTTCTGTATACTTTGCCAAAGAAGCTCCTCCCAGTCTTCTGCTCATCTTACTGGTTACTGACAGAAGAAACTGGGAAGGCCCTTTCCTTTGACTGTCAGTGTGTGTGTGTGTGTGTGTGTGTGTGTGTGTGTGTGTGTGTGTGTGTGTCTTTTGGCTTTTCCCGGTTAGGGGTCGCCACAGTGGAACTCTGGTCTGCTAATGATTGTCAGTAGATTTTTATGTGCCGAGTTGCCAGCCCTGACGCACAACCTTCAACAAAGGTATGCCCATTCACGCATGTCTCCACACAGAAGACGCTCTAGATGAGAATCGAACAGGACGTCTTACTGTGAGGCGACAACGCTACCGCAGCACCATCACCGCACTTTGAAATTGCTTTAAAGTGTGTTTGTTCCTCATTGCTGGATTGTCTGTCTTTGAATCAGCTTGCAATTTACTTCTAGCTAGTGGTTAGATTTGTTTCCGGTACATTTTCACTTGTTTCTATCTAAAGTGTGTGTTTACATTAAGAAAACTGGGACTGCAATTCTAATGGCATTAGAAAGGTAGCCTGGTCTGTCTGAGTTGGGATACACAGAGATAGGCTTAAGTGAGAATTATATGCTGTAGCTAGTCGCTAGATTTGTTTTTGACACCTTTTTACATTTGTTTAAATAAAGTGTTTTTACATTCAGAAGACTGGGACTGCAAGTCTAGTGAAAGCAGAAAGGTAGCCTGGTCTGTCTGAGTTGGAAGATACAATGGGAGGTTTAAAGTTAGAATTACTTGTAGCAAGTTGTTTGATTGGTTTCTGATAACTTTTCACTTTTGGCTAACCAGAGTGTGTTTTTACATTAAGAAGACTGGGACTGCTATTCTAATGGCAGTGGTAAAGTAACTTGCTCAGTCTGGGTTGGGAAACACACAGGGAAGCTTAAAATGAGATTGTTTCATCAGTCAGAGGTATTTTAGGGACTTAGCCATTTGGTGTTAATCTACATGTGAGAGCAACTTTTGCTGTACCTTTACATTAAGAAGTTCCAATATCATCCATCCATGTATCAGAAGGTGTTTACCTGGTCTTTTTGAGTTGGGCAGCACTCCAGAGAGCTCAAAATGTAGTTATTGATTGTCCAGCGGGCACAAGAGTTAGTTTTCAGCTTTTTTCTGTCTGCTATAAATTAGATGCATTTTTGCTGAGATGTTCACCGCATAGTAATGGTTAGCAATACAATGTATAGTAGCAAAGCTATAAGCTAGGACTTAGGACTTTAATCTGTAATGCATAAAGGCTTTGTTGGAACTAAGCTTATGGCAGCTAGTTATTGCATCAAACAGCACTGATATCAGATCACAGGCATCTAGTCTTAACCCTAGACACCACTCAGGTGACCCCCTCTCTATAAAACCAAGTCCCTAAACCATAATAGTCCAAACCTAATACAGGTCCTGACAACCTGGATTTGCTACTTTTTAATGGCTGTGTGGCATGGGCATCCTGAGACACTGTAGTAATTTTCTTATATACTCAGACAACCTTTTAATCCTTAAAGAAGTTAACACAGTGTGTAAGGAATTTATATACATAGCTTCCTTGGAGGCAAAAATCTTACTTACAAAAAAGTTGTCAAGAACACACACACTACTTTCTTCACACACACCATTCACCATACATATAAATCTTCTTATGCTGAGGCACTTAAAAGAAACCTCTCCAAACCTCAAAGACCTCCTAAACCATCAACTGGCAATACCTATCCTCAGCAATCACTGAAACACACACTGAAAGCAGCACCTAACACCACACATTAGCCTACTTCCAGTGATACCCCAAGAGCACCTTTTGACCACCACATTGCCACTGTGGTCAGAAAGTCCTTCTGTGCGACACATCTCATTGCAAAGGATTTTGCATCCAGGAAGAAAGAGGTCATTGTCTCCTTCTACTCTTCCTGCATTACACCAATCATTGAGTACAATGCCCCATTTGGCATGGACCTCACTAAGCACCTGCAACAACTGGAGAGGCCACAAAAGTACCACACAAAGAGGATCCTAGGCCTTAAACATTTGTCCTATATGGACAGACTCAAAAAACTGCAGCTATTCTCTGTCTTATATCACCTACTTAGAGGTGATCTCTGCTTAACTTTCAAAGCCATGTTTGATCCAGCTCTGTTAGAAATGTTACATATAAGAAAACCCAATTATTCCGCACCACACAATCTAGAAACCTCAACCTCATTACCACAATCAACAGAACATGCTGGAGGGACAGGTTCATAACCCAGAGACTGCCCATGCTATGGAATAGACTTCCCATACATGTCAAGCAGACCACCAGAAATCTTGATGAGTGGATGGAAAATAGAAAATTCACCCGGGAGATCACTCCAGTGGCTTTACTCGACAAAGGCACTGGGAACTAAGGTCAGGTGGCACTATGTCAGGGTAATCCTATATGCTAGGCTTGTAAAGGTTCCAGGGCCATTAGCCTAATACACACATATAAACCTATGAGCAAAGCCCGTAAGGCAAGCAAACACTTTACATATTATTCTTGTCATAGAGGATTGTATTGTATGACACACAGATGCCTCTTTCACCAGGTTAGACAAGGAGAAGATAATGGTTAGTTGTCTATCTGGAGCCAGGATACACAGTATCATGCATGCACTCAAGTCACTGTACCACAGGTGCCAATATGATTCTATCATAGCCCATGTGGGTGTAAATGAATACCTCACTGGACTATATGAAAAGAGACATTATGGAGCTCTCTGAATATGTGTCAAAGACAGATACATGCCTTGTATTGAGCAGCATTCTGTCTTCACCAAGGATGATGCCACATTATGAACAGAAAATGATTAATGTGACTAATTGGCTAAGTTTCTGGAGCCACTCCAGGAGAATCCAATATCTATCAGCATGAGGGAACATGGTTAACAGATAATATTGTTTGCCAAGGATGGTCTGCACCCTCTCCCCCACCCAGATTTTTGGATATTGGCTAAAACTTTATCCACCCCTTTAGGCAATGTCAAAATGGCAACACTACTAACATAGCAAAAAAAAATGCAATTACTGCCCAATGCTAGGAGCCTATACAAGAAACTGCTCACCCTACAAGCTCTCCTCATTCTGGTGAGTGTAGACATCTGTGCTGTTACTAAGACTTGCTTTAAAACCACAGAAGGTACATCAGAAGTGTAAGGCTACAGTGACTTCCACAAACTTAGGCCAACAGCAGCACAGACAGGGGCTAAAGGTGACGGTGCCTTCATCTATATTAGCAACAAGTATAATTCCAGTTTAATGAAACAGGATGATGCCCTGGAGTTCATCCATATTCATGTCTCCATAGCCAAGGCTCCTTACCGTTTTCTCACCAGCTACAGGTTGCACTCTATGATCCACAACACACACAACTCTTACTTAGACCTACTAGAGACACTCACCATCCAATCAAATCCCCTATTTATGGGAGACTTTAACTACCCCTCTATAGACTAGGAAACATACATTCCTCTAACTCACAGGTTCAACATTTCATGGGCTTTATCAACACATATACTCTGGACCAGATAGTGCACACTCCAACCTGAGGATCAAACATATTGGACCTTGTACCCACCAATATAGGAGAGTGTTTCACCTCCCCCCCTCCCCACAACATGGCATGTCCTCATTAGTAAGGTGAAACCAAAATGCTGTCTCCCTCGAAATGAAAATCAACCCAGAAATCCCAACTAAATCCATAACAGTTATGAACCATTCTAAAGCAAACTACACCCTATTAAGAGACAGTTTGTCAAAATTCATAGCTCCCCCAAACCATGAGAATACAGCGACCTATGCAAAATTATTTACAGAAACCCTGTATAAACATGTAAATGGCTGCACTAAGGCTGCCATACCTGCCAAAAGTAAGCCCAGAGCCAACACTAAAAACAATCCCTACTGATGGAATCTTTACCTTAACAGGGTGTATAATAAAAGAAAAAAGTAATGACTAAAATCAGAAACAGCAACTTTACAGAGACAAGAGTTCTCTGATTCAACCAAACAAGAAACTAAGACGTCTAATAAAGTCCAACAAGGCCAGTTATGAAGTCCATAGCCTCCCAGGTTAAAGACAATCACAAGGCCTTCTTCAGCTATGTCAGGAACCTTAAAGGTAACACTCAGCAGTGTACAAAAGACATGATTAATGGCACAACTCTCACTGACCAGGGTGACTTAGTGAATCTACTGGCTGATAAATTTAGCTCTAACTTCACCCCCATTCCCCCACTACCCCTTGGTTGCCTCCTAAATAGCCTAAAATACAACCTAGTAGGACTACTTGATGCACTCTTCCACTACATCCTCAAAGCAGGTTACCTTTCAAGTGAATGGAATGTCACAACAGTCAGCCCTCTTCATAAGGGTGGCCCATCAACTGACCCTGGGAAACTACAAACCCATCGATCTGACGAGTCTAAAATGCAAGGTCATGGAATGATCAACAAAGACATTGGCAACTTACAGACCTTGGACCCAATCCAGTTGGCTTTGCTAAGGGGAAGGTCTTGCCTATGAGGGGAAAATGGTACATACCTCCTACCTTGACCTGGCCAAGTCATTCAATACAATATCCCACTCAGGTATTGTTGGCAAACTCTCAGAACTAGGCATAAATTCCTACATAACTGACTTAATTGCTGACTGGATCACAGATAGGATCCAAGAAGTCAGGATCAGTGAGACCACCTTCACCAGGAGACCAGTTGCCAACAGAGTAACCAGGGCTCTATTTTGGGCCAGCTCCTGTTTTGTATTTACTTCTCAAAAGTGAAAGCTAATGTCAAAGGCCCCTGGCTCACCAAGTTCCCAGATGACTGTAAAATGGGATCTATCATAGGTTCCCCTCATGACATCAACATCATTCTTTCTTCATTCTTGTTTCAAAGTCAGAGATTAAAACTCTTGTGGTGGTGCTGCGGTAGTGTTGTCGCCTCACAGTTAGACGTTGCCCGTTCGATTCTCAGTTAGAGTGTCTTCTGTGTGACGATATGCGTGAATGGGCCTTCCTTCATTGAAGGTTGTGCGTTAGGCCCAGCAAGCCAGCACGTAAATCTCTACTGCCAATCATTAGCGGACCGGAGTTCCACTGTGGCGACCCCTAACCGGGAAAAGCCGAAAGATGCAAATGAAGAAATGTACTATAATGCCCTTTGGGAAATTGTCCACCCAAGCTAATTACTCCATTGATAAAACACCCTTAAGAGCTGACCCTATAGTTAGGGATCTAGGAACATATGTAGACAGTAATCTGGTCTTTGACCAACACATAGTCAAGATAGTAAGAAAATCATTCTATCTTGCCCAACCCATAAGCAAGGGTATGGTATCCAGGTCCAAGGAAGTTATACTACCACTTTACTTAGCCTGTATCAGTCCCATCATTGAGTACAATGCACCCTTTGGCATATACCTAAACAGGCACATACACATTTGGAATGCCCTCAAAGGTTCTTCACCAGGAGAATCCACGGTATGAATACCCTGTCCTACACAGATCGCTTTAAGGCTCTATCTCTGTACTCAGTCTCCTATAGGTTACTGTGGAGGTGATCTATGTCTAGCATATAAGGCATCCTCAGATGCAGCTCTAGTGAATCACTTGCACATCCACAAAGCTAACAGCACCTGAAACACTACATTGAGGGACCTGTACTTTGCCTGCGACATAAATAGAACATGTTGGAAAGATTGATAAGTGTCTCAAAGGATCCATGCACTGTGGAATAAGCTCCCCATCAATGTGAAGCAAAGTTCATCCCTGAATCTATTCAAAAATGCTTTGATCATTAGATGGGAAATCACAAATTCACCCCTGGTCTGGCCCCCATGTCTCTGATGGACAGAGACTGACAGTAAGTAAATTAATCCCCAACAAACATACCCCCGTGACATGACACATAGCTACCTCTTTACTAACATGCCCCACCATATCAGAGTCTGAGGAACTTGGGGACAAAACTGGGTTGGGTAGCATGGCTAGGCTTGTAAAGACTCTGGTGGTCATTATTCCAGTATAAACCTTTGAACCTATGAACTCTGATACCTAGACTGACAGAAGTAAATACACTCCTAAAAAATGTGCGTCACATCCTGCCTTCCTTGTCTGAAAGCGTAGCTTTCTCAATGTGTATATAATGCTGCATGCTTTTTAAGAATAAAAAAATAAACAAGCACAGGAATCTGTCTAGTTCCAACCACACCACCAAGAGTATTGAGGAAAAAAAAAAAAACAAAGTAAGTAGTGGTCTTAAAACTTTGTATATCATAATAATTTCCAAAAATGATCATGGGATGATTTTTGGAAATTGTTATCCTTTTTAAAAATCAAGCAGGGCCAGACACTAGATTTATAAATGGGAAATTCTGAAAGGCTGTATAAAGTCTATATTTTTTAGTATAATGCAGTAAAGCTATGATATATGAAAAGCTGTGCAAAACCTGTCATCATATTTAAATAAGGATGCTTTAAAGATATAAACAGAAACATGTATAATCCTATAGCTGTTATTCATTAAAAGTGCATCAGAGCTTTGAAAGGTAAATCTGTTTCCAAACATGCATGCATGCAGACACAGACAGACACACACACACACACACACACACACACACACACACACACACACACACACACACACACACACACACACACACACACATCTTAGAAGAATTAAGAGTGTCTTAGATTGTTACATTTTGTCAAAAGCTATATTAGCATACTTGAGTTTGAATATTCTTGTTATTTAAGCAACTTTGCATTGGTGAATGTTATCTGAAATCAAAACTTTGATGCAGCAACAAGTGAAGAGTCAAGGCCCCTTATTCAGAAACAAAAGCTCAGATTGGCCAGTTTTTAGGCTGCTATGAAAGAACATTTCATGATCCAATCACAAAGGTCTTATTTTAGGGATGCTGGCTTGCTAATTATCATTCAAAAAACATCTTACCAGAGTCCAAGCATTATGTACTACACTTTATTTGTGATTTTTAAAAATTTGTATTGTACCACCTGTATATATACCTGTAAAAATGGGGGGGGGGGCAAAAGAAATACTGATGCAAACCTTGAGTTACCCTTGGAGTGTATCTTTCTCTCTCTGTATATATATATATATATATATATATATATATATTCACTTTAGAAGCTCGAAATATTGAAATGTCAAAATTCAGTACTTCAAACCCATAAAGTGGAATCCTGAAAAGAGCAAAAGCTCAGAAGCACGAATTTCAAAACCTCGAATACCGGAGGTTTTGAATTTCACGCTTCTGAGGTTCCGCTGTGGTTACGGATTCAGGTAAGTGCATTAAGGGTTTTGGGTAGGGGCTGCAGTGTGTGTTAGTGCATTTTGTTGCTGTGATATGTGTGTGCGAGCAGAATATAGCTTGTGTGGTGGTGTTGTGTGTGTGTTTGTGAGTAGTGCGACTTCAGAGTTAGAATATTTAAGTAGGGGGAGTGTGGTTACGGATTCAGGTAAGTGCATTAAGGGTTTTGAGTAGGGGCTGTAGTGTGTGTTAGTGTGTTTTGTTGCTGTGATATGTGTGTGCGAGCAGAATATAACTTGTGTGATGGTGTTGTGTGTGTGTTTGTGAGTAGTGCGACTTCAGAGTTAGAATATTTAAGTAGGGGGAGTGTGGGGGGTGCAGGAAAAGGTAATGACAAATTGCATATTGAAATAGCTGCTATATTTTGCTGATTCATGATGTGTATGTTATGTACACTGTAAATGTTTTACTTGTGTCATTATATGCTGCTGTACTACATATACGGATTCATATCTACTGCTGCGCTTCGAGCCTTGGTTCTGGCTGAAAAGGGTCATTAGACCAGCCATCTGGTTATCAAATAGTAATAAATAAATAAAATTGGGGATTTGTTAGAAAGGACAGTGTTAAATGAATACTTCTTATTTTTGCCTCATTCCAGACATGCCTCAGGAATTTTTTGTGATGTGACCCTGCTCAGTGCAGAAAAAAATTTCAGTTAATCTTTGATTTGTGCTTGAAGTGTATTCAGTGGAATTAAGTGCAAAAACCTATTTGTACATTTCAGAAGAGAAGGCCTACCACCCAAAATCAGTAAGATGACTTCTATAAATGTTGCCTTTAAGCATTTTGCAACTGTTAAATATCTTAAAAACAGGTGGGTAATTAGATTCAAAATTATCCTCAATTAGTGATAGTATTAGTACCAGCTATCTGCTAATTATTGTATTTCTAATACAAGTTCTTAATAGTTTTCAATCTTACAAACTCTGGCTAATCTACAATGTATGTACTGTACCTGTGTACTATGTATGTATTCTACCTATGTTCCAAATTTTAGCTGTACACCACAAATCTATTAATTACCTTTATTTTTAAAATGAATATTTTTTTGTTTGTTCTCTCCACTGTAACTGTTTATGTGCCGCATACCACTGTAAAAATATTTCTCCTGTAATTTGTATGTATACTGATCATGTCTAAATAACTAAATGTGTCTGTAATTTTTCTTTGTGGAGCTTTTCTCCCCGGGCCACTGCTGAAAAAGGGCCTTTTCGGCTCAGTCAGACACCCCCGGTTAACAAATGTAAAATAAAATAAAATAAATAAATAAAAATAAATAATGCCATTTGTCTGTGCAAAACTTCTTTTTTTGTATTTCCCAGTATGAGTTTTTTCTGTAAATTTAATGTTCAGAGTGTGTTCTCTAGTTTCTCCAAGTGAAGAATTTCAGTATTCAATTTCAAAAGCTTCTGACAGATTGCTTATTCATTTACAGAAGTTGGGTTGGTATTGCAAACCAGTGCCCCACCCCTTCTGCTCTTCAAGTGAAGAGCAAAATCCATGTAATAAGCTGATAACCAATTGGCTTATTACATTTAAATCTACGCCCCTCCCCAGCTCTTCCATTGAAGAGCTAAAAAAAAAAATGGACGTTCCTTTTTCTGGTACTCCAACCCCGGTGGCCAGATACACGTCACCCACCTCTCAACTGCCTCAGCCATTTAGGTCCTGTTTCAGTGTCCTGCCCCAACCCTCCCTCAACATAATTTCTTTTAATGTAGCTAACAGTTACTACAATTTATACTGTCTGCACAGAGTGCTACAGCACCTATGCTTTAGTGAAAACAAATTCTTTTTTTAAACTGTAGCAAACATGCTACAAATGTAGCTAACAGTTGCTTCAGCTTATACCCTGCCCGCATGGAGTGCTATGACACTCATGTTTTAATTAAAAAAAAACTCTTCTTTTAAAACTGTAGCAAACTGCTTGCTACGAATGTAGCAAACAGTTGCTACAGTTTATACACTACCTGCAAAGAGCACTACAGCATTCAGGTTTTAGTTAAAACAGAAAAAAATGTTCTGCTTTTAAACTGTAGAAAACTGCTTGCTGCAATGTACCAAGCAGTTGCTACAGTTTAGACCACATGCTGAGAGCTACAGCACTCAGGTTTTACCAGAAATGCAATATAGGCTTTTAAAAAGTGGTACTGTATTTACAAAAGATCAAGAGTGGCTAGTCACACCATCCAACACTTTGCACCTGGGGCAGTTGCCCCTCTCAACCCGCCTAGCTACTCTAATGCTCATTCATATAATGGTAACTATATAAAACTGATAAATTATAACTGCTAACATCTGCCTAAAAAGAGAACAGTGAGCCATAGCTAGCATACATTAATATTGTATATGGCTTATTTTAGTAGTTTACAGCAATAGTCTTCTGGGTCTGTTAGACTGATCTGCCTGGAGGCTGCTTGTTACCATAAAAGTGGGAAGGAATAACAGCACTAAAAATTAATCATTAGCCCTTTCTGTAGATTATTTTGTGTGGGAATGCAATAATGTTAGTTAAGATACAGTTGTTGGTAAAGTGGCATTAAAAGGCATTGAGTTGAGATTGGCATCTGGCAGTTAGTGCGGGATTGAAGGTTGCAAGCTGTACTTCCTGTACTACAGGGTTTGATTCCCTCAGCCCTCATTTACCCTTTGTCTGACTCTGAGCAAATCACTTAGCCAGACATTGCTCCTCAGTCACTCCTGAAAAGAGACTATGTATTCAGTTGGCCTATGTGGTTAACAATTGTTCTTATTACTATTATTGTTATTATTATTATTATTATTATTATTGTTGTTATTATTATTATTATTATTATTATTAAGATGCATCCTGGGAAGCATGTGATTATAACTATGCTCCTCAGTGGTACACTATTAACCTTATTTGGTGTGACAAGCATTGGTCAAAGCCAAAAGCAGCAATATTCATTTGCCATAAACCCTTAAGGACAAACTCACATATATTGTCATGGTTTGTATAGCTAATATGCCTCTTAATCTACCTCATCTACAATTCATACTTTTTGCTAATTATATGATTATCTATAGATCCAAACTTTCTCATGACGTCATTCAAAATCAACTTCAGTTTGAACTTTCACAAGTAAACAACTGTTTTTTTTTTCTAAAAAGCTACCCATCAACTCAAAACAAAAAAAAAAATACTGTTTTGTACAAAGCAAACACTCACTAAACTTATTAGCAATCTCCATATCAAAGACCTAGACAGCAATTGAACTGAATCCACCACATCATTTGGGTACCTCGGTATTTGGTTTAAGTAACCCCTCAACCTCCAAGATTACATTCAAAAAGTGAGATCCAAAGTCGATTACCTCCTATTCTGGATGGCAATAGGCAAAGTTGCTCTACTTGCACAACTAGAATATGGCCTACACCTATTTACCACTGCCTTACAAAAAGCAATACCACCTTCCAATGTCTTTCTAATAAAATCTGCCATTTCATCACCAACTCCCCCCAAGGTGAACATCATTTCAGCACCTTGGAAAAGTTAAATTGGCTACCCATTCAAAGCAGAGCCATCCTCCTTCTTGTCCCTCCTATGCCAAAACACACTATCCACTCCCCCACCCCCATTATGGGACTAACTGCATCCAACCCACACTTCAACCTAAGAAGCCAGTGAGCTTCATTCCATAGACTACATCTTCTCTGTTTGTGCCTCCAACCATTGGCAATCATTGTCACCTGATCTTACTGAAATCAGGGACTACAAGCAGTTCAGCCCTCAGTGCTAACAAATACATAACTGAAAAATGTAAATGCACGTGACAGAACACAGGCCATGTTACCTAAATGTCATGGTTGCACTATTACATTAATCCCAGATAACCTTGGCTGCTTAACCTTCTAACCTCTCCAACATCTAAACTCATACCCACTGCTTACCCACCTGCCCAATCCATTCCCTACTATATGCCTAATATCCACTTCTCCTGTTACTATTTTATTGCATCCCTTAGTATTCTACAATGTCTATTCTCTTTGCTGCTAAAATGCTATGTCCATTCTTTTGTCTGGACCATATTTACTTTACCTATAACACCAGTATTATGCATTGTATACTCATGATCCTACTTCTTTTTAAACCTTCTTGCAAATATGTGTATATTTCTTACATTTGTGTTTTTTATAACATTATACTTTAAATCTAGTTATACCTTTAATTGTACTTTACTTTTATTAATATGTTATGTACCCTGGGCTGAGCCTGCAAATGGTCACATGTGATCAGTGCTCTATCACAGTAAACAAAATTAAATAAATTAAACAAATGTTAACCGAACAATACAAAAAAAGTACAATAGTGAACATATACAAAAGACACTAGCAACCAGATTCAAGTATGCTTTTATGACTCAGGAAAATGAGTCACACTAAACTTTGATAGGTTAAGCACTTTCATCTCTTTTATTTTGCAGAACCATTACATCTTGACGTACAAAATGTTTAAATCATGTCAAGTAGTTGTCACATGGTACAAACTATACCCACATTTAAAGTTATATACACTTAAAAATCGTCCAGTTTTAAAATTACAAAGAAACTATTAATAAATGTTCAACATCAACATCCAGTCAATAAAAATTGTTAAATGTTATACAGCAATACAATATCAAACCTAATACCCAAAAATAACTGGAGTCCTATCTTTAACATTTCACAACTTGGCAGCCCTGTTTTTCTGAATAGTTTTTGTACTTACAATGTCGTTCAACCCTATATATTATTAGTGTACAGTTTTAACTAGCATTTTACATCTCTCAATTCTGAAGCATTTTTACTATGACCACCTCTTATATCTATGTTTATTTTCTCTATCGCTGTAAATAAAAATGTTTAAAATTCCTACAAACTTGTGCATGTTTGCTTAATGCACTAATTGAATCCTTTTTACATATATTATAATTATCCTGGCAAATTTTATTTGTTCGACTCTTTTCAATCTTGCCTACGTAGTAGTTAGGACATGTGATATAGCAAGCAAGGTTATTGACACCTTTCATGTCACATTTGAACTTCCCATTGCAGTGTTATAACTTACTCACCCTTCATATGCACATTAATATATGGGCACTGAACACACCTACCACATTTTTTCATTCCCCTTACAATCATTAAATTGTTGCTTTTCTCCTGTTTTTTAAATTTTCATATCCACCTTTGAGGTTACTACTCTCTTAAAAAAATTTCGGTTCATCACCCACAATTTTGTCCGAAACATTGAATGCATTAATATGTATCAAAATCTATTGACTATATTGTTTAATTTAAATTCATAGTATATTTAATTATTACTCTGTCATATACCGAGAAACTGTTATTTCATGTATATTGTGTGCCTTATCTAATATTACATGTCCCCCTTCCTCCTGCTTAGAATGGGCTGAAATTGTTCCCCTGTAAGCTTTGTAACCTTATCTGCAATGGCATCCAATAAATAGGGGTGATATCCTCATTCCACAAATATGTTTTTTTTAATTAATGATGTAATACTTACTCATTAAAAGGTAATCTTCAATGCCATCACTAGTTGATCTTGCACCAAATAGTTTTTTTTTTTTTTTGTAATGGGGTGACAGCTACTGTAATATAGGTAGGACTTACTAAAAGTACGTTTCCAATACACTGTAGACCGAAAACTAAAATTCTTACCATCTTTGTAAATATATTTAGTGCTGTATAATTTTACAGGTAGTAAGAAGCTGTGTATATGTTAGTTGATAGGGTAGTTCTAACCACTTTAGGTTTTTAGTGCTATACAGTGGTGGGTTCTGAAAGGAGTATTTGCTGCAAATTTACCAACTTTGTTACAGCATTCTTCAAGTTTTGATTGTTGTGATGCCTGAAGGTTATTAAGAATGGGAGCACCGTAAAGAAGGGAAGAGAATAACGTGTCTAAACTGCAGAAGCCTGTCATCATGCAGTTAACAATGTTCCATAAAACCACAAATGTTACAAAAACTTTGCCCAAGAATTCTGCTTGAAGACAAAACTAATGGAGAGGATAGCGAGCTAAACTCAGTGACATTTTTTGAAATAATACGCTGTTTTTTTTTTTTTTTTTGCATCACCATGCATTTCCTGAGCAATAAGAGTAATAAACTGTCTAGTAGTATTATTGGCTATCTGGCATCCTCATTGATGTATCAGGAAATTAAAACATTTATGAGAACAATCAAAAAATATGAGAGGAAATCAGAACCAGTTCTCAAAGTCAGGGGCAGTGGAGAACTATGCCCACAATGTCTTAGCACAAGAAGAAGGAACAAAGCCAACATCGCAGAAGAACATCTGTTCAGTATCAATGACTAAGCACACATATTAAACCATGCAAGGTCACCTCAGTTGCTGACACTGGCCAGTTGCTCCACCATGGCTATGGCTTCATTCCTGCTTCATATCCATCACAAGATGCATGCTAGGGCACAAGCTGTTAATATATCAGGTTGATAAATATATAGGTGAACCCTTGTTGGATATGAAATTGGACACTCAAATATTTGTCATTATTTAGGGACTACAATTCCCACAGTTGTGCCAGAAAATACTTCTAACTCTTTCACAGGATCACAGGATCATAGGAGCATACCAGGTAACTAGGCTAATGGCCCTGGGGCCCTTACAAGTCTAGCCAAGAGTTTATCCCCAAAAAAGAAACCTCAGTCAGCACCAGTCACCCCTGTCAATGAGGGACAAAGGTGGAACCCCTAGGACAAATTTGTGGTTTCCCATCCACTCGTCAAGGTTGCACTTGAAGAGGCCAGCGAGATACTCTGTTTGACATGTATAGGAAGTCTATTCCAGAGATGGGGCAGCCTCGGGGAGACAAACCTATCTCTCCAGCAGGTTTTATTGATGTTGCATATTAGATTTAGGCCTGTCGAGTGGGTAATGCGCAAGGAGTCAGACTTAAGGATATGGAGCATCTCTAGTAGGGCAGTGTCCAATATTGCCCTGTAGGTGAGACAAAGATCACTTCTGAACAATCTGTACAATACCAAGCAGAATGATAGTGATTTGAGCCTGTCTGCATAGGACAGAAGTTGAAGACTATGGATTTTCTTTATGAGGTGTTTCTGTGGCCTTTCCAGATGGTGCAGCTGTTTGGAGAGGTACATACCAAACGGGGTGTTATACTCAATTATAGGCCTAATGAGGGAGGAGTACAGAGAGGTTATAATCTCCTTTTATCTGGATGCAATTCCTTTACTTATGAGATGAACCAAGTAAAAGGTTTTTCTGACCACTGCCGCCACATGATGGTTGAATGTGAGATTGTTGTCAACCTGAGTACCTAGATCTCTCAACACGGGTTGTGTGCTTAGGGGTTGCCGTTGATGTGGTAATCAGTAGGAGCCATGTTTCTGCCGAATGGTATGATAATACATTTTTTTTGCATTTAACTTAAGACCATGACTTTGGCACCAGTCATTTGTTGTTGTGAGACCCTCTTATAGGTTCATAGGTTCATAGGTAGGTAATAGGCTATTGGTGCAAGGGCCTAAGTAAGCCTAGCCAACAAGGTTCCCTGGCTTATGCCACCCAAGAAAGTTAATTTCCTGTGCCCATGATGAGCAGAGCCGCAGAAGTGATCCCCGGGGTGTATTTCCTATTTCCCATCCACTCAAGATTTTTCTTGAAGAGTGCTAATGAGGAACTTTGCTTGACATAGATGGGTAGCTTGTTCCAGAGTATAGGAAGTCCTGGGACAGGAATCTATCCCTCCAGCATGTTCTGTTTATTGTGGTGACAAGGTTTAAGTCCCTAGAGCATGTAGCACAGAGGGATTGGGATTTCTTTAGGTGTAGCATGTCCAACAGCTCTGGGTTTAACATAGCTTTATATGTTAGGCAGAGATATCCTCGGAGTAGGCGATATGCTACAGAGTAAAGCTGGAGTTTTTTGAGATGGTTAGTGTAGGGGCATCTGTTTGAGGCCAGTAATCCTCTTTGTGAGGTAGTTATGTGGCCTTTCCATCTGCTGTAGATGTCTTGTGAGGTACATTCCAAAAGGGGTGTTGTACTCTATAATGGGTCTAATGAGTGCCGAGTAGAGGGGAAGACACTTGATCTGTGGAGATGTGAAGTGCGGGACAAGTATCGGGGATGTCTAATGGGCCTTTGGGGGTGGTTTACTTTCAGGAGGGTGTGCAGGTACGGTGCATTTTTGGTGACATACACTACATGGCAAAACATGATCTTTGCTTACAGAGGGATTTCAGGAGTGCATGCATACCTTAGACTGGACTGCAACTCCTCCAGTCACTGTGAAGTGGAAGTGCCATATGACAGATAGTTTTATTTTTCTTTTTATTCTTTCCTTTCTTACCTCCTCCCTTGACACTTTGTACTTTCTCTGGCTTTATTATGGTACCTCCTCCTCCTGTTGTTGCAGTTCAGTTCAACATGTTGCCATTTGGTGACATAACAATGCAACTCAACCTATCAAAACACAGACAACTGATATTTACTAAGTAGTAGTGTAGCTATTGTCTTGTTTTATGCCAGTATATAGTTACAGTTCAGATCAGTTTTGTTCTGTTTTCTCCTGGGCTGGTATTTGTGTTTCTGTTTTATTTTATACCAATAAATAATTCTAGTTTAGATCAGTTTTTTTATGTTTTCACCTAAGGTAGTATTTGTGTTTCAGTCTTGTTACCACTATATTATAGTATTTTAGACTGATTTCGTTCCATTTTCTCCTAAGGCAGTGTTTGTGTTTGGTCTTGTTTTTTACTAATATATAACACTACTTTAGACCAGTTTTGTTATACTTTCTCCTAAAATAGTAACTGTGTTTCACTCATGTTTTATACCAGTATATATTTCTAGTTTTGACCAATTTTGTTTTATTTTCTTCTAAGTCAGTATCTGTTTCAGTCTTGTTTTATACCAATACATAACTTGCTTAGACCAATTTTATTCTATTTTTTCCTAAGACCATACAGTATCTGTAGATCAGACCAGTTTTATTCCATTTTCTAAAACAGAATCTGTCTTTATGTCTTGTTCTTTCCAGCAAAGTACCCAACAGATTGTATTTATTTTTCATGTTTGCAATATATTCTACTAAGCATAATGTTATGAATTGCAAAAAAACTGTTCTGCCTATATAACATTCTTATTCTTACACAAGCTGGGATTAAAAAAACTAGTCCTGAGTTCACTTTAACTGCAGTGACCAAAGGTTAAAGTTCAGATGATACTGGGAAATGCAGTTCAGAGACATGTTTATCTACAATGAGGAAGGCCTCACTATAGGCTAATTTATATGTTTATTAATCTCTCTCTCAGGTACTGCAAGCACTTGTTGGCAGCATGTGCTACTGATAGATCAGGCATTGCATTGGTACAAGAACCACACTCAGTAACTTCCACAGGCACTTGCAGATACTCATACACACACACATACACACACACACACACACACACACACACACACACACACACACACACACATATACCACATGCACAAAGACATACTAGCCCATTCACGCATATACACACACAGTCATCTGAGACCTGTCACAATCCTGCAGACACATGCACATACATACACTGCCACACACACAAAGATACATACACACACTCTCACACCCTCACCACATCTCCTCTGCTAATTTGTAACCTTACCTGCAATGTAATTTCTCCCACTGACTATAATTGGAGAGGACTGCAGCAATTTGTATGTGTTCATTAACATGTCTGGCTATGCTAAGTTACACAGCTGAGCAATTCTCAAAATCTCTCGGCTGAAATAATTCCTTCTCACAGGCAATTCCAGCAGTGAGCACATGGTTAACTAGCAGAATAGTAGCAGGGCCACGAAGATGGCCCACTACAGTGATACTGACTGTATAGAATCACTGCAATGAGTATGTCTCTGAATTAAAAGGGCGTCCACCAGTGGTTGGCCACTTGTGTTAGGTCTTTTCTGAGGCATTTTTAAGATGCCTGAGAAATGTATATGCATGGATATGTAGAAACAGTTTTGTATGTGTGGCCTCATGGAAATACTGATGATGATCTGCATTCTTACTTTCCACATCAAACCGAATATTTTGGGAAGAGATTTTAATAACATATATGCCTTTTTTTGCTTCCTATCTTGGTCTGATTAGAGTTTCAGTTTCTACCCCCAGAAGCATATTTATTTATTTAATTAGTTATTTATTGATTGATTGCATTTGTTTACTGAGATGATCCAATTGTTTTAGGCGCTGCCATTCTTCGGCAACTCCACCTATTTCCTCCTCTTCTTGGGGTGCTAGAGCCCTGAGTAATTCCTTGAACTGTTGTACTTTCTCTCCTGTCAACTTCCAGGTCTTCAGCCTGGTCTCTGTTGACCTTAGAGCCTTCTCTGACCACTGTTTGCAGCTGATTGTGGCAACTAGTGGTTTATGCTGTCTGACGACTGTTTCACTGGGGATGACTTTGCAACTATGGATTCTACCCTGGTGCCTTTTCCTTATTAGGAGTTAGTCTACTCGAGTTGCATGTTGACTCCTCTAATATGTGATCTTGTGACTGTCTCTCTTTCTGAACCATGTGTTGGCTACTATCAAGCCATTTGCCAGACAGAAGTCTAGAATGGCTTCTCCTTCTTTATTCCTGTGTTAGGACTACAGAAAAGACATGTGGCCAAGCCAGATATGGAAATAAGGTACATAAGGAAAGCTGGTAGTGGAATGCAGAAGTCCAGGAAGTCATCAAAAGGAAGGAAGAGTACATGAAGAAGTGGGAGATAGAAAAGACTGACCAGGCTAGGAAGAACTACTGGTTGGCTAACAAAGAAGCTAAGAAAGAAGTTGCAATAGCAAAGAATAGGGCATCGGAGGCACTCTACCAACTTCTAGAAAGTGACTCAGTAAGTGGCACAAAGAAACTATATCAGGTTGCAAGGCAAAGAAAGAAAGATAAGGAAGATAGTCAGACACCCTTCATAAGGGATGCCAGCAACAACCTGCTCACCAGTCCACAAGGCATCAAAGGCAGATGGAAGGAGTATTTCCAGCAGCTTCTGAATGAAGAAAACCCCACAGAAGCTGTACTGTCCTAGACACAGCCTACAATGAGAGAAGAAGAGGAGCCCAACTTAGAAGAAGTAAGAACAGCACTAAGGGAGATGAAGTCAGGGAAAGCAGCAGGCTCAGATGAGGTTACAGCAGATATGATAAGGATGCTGGGTGAGAAAGGGGAGAAATGGCTCCTGAGGGTAGTAACAGCAGTGTGGAGAGAAAGGCGTATCCCAGATGACTGGAGAATAAGCATACTCATGTCAGTGTACAAGAACAAAGGGGACATCCACAACTGTGGGCAGTACAGAGGCATCAAACTCCTATCACGTTGCATGAAAGTTCTGGAGAGGGTGATTGATAAATGGATACACAGAGTAGTAGAATGTAAGATGGGAGATGAGCAGTTTGGATTCATATCAGGATGCAGCACAATTGACCTGATGTTTGCATTGAGACAGATGTTTGAGAAGAAGTTAGAGATGAGGACATAGTCCAACTGGGCATTCCTAGACTTGGAGGAAAGCATATGATAAGGTCCCAAGAAAGCTGATCTGGGCAGTACTGCAGTGGTTTGAAGTCCCAGAAGCATTGGTAGAATTAGTGCAGGCTATGTACAAGGACCCAATGACTCAAGTACGAATAGTGTTCGGCCTGACAGAGTGGTTCCTAGTGGGAGTGGGTGTACATCAGGGTTCAGCTGTGAGCCCACTGCTGTTCATACTGCTGATGGACTACATTAGCAAACAGGTTGGAGGGGATGGATCAACAAAGCTGCTGTATGCAGACGATGTGGCAGTACAGGCAGACTCTGAGCTAGAACTTCAGCAAAGGATAGGAGAATGGAATGCAAATCTGAAGGCACACGGGATGAAACTAAGCACAGATAAGACAGTAGTAATGGCAGCAAATTGAGGAAATCAGAAGAAGCTGAGAATAGAGATAGAAGGGAAAATAGTGGAACAGGTAAACAGCTATAAGTATCTGGGAGGGGTAGCTAAGGAGAAGGGTAGAATCAGAGGGGGTGCAGCCAAATGGCATAGAGTATCAGGTGTAGTCTATGTCAGAAGAATGCCAAAGAAGCTGAAATGTAAGGTGTACAAGACAGTGATGCGACCAGTACTACTGTATGGTACAGAAACCTGGGCAGTAAAAGCAGAACAGTTGAAGAAGCTAGAGGTGATGGAAATTAAGTGCCAGTGAAAGGTGGTAGGATGCACACTGTGGGACAGATGAAGAAATGAGGACATAAGAGCAAAAGCCAAAGTAGCTCCAATTGCAGGAAAGATCAAAGAAAACAGATTATGGTGGTTTGGGCACATGTGTAGAAAAGTATAAGACAATCTGGTGAGGAAGATTTGGGTCAGACAGGAAGAAGGTAAGAGGAAGCGAGGATGTCCAGTAAAGAGGTGGATGGATTGTCTGAAAAAAGATCTGCGACAGTCAGGCATGAGTGTTGAAGAAGCCAGGAGTGTGGCACTGAATCAAGAGAGTTGACAACAGTTAACACAATACTCCGATCCCATGTAGATAAATAGGAAAAAGGGGGCTGATGATGATGATGATGATGATCCAATTGTGTAGACAAGCCACCCCTTCTCAGTGGATGCCTGGTGAGAAAAACTCTACAATAAAATGAGTAAACAGTAAAAAAAAATATGTAATACATTTTATACAGTTGGCATAAATACATTTTCAGTCAATACAAGTTAGTCATCGTTTGATAAAGATTTTTTATACCTGATATGGAAATAGTACAATGTAAAATAAAAATGCCATACAGTGTTACATTTGAGGGCAAGAAAATGAAAGGACATTATTTATAGCTAACATATAATGTAATTTGTTTCATATTTTATGGTAGAAAAGAAAATTGTAAATTGCGAGGTTGACAATATGTGTAGGAGGTACTTTTGAAGTATAAAGAACAGTAGGTCAGATTGGGTTATATCAGCAGGAGTATGAGAGTCATTTAGTGAGTACAGTGGCTGTATTGAGAGTAAAGAGGACAGGAAAAGAGACTGAAAGAGAGGCAACATTTAGGCTGCACCAAGTAAGGTGCAATAGCATAACCAAGTACTTTTTAAAGTTAGAAAGACTTATTGTTTTCTAATATTCTAGGAGAGAGAGGCATGGAATGCCATGTTTTAGAGAGAGAAGAAGAGTTCAGGAAGTCTCCAGCAGTATTGTTTCATTTAGTTACAGTATTCAACATCTTGTTAGAAGACCATAGTGATGTTTTGAGACTGTAGATTTGGAGCATATTGCTTAGACTTCAGCACTTGTCTGGGTCATACATGGCCTTGTGTGTCGTGACAAGCTGTGAGGCAGTGATGTGTCCTATAATGATTGAAGATTCATTATTTTTACAAAGACCTGGCGTAGCTATGAGCACACCTCATGCCAATAACTATGCCAACATGGTACTTGCTCAATAGGAATTTGAACATGTTATGGGTCCCACCAATTTCTCTAGGTATGTTAAGCTCTACAGAAGGTTTGTAGACAATACATTTTTGATGTGGGATAGTACTCCTCATAGATTAGCATGTTTTGTAGAATATTTGTATACAACTACTCCTTTTCTTAGATTTATATATGAATGTTCATGGGATTCTATTCACTTCCTGAATGTCAATGTATCCAAGGGGTTGGGAGATATTTTTAAGACAGATTTACATAGGAAACCTTGTAGATGGAATGCAATTTTACAACACAATAGTATGCACCCAGGGTTTATTTTTAAGAATATTCTTAGAGGCCAGAGTATGCAGGTCTCCAAACTGAGCAGTTCGCATACTGCTTTTCAATAGAATTTGCAGACATTAAGCAATGAGTTTCTGGAAAGGGGATATCACCCTAATGAAGTAAATGAGATGTGGCATGATGCTCTGGTCAATAGGGAAGACAGAGCATGACCATATTATTCATTAGATTCCATCTGTAATGACCCTGACTTAGTAAGTGCAACCAACAATAAACATTGGTTTGCTATCATATTTCCAAATCGAACTCCGTCGACTGCACTTTTGTCGAACATGGAAATTCGAAAACGGTAATGTCGAACACCAAAAGCCAACCTAGGAACAGTTTTAACATGGGTCAAGATAGGTGTTCACTGTTATTGCCGAACTACAAACCTCTCCCCTATCTCAATCCATGTTAAAACCCATTCCTAGGTTGGCTTTTGGTGCTCGACATTACCATTTTCGATTTTCCGTGTTCGACAAAAGTGCAGTCGATGGAGTTCGATTCAGAAATATGATAGTAAACCTATACATCATAATGCTAGAGTGATATCTGTCCCATTAAGTTATGCCAGTGATATTGACACAATTTGCAATGTTATTAGGGTGAACTGGCCAACATTATTAACAAACGAACGCATTGCTGGTTTGATAGGTGACAGACCCCATTTTATTTTTAAAAATAAGAAATCTCTTAAGAGACAATTATGTTATTGTAATCAACAACAGAATACTAGTTTTGGTGATGCTTTTATTTCAGGTTCACGGCCGTGTGGCACTTGCAGTTATTGTGCACATATTGATGTATCTAATGTGTTTATACATCCACTTACAGAGGGTAGTTTTAAATTTTATGTTAAAGCTAATTGCAGCTCCACTGATGTGATTTACTTGGCCATGTGCACAGCCTGCATGGGGTTTTATATAGGAAAGATGAATAGGTCACATAAGGAGTGCATCAGAGAACATTTAAACTGTATACACAATGGATATTCCAATGATGCACTTGCTAAGCATGTATTAGTTAAAGGTACCAACCACTCCTTTGTTTTTAAGGTGATTGATATGACACACAGGGATATGAGGATGGGTGATTATAGAAATTATACTGAGAATTGTGAACTTCACTGGATTATAAAATTACAAGCAGACAAGCTACCGGGATTGAAGGGACAAGTTTCTTTGAAACCCATCCTGAAAGCCAGGGACCTTTTGCAGTAGTGTTGTCGCCTCACAGTAAGACGTTGTCCTGTTCGATTCTCAGCTAGAGCGTCTTCTGTGTGGAGACATGTGTGAATGGGTGTACCTTCGTTGAAGGTTGTGCGTCAGGGCTGGCAACTCGGCACATAAAAATCTACTGCCAATCATTAGCGGACCGGAGTTCTGCTGTGGCGACCCCTAACAGGGAAAAGCCGAAAGACACAACATAATATTTTATTGAATTGTAACATTGAATGGTGGTTTTGAATTATTCTTTAATTGCATATAAAATTTTATTTGTTGAATGGATATGGTTAACATACTTAATGGACTTGCAATTCATTCATGTGTATGGTCTGAAGAAGCACTTTATATTATAGATTCATAGGTTCATAGGTAGGTACTAGGCTATCTGCCCGAGGGCATTTATAAGCCTAGCCAGAGTGTGTCAGCTTTCACCGCCCCATTGATTACTTAACTGAGCCTCTGTCAAGAAGAGCCAATGAAGTGATCCCAGGGGTGTATTTTCTGTTACCCATCCACTCATCAAGGTTTCTCTTGAGGAGTGTTAGTGAGGGGCTCTGCCTAATGTAGTTAGAAATTCTGTTCCAAAGCATGGGGAATCTCTGTGACAGGAATCTATCCCTCCAGCATGTTCTATTTATTGTTATGGCAAGGTTTAGCTCACTAGAGCGAGTGGCTCGCAGTGACTTGGATTTCTTTAGGTGGAGCATGTCCATCAATTCTGAGTTGGACATGGCTTTGTAAGTCAGGCCGAGATCACCTCTGAGTAAGCGATATGCAACTGAATACAGCCGGAGTTTTTCCAGTCGGGCTGCGTAGAACATATGTTTGAGGCCAGTAATCCTCTTGGTGAGGACTTTTGTGGTTTTTCCAGCTGTTGGAAGTGTTTTGTGAGGTACATCCCAAATGAGGCATTGTACTCTATGATGGGTCTGATGAGTGACGAGTAGAGGGGCACTATAACCTCTTTATTTCTAGACACGAACCCTTTAGTAATTAGATGGGCTACATAAAAGGATTTCCTAACTACTTTGGCAATATGATTGTCAAAGGAGAGATTACTGTCTACCTGGGTCCCCAGATCTCTTTACCTCTTCTATATTAAGAGGGCT
Source organism: Protopterus annectens (assembly GCF_019279795.1). Lineage (NCBI taxonomy): Eukaryota > Metazoa > Chordata > Ceratodontiformes > Protopteridae > Protopterus > Protopterus annectens. The sequence continues at coordinate 313,474,603 of NC_056727.1, read as the reverse complement.
GCCACCTATGTGGTAATTCATGGGTGTTTTGTTTTTCCCCAAACAGGATGACTATGCATTTTGTGGCATTTAGCTTGAGACCATGACTTTGACTCCAGGTGTCCGTCTCAGTAAGGTCCTTTTGGAGAATGTCCGTGTCAGCCGGAGAGTCAGTTATGGCTCCCAGTTTGCAGTCATCTGCAAACTTGGTTAGCCATAGTCCTCCTGTGTTTGCCTGTACTTCTGAGAAGTATATGCCGAACAGTACGGGTCCCAGGACCGAGCCTTGTGGGACAACACTTGTGACTGGTTTACAGTTGGACCTGGAGCCCACTATTCTTACTGTGTGAGTTCTGTCTGTAAGCCAGTTGGCAACCCATCTCATGATGTAGGGGTTTATGTTCAGGCTGGTGTATTTTTCTATAATTCCCGAGTGGGGAATGGTGTCAAAAGCCTTGGCGAGGTCAAAGTAGGCTGTCTGAACCACCTTCCCCTCATCTATGGCCTTGGTGACTGTCTCAAAGAAGTTAACCAGGTTTAGTAGGCATGATCTGCCCTTAACAAAACCAAACTGGGTCGGGTCAAGTGTTTGGAAGTTCCCACTGTCTTTGTTAATGAGTTCCATGATGATGCGCTCCATAGCCTTGCAGACCAGGCTAGTCAGGCTTATGGGGCAATAGTTACCAGGGTCAGTTATGGCCCCTCCTTTGTGGAGCAGAATAACCACTGCTGTGTGCCATTCTATGGGCATGTAGCCTGTGGAGAGGCTGAGGTTGAACAGTGTGTTTAGGTGGGGGGTTAGTTTGTTCCGTAGTTAGTGCAAGACACAGCCTGGGACACCATCTGGCCCCATTGACGCTGTGCTTTTGGCTTTTGAAAGGGCTGTTTTCACCTGTGCCACTGTGATTTCCGGGACACTAGACTTTTCCGGTATTGTTGTGGGCCCTTTTGGGGGTGAGAGGGAGCTGAAGTTTGCACTGAATTTACCTGCCAGGATGTTGGCAATATCAGTAGGTTCAGTATATTTTTGCTATTTTGCACTAGCTCAGAGATATATGTGAGTTTCCACTTAGGTTCATAGGTTTATAGGTTCATAGGTTGGTACTAGGCTATCAGCCCTAGGGCCTATGCAAGCCTAGCCATAACAATTCCCTGACTATTTCTTCCCACACTATTTACTTCCCTGGACCCTGTCTAGCAGGGCGACTGACATGATCCCCGGGGTGAATTTCCTTTTTCCCATCCAATCATCAAGGTTCCTTTTGAAGAGGGCCAAAGAGGCACTCTGCTTGACCTGTATGGGCAGTCTATTCCAGAGTCTGGGGAGTCTCTAGGTCAGGAACCTATCCCTCCAGCATGTTTTGTTTATTGTGATGACAAGGTTTAGATCCCTGGAGCATGTGGTTCTGAGGGATTGGAATTTCTTTAAGTGTAGCATGTCCAATAGCTCTGGGTTTGACATGGCCTTGTATGTTAAGCAGAGATCGCCTCTGAGTACACAATATGTGACAGAGTATAGCTGGAGTTTTTTAAGACGGTCAGCGTAGGGCATCTGGTTTAGGCCTGTGATTCTTTTAGTGAGGCATTTCTGCGGCCTTTCCAGTTGTTGCAGATGTCTTGAGAGGTACATACCAAATGGGGCATTGTATTCTATAATGGGTCTAATGAGGGATGAGTACAGTGGGACAATGACCTCCTTTTTCTGGATGAAAAGCCCTTAGTGATGAGATGTGCCACATAGAAGGATTTCCTGACTGTTGTGGCAATGTGGTTATCAAAGGTGAGACCACTGTCCACCTGTGTCCCTAAGTCTCTTATCACACTTTCAGTGTTTAGTGTACTGCCACCTATGTGGTAATTCATGGGTACATGTTTTTTCCCAAAGGGGATAACTATACATTTCTTGGCATTGAGCTTGAGCCCATGGCTCTGGTACCAAGCATCTGTTTCTGTAAGGCCCTTTTGTAGAGTATCCACATCATTTGAGGATTCAATAATGGCTCCCAGTTTGCAGTCATCTGCGAACTTTGTTAGCCAGAGTCCTTTAGTGTTGGCCTGTACTTCAGAAAAGTAGATGCCAAACAAGAGCGGTCCCAGGACTGAACCCTGAAGTACTCCACTTGTCATTTGTCTGGAGCTGGATTTGGAGTCGGCTACTTTTATAGTGTGGGTTCTGTCAGTAAGCCAGTTGGAAACCCATTGGGTGACATAGGGATTAATGCCCAGCTTAGTAAGTTTATCTATGATTCCAGAGTGGGGGATGGTGTCAAAGGCCTTGGTGAGGTCTAGATAGGCTGTGTGGACCACCTTACCCTTGTCCATGGCTCTGGAGACTGATTCAAAAAGGCAGTCAGGTTCAGGAGACAAGATCAGCCCTTCACAAACCCAAACTGGGTGGGGTCCAGTGTCTGAAGGTTGCCAATGTCTTTGTTTATAAGTTCCATGATAATACGCTCTATGGCCTTGCAGATAAGGCTCATCAGACTGATGGGACGGTAGTTTCTGGGATTCAAGGTGGATCCCCCCTTGTGGAGTGGAATAACTGTAGCTCTGCACCACTCAGTGAGCACAAAACCTGAGGTGAGGCTATGATTAAACATGACACTTAGATGAGGTGCCAGTTCATATTGTAGTTCATGTAGTACACAGCCTGGGATGTCATCTGGTCCCATGGATGTTGTATTCTTTGCGTTGGAGAGTGTGATTTTTACCTGTGTGGCCGTTATTATCGGAATTTTGGCAATCTTCCGGTATTGAGATGGGCCGTTTAGGGGGTGAGAGGGGGGGGTGAAGTTGGCACTGCATCGATCTGCCAGGATATTGGCAATATCCTTGGTATCAGTATATTTAATGCTATTCTGTTTTAGCGCAGAGCAGATCTGAGCATTGCCATTTAGATTCTTGACATAGTTATAGAATGCCTTGTGGTTGTCTTTGGAATCTTTGGCAATTTTATTTCCGTAACTAGCTTTGGAGGATTTTATGAGGGATCTCAGTTTCTTACTGAAGCTGGTAAGGGAGTTTTTTGCATCCTGGGATTTTCCTCTTTTCTGCAACAGTATCTTCCTTTTGTTGTAAAGTTTGTTTATGGCAGGGGACCACCAGATTGGCTTCCTTTTTTTGGAGGAGAGCATCTTGGTTCTATTTGGGATGGCACTATTCATGCATGAGTGGATGTGCTCGTACAGTGCCTTAGTGTAGGATTAAGCAGTCAGACTTTCAGTTCCCATCTACATGGGTGTCATGACGTTTGTCACTTCTGACTTGAGTAGCATGAAGTTGGCTTTGGAGACGTTTTTTATGGAGGTTTCCTTACTGGGGGGTGGGGGTGGGATGTGGATATTAAAGGTGATTAGCTTATGGTCAGACCTGACTAATAAGGGGGTGACCATAGGTGTGGAGCATCGATTTCCCATGTTGGTAATGACCAGGTCTAGGATATTGGAGCCCCTGGTGGGACAATGGATTAGTTGATTCAGGGTATTGGAATTTATGAATTCCAAGAACCATTGGGCAAAGGTGTTGGTACATGAGTAGTTTTCCCAGTTAATGGCAGGGTAGTTAAAATCACCCAGTATTAGGGTGTTTGGTTCTATCTTAATATTTTCCAGTATGTTTAGAAAGGTGTAGTGAGAATCATGGGGCATGGTGGGGGATCTGTAGCAAGCTACAATTTGGATTGCAGTCTTACCTAGTGTTAGTTGCACCTGGGACACCATAGCTAAGAAGGCTTTGTGGTTATCTTTCAAATCCTTGGCTATTTTTCTTTCAATGTTAGCCTTGGATGATTTTATGAGGGAACTTAGTTTCTTACTGATACTGATCAGGGATGTCTTTCCTTCTTGGGATTTGATTTTTTTCTGAACTAGTTTCCTTCTTCTATTGTATAGCTTGTTTATGGCAGGGGTCCACCAGACAGGTTTTGCTAAGGATGGCACAATCCATGCATCCTTGTAGGTGCTCATAGAGTGCATTTATAAAGGTTCCTGCATCTTGGGCACTGTTATCTTTTAGCGTGGGGGCTGTGAAACATACCACCTCTGTCTTAAGTAAGGTGAAGTTTGCTATAGAAAAGTTTTTCACTGTGGTTTCCTTGGTTGGGGGTGGTGGTGTGGTGTGGACATCCAAAGTGATTTATGTTCTGCTCTAACCAGTGACTGGTTGACCACCAGTGCGGAACACCTGTCGCCCATGTTGGTGATGACCAGGTCCAATATGTTTTCACCTCTAGTAGGGGAGTTTACCAGCTGATCCAGGGCATTTGAGTTGATAAATTCCAGGAAGCGCTGGACCTGGGAGTTTGTACTTGAGTAGTTTTCCCAGTTAACAGTAGGGTAATTAAAATTGCCTAATATCAGGGTGTTTTGTAGTACATTCATGTTTTCCAGTGTCTCCAGAAAGGTGGAGTGGTGGTCCTGGGTCATGGAGGGTGATCTGTAGCAGGTCACAATTTGCATTGCTGATTTGCTCGATGTTAGTTGCACATGGATGATCTCAGAGGTATCATGCTGTGCCAATAACCTGGAGGTGCAGGTATCCTTCATGAATATGGATACACCCCCTCCTTTTGTGTTTCGGTCCATGTTCTGTGGCCAGAATGTGTGGTATGAGTTGTAGCTCAGTAGTGCTGGGGTGCTCTGTGGAGCCTTGCACCAGGTTTCAGTTACTGCACAGATGTTGACATTCTCCATACTGAGGAGTGCTTAGAGCGCGTGCATTTTGAGATTTAAACTCCTGGCGTTGAGTAGCATAACCCTCATTTTTTTATTTGTGCTGTTTATGGAGGTAGGTTTGACTTTTGAGCCTTGCCTAAATAAGGCACTATGGGGGGCAGGAAGAGCCTTTGTCAGTATTTGAATGCCTAGGGGTGACAGGTGCAAGCCTTCTCTTGCGAAGCAATGAGACTTGTCGAGCATGTCGTCCTAAGGTGACAGACACTGGATCCCATTTAAATGACACTAGAAGCTTAGCCAATTGGTGAAATTGTTCATTTTTCTTTATACTGTGGTATCATTCTTGGTGAGGGCAGGATGCTACTCAGGGTCAGGGTCATACCCGCCTGGGCTACATGATCAGAGAACTCTTCCATGTCTCTTTTCATGTAGTCCAGGGAGGTACATCTCAGGTCATTCACACCAACATGAACAATGACAGAGTCATATTTGTACTTGTTCTGGAGTGACCTAAGTGTTTGTGTTATGTGGTGGATTCTGGCTCCTGACAGACAGCTAACAGTAACCTTCTCCTTGTCAAGCCTAGTGAGTGGGACATCAGTGTGCCTGACTATAGAGTCACCTATTACTAGTGTGTTAGGTAAGTTATTTTGCCTTAAGGGCTGTGATTATGTGGCACACTGATTTTGTGTTTTATGTGTTGTCTGGTTTGTGATGGGAGGTGCAGGTTTTTTGGGTGTCTGCTTTGGAGGTCTCTGATGCTTTTGCGGGTTTTTATTTAGAGCCTCCGAGTATGATTTTGTGTATTTATGTGTAGTTTTTGCCAGTGCTGGTTTAGTAGGTCTATGAGAGGCTGGAGGTGTGGTGCAAGTGTTAACCTTCTCCTCATGACTGCCTGTTCCAGTCTTGGGTGGAGAGAGCTTAGCCTCCAATTTAGCTATATAATTGCATCTCTCGCATATGTTAATATTTTCTGGTAGGAGGAGAGGGTTGTCTGTGTACATGAGGCAGTTGTAACATTGCCTCAGGATACTCAGGTTCACCAGCTGGACTGGAGAGTAAACCTGAAATTGTCCTTTGGTCATGCCTGAATAGTAGGGTGAGCTGCTTAGTCGCTTGGTTGGTGAGGGGTGAATAATGAGCCTTGCCCTGCTGGGCAATCAAGTGTCGGGGTATATTTGTGCTTGCTATTAGGTCTGAGCAAGTGCTGGACTGTAGGATGCTTTTTAAGTGCTTAGGCTGAGAGTTAGACTACTTTCAAGGGAAAAACTGAAGAGGAGACTTGGTGGAGCCGGAAATAATTTAGCCCTAGCTAACTGGTGCTGCCCGGAAGTGCAAAACCGTGTGAACGTGGTTTTTACAGCAGGGAAATGAAAGAGGTAGAAATTAGCCCAAAATGGCCTATAAACTACTAATTTCCTGGCTGGAGCCACTCCTCCAGGGACAGATGGCTGCTCAAAGCTCCCTCTCTCACAGGTGAACAGAGAAACCTCCCTCTCTCCAAGTAAGGTATGGGCAACTCAGAAACTTGTAACACAGCCCTGAATTCAGCACTAGCCTGAAAACTGGACTATACTAGCTTAGAAAGGTGGGAAAGAAGGAAACATTTTTTTTTGAAAAGATAAGGCAAAACAGTAAAAAATACACTTAAAACAGCTTTAAATGACTACAAACAGTAAAAATACACTTAAAATAGCTTTAGATGACTACAAGCAATCAGAAAAGGCTTTTAAACAAATTACCCAATTAACCAGTGAAAAAATCTCAAAACTGAGCCCTGTTCCTGTAGTCTTCAATCAAACAAGTTCTAACTGCACACTCCTACTACTGGGGTGCAGGGGAACATTCTTCAAAAAAGAAGGCTTGGATTAGTGGTCAAGTTATACAAACAAAGCTATATTCATTAGGCCTGAATCTAGTTTATGTAACAGCAAACAAGGCACACCAATTTCAGTAAAAAACAGTTCAAATATGCATGCACTATATGCCTCTAATTAGAAATTCCCAGCTCAGAAGGGCAAGAGTCCAGCCTGTCCTCCCACAATAGTGCAGACCACAAACCTTCTTAATGTAAAACAACTGGTCTGAAGCCCAAGTGCTTAAACCAAAAGGCTTAGAATGATAGTTATACCAAGCAGTAATAAATCCAATTGAGTACTTTTAAGATGATGCAAAAGCAAAATAAAGTAATAAAGCAGGAAGAAACACAAATACAGTAAAAGCAGATGAAGAAAGTGCATTTTTTTTGAGTGAGCAAATGAGATGGGCCCAGGAGGAGTATCCAAATGCAAATGTACAAGAGGGGCAGGCAGTTTCAAAGCCACCAAGATTAACACCAAAACAAAAGCAGGGAGGGTAAGTGGGGAACTAACTGAAAAAACAAAGCCACAAGTTCCAGCTTGATAGTATTCAGTGCAACACAAATAAATCAATTTAAATGCTGCATTATTTAAAAAAAAGTGCAGATAAAGATTTATCTAAATTCACTTATACGTCCAGATGATTGCAGGTAGGTCTTAGCCGGCCAAAGCTCAGAGTTTAAGCAGAAAATAATCCAAAATTGACCACTTATATAAGACAGAAACTGAATATCAATGAAGTGAAACTACCCCCACTTATCACTGGCTATGCAGGAATTCAAACAAGCACTAAATTCTAACAAGCATTAACTGAAAAAACAGAGCCACAACTTCCAGCTAGATATTATTCAATGCACCACAAATAAATCAATTTAAATGCTGTATTATTTGAAAAAAGTGCAGATAAAGATTTACTTAAATTCACTTATATGAAAGCGCTTACCAAATTTTTCATTTGCGGAATAAAACTTTGGATTTAATTTTCATTCAGCCATGTTTCTGTGCTGTGACAGTTCATTTTTCATAGTTGTTTTGAGTTTTGTTACCACACCATTACCTCCTAGAGGGCAATCTTTATTGACTTTGTCCTATAGGGATGGTTGGCAACAAATTTTGCATTTTTATTATAGCACTGGCCAAAGTACAAAGAGCTGAATGGATTGTAATTTAACAAGAATGGGTGCTGCATATAGAAGAGTAGGGATGACAGGAGGTGAGACAATGCTTATCTTAACCTGCTCTGTTAAACAGGGTGTGGCTCTACACAGTTTTATAATTTTTGATGGGTTTTCTTTACAGCCTGTTTTATGTGGTAGTTGAATTTTAGATTTTCATCTCTGGTAACCAATAGTAGTTTGGAGTGGGTTACCATTTCTATCTTGTTGTTTGAAGATAGAAATGAGAAGGAATTCTTTAACCGGATAGTTGCTTAGGGATGAATAAAAGAAGTTTGGATTTTGGGAGTTTATAAGGAGCTGTGAATCAGTTAATCAAGTTACAATCTGTGGGAGAGCTTCTTTGGTATATTGTTGCAGTTTAAAAATGTTTTTTTTGATAGAGAAGATGACTGTGGAGTCATCTACTTATTGGATTATGGTTGCTTGTTTGGTCGCTAAATGCAGGTCATTAAGGAATATATTAAAAATTAGTGGACCTAATATAGAGTTTTGAGGGACTCCCATGGTTACTAGAAGAAAGGAAGAGATGTAGTTTTGTCACTTTACAGCTTGTTGTTTATCTGAGAGGTAACTGTTAAACCAGGTTAGTGAGAGTTTATCAAAAACAAAGAAGACATCTTGCTTAGTAATTTTGGTGTGACTCCATGTTGAAGGCTTTGGACAGATCAAGGGATATGAAAGAGACAAGGTTATTGTTGTTTCTGATTTGATTTACTGCTGTAACAAAACTTAGTAATGCATGGTGGTGCTGTGATGTGGACAGAAACCATGCTGTATAGGGGAGAGTAATGAGTTTTCAGTAATCTAAATAAGAACTTGGGACTGTATATACTTTGAAATATTATAAATAGGAGAAGATAGGTTACCTATAGGCCTGTAATTGGACAGGTCAGTGGAGTTCCCACCCTTATAAAGGGCAAGTATGAAAACTTTTTCTACAGATTGGGAATATAGCCTTCCTTGATTGACCAGTTTATTAAAATGGACATAGAGTATGCCAGAACATTTGCAGCTATTTCAATATATTTAGCTGGTAAGTTGTGTGAGGCAAGCATGCATTTCAAAGTTTTAAGTAGTTTTCTAATAGTGAAGGTTGGAACATCCCTGATTTTGCCTCATATTTTTGCCCTGTCCTTCATAAAATGCTTGATTGTTCTGGCAAATTACTAAGGATTATACCCTATGAATAACATGAGATATTAGAGTTTCATACCTATTGTTCATAAAATGCATGTTAATGCAAAACCAACTGTTCTATTAACTTTTTAACTGGAGTAATATTTAAATTTTGTCCCTTATTTTTAGTCTTTGACCCTAATCATTTTTGGCGTTGTCTGTCCTTCTTTAGCAAAGAAGTTGAGATGTATGCCCTAAAGACCGTGTACAACTTCAATACAGATTGCAGTGCAGGGGTTAGTGGCAGCTGAGAGATAGCATTATACTGATGTTGTAAAGTTTAGAAGAACATGCACAAAGGCATAGTAATGCAAGCAATCCAGGTGAAAAAAAAACTTTAGATTGGCCTCAATTGGGATGTTGATTTAGAATGTATTGCCAGAGAGATGGATGCCAAAGTAAACCTGGAGAACATTTGATGTTCATCAAATTGATCACTGCTGCAGTACCTTAGCTATATAGGTTATATCCTGCCAAGGGTATAATAGCCAGCCAGCTTCCAAAGCTTCAGGGCACCTTCTATGTGCACAAACTGTCAACTAGTTTGAGCTGAGCTGAATAAAACACGTTTAGACACAAAGATCTTCTGAACTTTATTGACACAAATGTGAATGCTCCTCTGAGGCTTTCTAGGATCGATGGTCAGCTTATGCTTTCCTTTGCTGCACAGATAAGTTCCCTTTGGTGAAAAAAAATTCCATTTTCTTAATTTTGTTGATGTGCTATTACCTTCCTCTTCAGGAAATTTATTTTAATGCTAGGAGTGTTGTTTTCATGGACTGTCTGGATACAGTAACATACTTTTAAAAAGAGCACTATGTCAGTCCAAAAGTAGTATAAAGTCATTGAAAACTTTTTTTCTTGCAGAAATCATGTTTACTGTATTTTCTTTGGTGAGGCTAGCATAGTGCTCTAAACTGCTTTTTACTGATTTTTTTTTTCTGTCAACAAAATAAATTTTGTGGACTGGTAGTGTTTACCAGCAATTACTGCTTGTCTTCCCCGAGAAAGAGACAGCATTTTCAGCTTGACCATGGAAGAGACTACAGTCTAATGGTGGATCCTTTGATTAACTTTTTCTTTTTGCGGTTAGAAAAACACCCTTTGCATCTACAGCAGGATAGCAATTTGCATCATTCGCAGTTGGGTTCTGTTGCCATATCTTGTACCTCAGACCACTCATCTTTTACTCCAGAGCCTTCTGGTATAGCACCTACAGCCACTATAGACCAGGGGTTATGCATGTCCTCTGCAGCTGCTAGGGTCCCGTCAGTGGGCAAGGGAGAGCCACTCTCACCAGTCCTGGGAGAGGGAACAGGGAAGGTTTCCCTGTTGTGTCAGAGTGCTGTGTCCATCTCTGGGAAGCAGCTGCTGCCATTAGTAACATGGCTAGTCCCATTTTTCCTGTCAAAAACAAAAGAAAACCAAGCATTTATCTATGCCTCCTTAAATTTCTTTGGATAAGAGTAGTTTACTCTGTCTGGTTGAGGGTTTAATTCAGACTACTGAGCCTTCTTGTAAGGTAGTTACTGGTAAAAGAAAGAGGGATTTCTCTTTTTCTGAAGAGATTCAAGATTCTGAATCAGAACAGGAAGATGAAGGGATGGATACAGTTTTTTTTCCCTCAGATTTCTGATTCAGACTCAGAGGAGAGCTCAGTGTCTTATTCTCCCTGTGGGGATTTCTCTTTCTCTGAGACTACTGCCAGAATGTGTCAGTGTTTTTAATGGGAGAACATTGAGGTTTCAAAGTCCGTCAGAAAACACTATGAGTTTTTACAAAAGGATTTTCCAGAACCTACACCCATTCCTTCTGTTCTGCCTGCTTTTTAGAATGTGTATGTATCACTGCCTGCAGTTTTCCTGACAGTCACCCAGCTGCCCCTAAAAAGGAAGATAGGATGTATACATTTCCTCAGTCTTTTAAATTTTTATACAGTATTCCCAAATCTATCCCTCAGCTATAGCTTTAATTGATCTCACTGTTGCTAAGTACATAGATAATTTCAATACTACTCATTCTGATAATGGTAGAAAAACTCTTGATAGGTATGAAAAACAAGTGTATAATTCTGTAACTTTGATTTTCAGAATTTTGAATTATCAGGCTCATATATTAAAGTTTGTTCTGACAAATTGTGAAAGTATGAGGAATATTTTATCTGCAGTTTCTCTTTGAGAGGAAAATCTGCTTTAAATAGCTTAATTTCTTCTATTGCACAGCTCACTACTTATTGTTTACAATGTGTGTATGACTCTGTTGATACTTTTGGCAGGGCTGTGGCCACTGGTACTGCTTTAAGGAGGTTTGCATGGCTTCATTCTTAGAACCTCCCAGGTGATGCTAAAAATGAGATTTAAAATGTTCCCTTGGACAAAGATTTAGTGTTTGGCCCCTCTGCTGCAGAGGTGATCAAAAAGTGTGATGAAAGGGGCAAGCTGATACAGGGAAGCTGTTAAGATTTATAGCCCTCCTCTTCCAAATTGTCCAAAGAATCTTCAATCTTCTCATCCAGTTTTGGCAAAAAAACAAACAGAATAAATGGTCTCAACAAATTTCAGCTAAACAGATGTTTTAAAAGACATGGCAAGAGGGTTCCAAAAATAAGCCTCAAACCTCCCAAACCCAAGGACAGTGCAACAAATGTGAATGACTATTCAAGGGACTTTGTGACCCCCTTACCCCTTGACCCATTTTTTCTTCCACAAAGTCTGATTCTCCATTTTTCTCTTTGGCAACAGATTGTTTCAGACAAATGGATCTTAAAAATTATTCATTCAGGTCACAGATGGCATTGGTAGGAAATTCTTCCTTTCCAGAGGGGGTCATTCCTCATCTTCCAGATCATACTCTTTTTGTTTTCACATGCTGTACCAAGGAGTGACAACATCAGTTCCTCCTTCCCAGGTAGGGGAGGGATTTTATTCATGGATGTTCCAAGCTCCAAAGAAGGAAAATGCTTGTAGACCAGTTCTAGATCTTTCTTTCCTAAACCTGCTTGTGATAGTACCCAAATTCAGAATGGTGTCACATTACAGCCTGTTATCTCTTCTTCCCCTTTCAACTTTCCTGCTAACACTTGATTTAAAAGATCCTTATCATCATATCCCTATTCATCTAGACTTCAGACGTTTCTTAAGGGTTTGTGTGTCTGTATCACATTATCAGTTCTCTCCCTTACCCTTTGGACTATCCATTGCACCACAAATTTTCCCAAAGTGTCTACCTCCAGTTATAACTCACTGCAGGCTACAGGGTATCCTCATTTTTCCATATTTAGATGACTTGCATGTCTTTGCCAAGTCTTTTTCAAAGTGTAAGGAATCTGTCTCTGTTCTGTGAGAGACCTCTTATACAAGCTGGGATTCCAAGAGAAGATTCAAAAGTCTTTCCTGACTCCTTCACTTAGGATTGTGTTCTTACAATGTCAACTAAACACCTCAGTTTAAAGAGTTTTCCTTCCACAGGAAAAATAGATCTTTATTTAGATATATTCTAAGGTTTTCCACTCAGACTTATGTCACTGCATGGGAATACCTCAGGATTTGGGGTCTCATAGCATCTGTGATTCTCATGATACCCCTGGCAGGACTCCACATGAGAAAGATACAATGGTGTCTGAAATCTCTTTGGTCCCAGCATCAAGACCCTTTATCTTTTTAAATCCCAGTGCTGTGGTTTGTCAGAAGAGAAATTTTTTGGTGGGGACAACAGATATCCTTAAATCCAGGTCTCCCCTTCTCCCTCCCTTCTCCAAATCAGTCATGTCTCTTATCTTTCTGTGTTTAGTACTGCCACCTATATGGTATTCAGTTGGATACATTTTTTTCCCAAAGGGGATAACAATACATTTCTTGGCATTGTGTCATTCACCATAAATGCTTCAAACTTTGCATGGGGAGCATTTGCAGGAGGGATAAAAGTGTGGAGGCGGGACCAAGGACAGATGCAAGCACATAAATGTCAATGAGATGCTTGCCCTAATCAAGGCACTCAATTTTCTGAACTATCTTTGGTCCCCAAGACTTTGTGACATGGTTACAGACAATACAACAGTCATGTGGTACATCAAAATATAAGGGAGAACCAAGTCATACCCCCTTTGCTGACTAGCCATGTTAGATTGAGATATAGCTTCACATCACACTCTGACTGCACAAATATCCTACATTTCATCAGAGCAGAAGTGTACGTCAGACAAGATGAGCAGGACCAGAGTAGACCCTCATGAATGGAAACTAGATTGAGGGTCTTCCAATGTTTGATACATCTATGGAGTGTTCCTCAAGTAGTCCTCTTTGTGTCCTCTCTGAATTATCAACTAGCAATATTCTGTTCCAGGACTCCATGCAAGAAGGCCTGGAAGATAGATGCCTTTCTTCTCTTTTCCTTGGACAGAAATGTTCCTGTATGCTTTACACCCTTTCCACTAATATCCAGAGTACTGAAAAAATCAGAGGGAATCCTCCAAGATCATTGTGAAGACTCCCTACTGGCCCAGGCAACCATGGTTCTCCTTTATTTTGGAAATAGCCAGGGACTTACAACAATCTTCCTCACAGACTGGATCTACTCACACAAGAATAGGGGTGTTTGATACTCCCCGACATCAATCATCTTCAGTTGAATAACCGGATGTTAGGGTCTTAATTCCATTTATACACCTGTTAATTCAGAAAGAGCAGCAGGGACTAATGTAGACTAGAAAACCTGCTACTAGAAGATTATATGTTAGCAAATGGAAAAAAGTTTTCTAGTTGGTACCAACAACACTACCAGCACCCATTCAATGTTAGTTGTTTTCTGATTTTACAATATTTGTTTGAGTTACTATCCTATGACCTTTCTTATTCTTCTGTCAAGATTGATTTATCAGCCATTTCAGTGTGTCTGCCCATGGATCCTCCTCTTTCAACACAGTCTGAGGTCAAAATGTTCTTGAAACATTGTTCTCCTTCTTGGTGGTATAGAGGTGAGCATAGCTGCCTCCCAAGCAGTTAACCCAGGTTCAATTTCTGTGTCACAGTTGGGTTGCACTGTTTGGCTTATAAGTGCCCCTAGAGGTTGCTAGCCTACTATGAATCGCTGAAAGGGATTTTTCATAAGAGGCCTCCAAGAAAAATTGTGGCCCTCTCCTTGGGATCTTAATTTTGTGTTACAGAAGCTAACACTTGCTCCATTGGAACAAAATAATCTAGCTGATTTGAGTTTCTTAGCATGGAAAACAGTTTTACTGATTGCTCAGTCCTCTAAAAGAAGGGTATCTGAGCTGCCAGCTGTTATGTTGAGTCAACCTTATCTCATTCTTCATAGGGACAGGGTTTCTTTGAGAACTAATCCTTCTTTTATGCCTAAAGAGGTATCCAAGTTTACTTTAAGCCAAACTATCCATATCTCCATTTTCTTTCCAGAACCTATAAATGTTGGATGTCCACAGACAACTCAGGTACTATCTTAACAGAAGTAAATCTTTCAGATCAATTGTTTATTTCTTGTGTAGATAAGAAGAAGGGACAACCTGTGTCAAAACAGACTATTTCCAAATGTTGTCTAAAGCTATCACCTTTTGTTATACTCATCATAACAAGTCTATTTCAGGGAGGATCAAGGACCAATCTACCAGAATCTTGGCTTCATCTAACACTAGGTTCTCTGTACACACTTTTACAAAGCACTATATGCATGATTCCTTCTGTAGGTCCAGATCAAGCTTTGCTAGGACCATTCTCCAGGGGCTCCTGGACCCTACTCCTTCTACCACTCAAATGTAGTTAGCTATGGTAATCTACCCACATAGCTAAGGCTACTGCTGCACCCTCCCTACATCCTCATTAGTTTTTGGTGTTTTTTGTGCAAAAGTGTGGACATTTATTTTTTGTTGTTCCTAACATTGCCCTATGAGTGCTCATCCTCCTTCTCTCTGCTGGCAGGAAAACTCTGAAAGGCTTCATGCCCAGACTTGTCTTTTAGTCAGCTTGACAGTTTGGGCATATGGATGGTGCCCTGAAGCTTTGGAAGCTGGCCAGCTGTTATATCCTTGGCAGGATATAACCCATATATTTAAGGCTACTGCAGCAATGATCATTCAAGCATCTACTGTTATGGTACGTTCAACTTGCACAACTGTATTTTCTAGTTGGAGGGCTTTCATATCCAATGCACCAATTTCTGTAACTAAGAAATTAAGATCTTTCCTAACATCGTACTACAGAAGTTGCATCAATGCCTTCATCTAATATATATTTGCTCAATACTGCTTGCTTATAGATACTGTTGCATGCATGTCAGATATATAATAACCTGTTGGCAGAGTCGGCTTCCTTTCAACACAGTACTTTACCGGTGGCTGTTCCACTATCCCAGGTACCGATCTGCACTTGGTTGCACCCTGGCAGACTAAGGAATGATCTTCTGTCTTAAGCAAAAGGATGTCTTGTATTATTTCCATCCCATGTTACAAAGACAGTTTGAGTATAAACTTAAAGGAAGCATTTTCGAAAAACTGAGAGAGATATTTATGCCTCAGTGTGAACATATGTTATGCTACTGCACTCCTGTGGGGAATAAAGAATCAACATGATACAGTGGGGTAAGACAGTGCTTTTCTGTCTGGGCCCCTCATTAAAATATGACAAGCTGTTACAGAAAATTACTAAAGAATGTGGCATGAGATTATATACATGCATAATCATGCTATCAGGACAGTCTTTAGTTTCAACAAATGAAAAGCAAAATTCTCTACAGTGCATGTGAGACATTAGACAGACAAAATGCCACAATGACTAATTGGCTACATAGTTTATATTTTCCACTGTTCAACTGTTCTGTGATGCATTATGTGGCATTTGAGAATGATAAATATGAAAGAAACACACCTAACAATACGTTTCCTTGTGGGAAGATCTTCCTGCAACTGGTTGTAAATCATGAGTTTAGCTGCAAATTACAGCACTGCTGGAACTACAACTTGGGATAACACCACAGACTGTGGTTCTAATTGAACCGGAGCTGGAGGCAGACTCCCTAGATGCAAGCTGGAAAAAAACATGTATCATAGTCCCACAGAGGATGAGCTCCGCTCCAAATGAAGCTTTTTTAATGACTTGTTTAAGCTGAAGTACGGTTAATCATAGCTCATCTTCAGAATAAATATATTAAAAAGTACATATCTGTAGGATCACATGTGCTATTATGCCTCCACATGAACTAATGCTCTTTCTCAATCTTTCTGTGTAGGTATATATGCATATATATTCTACTGTAAACACACACGTGCATGCACAGAATCACACACACACACACACACACACACACAGAAATAGATGCAAGCATATATTCCATACAGAGAGATAGATAAACATACACACATATATGCAGAAATGGAACAAATATGGTTTGCATTCTATATTTCTTCAAAGTAAATCATGTACAAAAGTGCAGGCTTCCTGCATATAAAGGAGTTTCAAAGAACAATGAACAGCCAAAGAAAATAATACAGCACGTGTTCACACATTTCCTTGACCTGCCTTGCCAGATATGACAGAATGCAAGTTATGTTTTTTTCTCCTGCTCTTGCCCTCTAAACTTGCAAGATTTATGGACTGATTTCACCAGCCAGCAAGAAGACTGAATAGAATACTAAATTTATACAGAGCCATAGAGGAAAACAATCTTCATGACTTTTCATTCATATAAAACTTTCTACTCAAATAAGATAACATGAGCCCCATACCTGCTTGGAAAAGAAGATTCCATTAATTTTAAACTATATGGAGGAGGTTCCCCATGCTGGCCTCATATGTCATGGGCTAGATCATACCCAGTGTACACATCTGTCCCCTCACTGGAGCGTGGGATCTCATAAGTGGAGCCAAAGCCCCATCAGAGAACAGTTTGAGAACCACCTTGTGTTATGTTGCACCCAAGAATAATTACACTCCCCAACTATATGATATACTGTACTGTCAGTTTAGTCCCATACTGACTGCAGAGATCTGTGCTAACATTGCACTATTTTATTTGCTTGCTATGGTTCTCCTAGACTCAAACAGGTGACTCCACAGAAGGCACAAGCCTTTTCTCCATTAACAAAGTTTAGGTGTTTGGTTGCTCAGATAATAAATAAAATAAAAAAAATGAGTAAAATACCTCCTTTCACAATCCAGGAGCTGGGCCATTACAAAAATATGGGTCACCAGTATCCCAGGCAGGAGAATTTTATCTGTGCCACTGAGTGGACAATGAGCAATGTCATTAAATAAACAGATACATAGGAAGCTGCTTTGCAGGAATGAAAGAAGCACTTTCTGGCCTACAGGTGTCACATTGGTTCATCAGGGGCTCATATAGCATATGGACAAAAACTGCAGTGTCACATTGATTCATCAGGGGCTCATATAGCATATGGATAAAAACTGCAGTGTCACATTGATTCATCAGGTGCTCATATATCATATGGACAAAAACTGCAGTGTCACATTGATTCATCAGGGGCTCATATATCATATGGACAAAAACTGCAGTGTCACATTGATTCATCAGGGGCTCATATATCATATGGATAAAAACTGCAGTGTCACATTGATTCATCAGGTGCTCATATATCATATGGATAAAAACTGCAGTGTCACATTGATTCATCAGGGGCTCATATATCATATGGACAAAAACTGCAGTGTCACATTGATTCATCAGGGGCTCATATATCATATGGACAAAAACTGCAGTGTCACATTGATTCATCAGGGGCTCATATATCATATGGATAAAAACTGCAGTGTCACATTGATTCATCAGGGGCTCATATATCATATGGATAAAAACTGCAGTGTCACATTGATTCATCAGGTGCTCATATATCATATGGATAAAAACTGCAGTGTCACATTGATTCATCAGGGGCTCATATATCATATGGACAAAAACTGCAGTGTCACATTGATTCATCAGGGGCTCATATATCATATGGACAAAAACTGCAGTGTCACATTGATTCATCAGGTGCTCATATATCATATGGATAAAAACTGCAGTGTCACATTGATTCATCAGGGGCTCATATATCATATGGATAAAAACTGCAGTGTCACATTGATTCATCAGGTGCTCATATATCATATGGACAAAAACTGCAGTGTCACATTGGTTCATCAGGGGCTCATATAGCATATGGACAAAAACTGCAGTGTCACATTGATTCATCAGGGGCTCATATAGCATATGGACAAAAACTGCAGTGTCACATTGATTCATCAGGTGCTCATATATCATATGGACAAAAACTGCAGTGTCACATTGGTTCATCAGGGGCTCATATAGCATATGGACAAAAACTGCAGTGTCACATTGGTTCATCAGGGGCTCATATATCATATGGATAAAAACTGCATTAGTTCTGTCCAAACTACTAAACATTTATTATCATTACTTCTATTTGTTTACCAGGAGATAGTCTGACTGGGCTGAAAGGCACATTTTCAGCAGAGAAAAGCTCCACAATGTATTACACAGAATTTACAAGACATACAGAATAGAGCAATAGAACATATCTATAATGGATAAAGTATGAAAAAAATATAAGAATTAGAAAGCATTCAGTAAACATTAACAAAGGTAAAACTAGTATCACATCACAATAAAAAGTTCTAAACTTTCTTGAAAATATATAATATTAGTAAAACAGATGAGAGGACAGAGGTGGGAGGAAAGCATGGTATTATGGTAGCCATGGACTAATTGCTCCAATTGTATAACTAGATACAGATGAATAGTGCTACTTTAAAACGGGATGTCAATATTTTTTTATCTTCTGTGTTTAGGGAAACTGCTTCAATCTAATGTCATTTCACTGACCCACATATTTAAGGACACAGTGATGGGAGTGATATATTACAATATGTAATATATTACTGTAATATATTACAATTTCTAGTAACTAGTAATATAACTAGTTACTTTTTCAAAATAGTAATAAAGTAATAGTAATATATTATTTATTTTTAGTAACTAATAATTTAAATTTGAGTTACTTTTGAGTTACTTTTGCTTAAACCAGTGGTGCTCAACATGGGCTATATCGTCCCCTAAAGAGTGACAGAAATCTTCCAGGGGCCCTGGATAGTCTGGATAGTAATCAGATGTTAGGAGTTAATGCAGACTTTGAAGGGGCAATTTAGATAAAAAATTACAGCATAATGTTGGCACAACTCATAGCATGTAGCATTCATAACACACCTCTCAACTGTACCAAATTCCTCAGCATTTCCTGGTTTGAGGCTCAAAATAATAGGGTGCCACAAATTCCTGATAAGCCCCCTTAAATCCTGATTTTGGTGTGCAGACAAGGATGCCAGAAACATCCCACTTTTAAGAGGCTTTAATTAAAAAAAAAACATGATGGTAGCATCTTCTCCTTTAAGGAGGACAATTTGCTACTCCTTACTGACTACAGGAACAATTGTCGATGTCACTGATTTTATGACCCACATGTAGATAATGCCGGAGGAGGGGTATAAGAATTCAGATTCAGGCATCTATTATTATAATTCACTTACAGATTTTGGTCAGTATGTATTTTGAACAATAAGATATAATGAGTTGTTGAAATCCTCAACAATTTAACAGAAAATCAAGCATTTGCCAGAGGCAGTGTAAAAAACGAAGGCAAGGTACGATCACATATTATCCTGCTGTTTGTAAGGTGGAAGTCATGTTAGTGAGTTTGTGTTTCAAATGTTTTCCCAATGTAAAGAAATGCAGTTTAAGAGTTGGTAGCCCGCAGAACTCGTATACCACTCAGTGTCTCAGCACAAACATTTTTAAACATAGCCATTAGCCAAACATAATGTGTGGAGGAGGGCAATGGTCTGAAATCAGGAACAATTTTCAATAGGGTACTTATAAACTTAGAACAGTTTTAGAATGACACGTTTTACGTTAGTGTGCATTTTCTGAAGGATATCAAGAATGAAAAGATTTCTGAGGAAGAGTAATACACCTCAGTCAACTCATAATAATAATAATAATTAGAGCCATACTTGACTGACATAACCATAGAATTCTGCAGAAGACTGTTGTTGCATTAAAATAATATAAGTGCATCTCGTTCAGATTTTACAAACTAACAGAGCCACACATTCTGTCCCAGTCATAATAGAACAGCTGCAAGTTAATAAGTCCATGAGAAGAATGGGAAAATATTTTGTTTTCTACAGGCGTGCATGCCATAATTAAAGTCTGTAAATACTAGGTATCTTTTAAGTCACAAGATTAATGAAAAGTAAAAGCAGCCACCACAAAATCTAGCATTTACTTTCTGTTTTAGGACTGAAAGGCAGCAACTTCAACTCTAGTTTGACTACTAATGTGTGCTATGGATGTAACCTCAGTCTGCACTTACTGCGGAATTTAAACTAGCCATGCAGAGATAAGTGTGAGTGAGTATACGGGTGTACGAGTATGTGTGTGTTAGTTAAACTGGTGGTTCATTTTTTTGTATGAGAGAAATTTTGTGTGTGTGTGTGTGTGTGTGTGTGTGTGTGTGTGTGTGTGTGTGTGTGTGTGTGTGTGTGTGTGTGTGTGTGTGTGTATAAAACATACCTCTCAACTGTTTAGATTCAGCCTCATAGATTAGGTCTCTTTCTCATAAAATCTGTGATTTTCTGGTAAATCATGGAGGAGTAAAGTCACTAAATAATATATGAGTTTCAGACTTCATATCCTTCATAAAATGCATACTAACACAAATCCTGTTATTCTATCAGCTTTCTAAGTTTATAAGAGCAATATTTTAAACCCTGTCCCTATTTTTGGGTATTTGTCCTCCCATTATGCTAGTATTTGACCAGATTTCTTGTGCTAAGAGGTTGAGCTGTATGGTACTGCAGAATTTAGAAAGTACCAATTTATTATGTTTTAAATTAAAAAAATGGTACTTTGTATTGTTTTGAAGTTGCATTAAACACTAAGTGATGCAGTTATTAAAGTGGAATGCTGCAAACAGCAAGGGCCTTCTCCACATCCATGCCACTTAATTATATTGTCTGAGATAACCATACCACAGAATAAATTTAATTCCCCAAGATACCACACTCTTGATGCTGGTATACATATCTTATCAACCAAATGTTTGCCATCACATGTTTCAGTGTTGATCACAGCTGTTTCACTACATATATGTGATATTATTTGTGCTACTTAATAAAACAAGACATTTAACAGTGCATCAAATTCCACTGTGAAACTTTTTACAATATCTTTTAAGTGGTATTATAAGCACACATTGCTGTACTATTAAAGAACAATACTGGTTCAGCTTCTACATATATAATGAGTACAACACTACTGCTTTACAATTTAGTTATTTTATACATTCAAGAAACATTACTTTACTATTTTATTCAGTCATTCTCTGATATTTAATTTAACCAATTCAGTGTTGTGAGGGAGCAGGAACCCCTCATAGTAAGAAGTGGCTGCAAGGTGAACAAACAAATCATGGATACAGTGCCAATCTATAAGAAGACACACACACACACACACACACACACACACACACACACACACACACACACACACACAAATACATATGTCATGTTATATATACTCACAGACAGTTTGGAGGATTGTCAATTCACCAGTGTCTGTCTTTTGGTGACAGTTAGAGGTATGAGTCAGTGCCCAGCATCAGAAGCTACTAGATATGTTTACAAAACCTACTAATGCACATTAGTAGTTACATAACTATAACAGCAGAAGGTTTCCAAATCAGATTTATTTTATCCATTGATCAGATTGACCTGACACCCACATATTGACAGCAACAGTGGCTTGTTATACCAGTGTTTGCTATGACAGACTTTAGTTTCATATTAAGATTAACAGAGTGCACAGTTGTTTTATATAAGTTACAGTTACTGATGTATGTTTTTTAATGGATTTCTGTAAGGGTGCAGCTAATGTGACATCAATGTGCATATGTTAGAAGTGTGGTAGGGCAGAAAGTAGAATGCAAAGTGTTTTACATGCCTATTGCCTACTACTTCCCTTAAGATTTTTTGTAAATGCTGTAAAGGGACTTTAACTTGTGTTTCTGTGTGAATGTAAATTTTCAAAGTTAATGTTAAATTGGGGACCATTTTCACAATTATTTGAATGTTGGTATCCTGCAATTCCAATGGAGCAGGCGGAGTTACTTTATTATACATGCAAATTTTATGATGATTAGTGTTCAGATTCTTGACCAGTTGTACCTGCTTTTCATGGGCCTTTGTCCAGATTTTTGATGTCTACAGGCTGTGAGGTATGATTCATAATAGATCATTAGAATTAGTCTGGAACATAATTTAATTATTTTTTTAGCACTGAAAGGAGGTGAAAGCTAATGATGACCAGACTCCGGCCCTGCCCTGGGACTGTGGGAATCTAACCCACTAAAACACCTCCTAACACTGGGACAATCCTAGCCTGCTAGAGATAATATCCTTACCTTGCCGTATAACAAACAGTATTGGTTCTCCATGCCACCATCAATCGGAATCAAACTCACCACTCATTGGTTTAAGACCAAACACCGCAACTCACTGCAAAAGCAGGACTCTTCAGGTAGATCTATGATCAACCAACTTTTGTCTTGATAATTTTTTGTTATGTTCTTTTTAAAATTCTTTACGGGTTTCAATTTTTTATTGCTGAAAATAGACAAAATGTGATAGGTTTTTATAGGTCTTGTGCTGCTGGTTGTGTATGGTTTGGTTTAATTATTATTTGTGACTCTCTAGCTATAAAGACTAGTCATTGTCTTCTCTTTTCTCCACAGCAGATCATCAGTCTGCAGAAAAAGTAGCAATAGAGATTTACAGTATCAGGTTGCCAGCCCAGCACCCAGCCTTCCTCAGAAGGATCACACTCAGATCTAGGGCCAATTTAGAATGTCCAATCCACCTGCAGCATGTCTTGAGAATGTGGGAATAAATCCACACAAACACAGGAAGGGTATGGAGACTCCACACAGAAGGCACCCCAGCTGAGAATTGAACCAGAGAACCTCTTACTGTGAGGTGATAACACTAACCGCTGCACCACTGTACTGCTAGACTGGAGTTTGGGACTATGTAACAAAACCTATTCCCAAACTCTATTTGTTCCATTGGATTTTGACTGTATATATTGAAAGTCACCAACTTTAAAATAAGCATGCTCAATTTTCTTGGGTTGAGATTTTTCGGTATTATATTAAGATCAAATCTGATTTATGGACATTATAATGCTTATGTTATCATAATTTAGCACATATACAAATATGCTTAAAACAAATTTCAAATGCATGGTATAAAACAAAGCAATCTGGCAATACTTAAAGCAGCAATTCTAGCAAAACATATATATACGTTCTAATGACTTACATTGCCCAGAAATGCCAGATTCCAAGACATTCTTTGTTTTTACTGCTGATCAGTCAGTCCAAATTCTAGAAACAAACCAGTGTTTTTGGTAAGGTGTACATAAATTGGTCTTTAATATAAGGCTTGAAAAAATAATATTAATTGAAAGCTGTTTGATACATACCTCTCAACTGCCCAGATTTTAACAGAATGTCCAGATTTTTGCCATTTAATTTTGGTCTCTTCTTCATAAAATTTGTGGTTTTCTGACAAATCACTGAGAACTGAAGTCACTAAATAATAACATATACATGAGCTTCAGACTTCATATCCTTCAGAAAATGCATGTTAATGCAAGCTCTGTTATTTAGCAACTCTCAGAGTTTATATAAGCAATGTTTAGGATCAGTCCTTATTTAGAGACCTTTGTCCCACCATTATGTTTAGCTTTGTCCAGATTTCTTGCACAAAGAAGTTGAGAGGTATAGTTTGCACTCTGCTATTGTTTTTTCCTCAGAGCATGAGAGTCAGGAATATATTTATCATTGTATGTGACAGATTACTAGAAGTAAAGAAACTGTTAATAACTTTCAGCTGTTATTTTCGGTTAAGAAGTAGCACAAAAACTATATTACATGGAGTACCCTGATTGTACCCCAAAATTAGGAAAAAGGCAACCTTCTTATATGATTTTCTGATATTAAAGTGATGGATAACAAGTCTTATTATACTCAGCTTTCAGAACTTTAGTGTCACACTAGAATATACACAGCAGCAACCACAGATGGGTGAACAGCTGAAACAGATTTGAGAGCTGTAAAACATTTTTATGTGCCACATAAAAAAGGCAGACTGAAATACTTACAGATTTTAAAGCTGTTGGTCCACCAGAAGTACACTTAGCTTATGGCTGTTGTGTGGCCATGCTAAATGTTTTATGGCTGTCAAAGATGTCAAGACTCATCTCTCAAGTTAAACTTCACAATGTTTGCAAGGTGAATTTGTTGACTGGTTATGACTGGAGACCCAGTCATAATCATGTTTCCATTTCTAGTGTCTTAAAGATGAAGGCTGCTATAGTTTAATCATTTTATTCATATTCATTTATATATTTTATAGTGTTTTATACTGTAATGTGTTTAGCATCTTAGTGAACTGTCCTACTTGGTGTTTAGGTTTGTACATCTTTTTTTTTTTTTCAGTTTTACTTGGAGTGCAGTGATTTAATCTGATTTAACATGGTTAACAAATTAATTAATTACATCACTGTGCCTCCCATCAATGGGTTGTGTGTTTTTAATGCATTACATTTCACTAGAATTCACTCTGATGAAGTCTTTCTAAATGTAAAGACAAAAGTGCTCACTTCTGTTTTTGTAATAAACTAATTTACAGTTTTGTTGGTGGCATCTTTCCTGATATTATAATCCTTAATGTGCTGTTAGCCCTTGGACAGTTATCAGTGAGTACTTTGTATGGCTATATTTAATATAGGTGCTTTTATTTTATCTTCTTGACAAGTAAGCGGGTGATCTGATACAAACAGAACATTTCAGCCACAGCCTAGAAAAAAGAAAGCAACATAAAATACAACTCAACTGGTTAGTTAGCTCTGTGGCATACAGGAATTAATCTAAAACACTGAGGATTGAAGTCACCAAATAATGATGTACATTTGAGTTTCAGACTTTATATCCTTCAAAAAATGTATGCCAGTGCAAAACCTGTTATTCTGATAACTTTCTAAGTTTATTTAAGCAATATTTAAAACTTCTCCCTGATTTTGTGTACCCCTATTATTCTTGTCTTACCCATAATTCTTTGCTAAGAGGTTGGTAGGTGACTTATAATATAGGAATGACAAGTTTTACTACAGACAGTGATTTACAACTCAGGAAAAAAAATCATTTTCATGAGATGAAGGTCAGGAGTTATATTCATGATTGTGAAGTTTACTTTGTAGTTTGTTTGTTATATTTGTTATACTTCTGTGCCTAAGCAATATTAAAACAGATTTTAAGTATAAATCACAGAAAAAAAAGCAAATTGTCAGTCATACATGTAGTAAATATAAGAAGAAATACATATTGACTTCCAAGATGGCTGCACGGTGATCAACAGCTTAATTTAATCTCTCCCAGTTTAAAAAAAAAAGAAACTGAAAGATAAGGGCCAGTAACTCTTGTCAGTTTAAGTAAATTCAGTTACTGGCTAGTTATGTAGACTGCCTGGATGTCAGCAAAACAGAAACTTAGAGATCCTGAAAGAAAATCAGTTAGAAAAGGTGAAGAGGAAATACTGACAGAGAATAATTCTGCAGCTGTTCAGCAAACAGCAGTTTAAGTTCCAGCTTTGATGGAAGACACAGCTTCCAGTAATGTAGAGGAAATGATAAATCAAATGTGCACAGAACTGTTTAAACTAAACTAAACATTGAAGGAGTATATCAACTCAAATAACAAAATGCTGGAAAAAAAGGGAAGAAGCTTTAAGCAGCTATTCAGATGAACTGATAAAACTGCAAAAATCAGATGATGAAATGAAGAAAGGGCTGGCAGAGTATTAGACTACTGAAGAAGAAATGTTTCAAAAATTGGTAGCGATAGAGGGCAGAGCACACAGGGGAAACCTGAGATTTTCTGCTGTACCAGAGAAATTGAAAGGAACAGACTGTATTAATTTTATGAAAATACAAATAAGCAGCTGAATGACATTACATAGCAGAATGTGTTAAATGAAAGGGCACATTGTGTGTATTCTCCAAACTAAGCCATGAGAAAGCAAAAAAGACCATATTAGTAAAGATGCAAAGATGCAGAGCAGCTATTCAGTCACTTCCGCGCTGCAGAGGGTGACCTTTTGCCTAACATACAAGGCCATGTCAATCGGTATATGTGAGGAGCAAGAGGGCTGGCCTTGGCTAAGAGAAAAGAGAAATGATGGATGGATGGGAGGAGATCCAGATATACCCCATTACAACCTCAGTGTCACTCAACAGAGGCACAGAAAATAAAAAAATATAGTTCCCCATACATACTAAAGGGCGTAAGCCACAAAAACTAATGGCTAGGGCTTGTAAATGCCCTCGGGCAGATAGCCTAGTATGAACCTAAATAGTTGATCTTCACAAGACTATAGCAGAAGGGCATAGTATTAAAAATTGGAGACAACAGAGTATTTGTGCAAAATGATTATTCTCTGTACACCAGACAGATGAGAAGCAAATTTAACCCAGCAATCAAGGAATGTCAAGAAGCAGGTGTAAGATTCAAGCTGCTGTACCCAGCTGTCTTCGTAATATTTTTTTCCTGGGGAATCAAAGTTGTTTTTGATGCAGAACAGGCTAAGGAGGAACTATGCCTGTCTATCAAAAGGTGAGAAATCAAATAGAGGGGGGCTCTTCTTCTTCTCATAGGCAGACTTTGCCAGTGAAACCTTTTCCAATATTACAAAGGAAAATGTTTGAGAGACAAAAAAAGCACAACAGTTAACTACAAGAATTGGGAATATCTTGGACTTGAACTGGAGGCTTGGGTTGGGAGATGGAGATGAACAAAAAGAAGACCAGCAGCACTGAATTTCATGAATAAATGTGAGACTATAATGCATCAATCACATTTGTGAAATATGGCTTTACAAAAAGAAAAAACAGTGAAAATATTGGACTTTTGTTCACTTTGTTAAACTTGTGGGGGTCTGAAAAGCATATACCCTACATTATGTCATTAATGTTTGGAAGGACACTAAAAGGGAAAAAGTAAATGTAATTAAAACAATTTTTGTTCTTAATGGTATTTGTATAAAGCATTTCATGATATAAATTTTTCTTATCAGGAGTGCTAAATTTCATTATTTGAAGATGTGCACTTTGTTGTGTGTTGTGTGTTTCTTTTACATTAATAGGTTATGGCATGCTCTGGAGTGTGTTCATTTATTTATTTTTTGTTTCACAGTTTTTATTAAAATGAGAAGTCTTATAACATGTGACATAGGTTCAAATGGAGATGACAAAATACAACAGTATGAAAGATAAACCTGTCAAACATTAGAAGGTGCATGTAACAAAAAGTGGAAACAGACATTTTAAAAAGATGTCTCATGTCGGAATTATAACTTCTTATCATAATGTCTTTATTATCCATATTATTTTGGAATGTGAATGTGAAATGCCTCACAAGTATAGACAAAAAGGAAAGAATATTTAATTATATTAATAAATGCAGAATGCAAATATTAATACTACAGGAGACACATTTGGAAAGAAGTGAGCATCTGAGCATTGATATAGAAAGGATTTCATGACAGATATTCAGTAGAGTGTTAGGAACAAAGGAAAAGGGGAGTACTTATACTAATTCTGAGAGGAGCTCTAATAGGGATAAAAGAGGACAAAAAGATAATAATGGTAGATTTGTGGTGGTAAGGGGCTACTGGAAAGAAGATTACTGAGGCATGCATTTATATTCTACCTAAAACTGCTATCATGGATCTTAAAAAGATTTGGGTAGAAATAATCAGCTTTCAGCATGGAATATTACTTATAGATGGAGTAGAAATAATCAGACTTCAGCAGGGGATATTACATATAGGTGACGTCTAAGGGTCTATGTTAAAAGATTGAATAATGAAAGCATTAGTTCACTGAGATGAGAGCATCAAATGATTTAATTATCTAAAGCCAACTTCTTTGAATCTCACCACATCAAATTGCAGTAGTTGGCTAACAGCTGCGAATAAGTTAGAATTTTTTTTTTATTTAACATTTGTTTACCAGGAAAGTCTGACTTTGAATGAGACCAATTTTCAGCAGAGGCTCGGGGAGAAATGCTCCAGACATATGTCTTTGTAACGTGGGAGGAAACCAGAGTGCCTGGAGGAAACCCAGAACAAATGCAGTGAGGACATGCAGACTTCACAAAGAAGGCAACCTAGGCCAAGAATCAAACCAGAGAACCTCTTGCTGTGAAGTGACAAAGCTACCACTGCACCACTGTGCCACCCAATGACTATAAATAGTTGCTACCATCATGTTATAAACACCAAAAGTAACATGTAAGATGCTAATCTAGCAGATGTTGGCCAACTTTTGTGATTTGATGTGGTGAGATTCGAACACATTGGCTTTTGATAATTAAATTCTTTGATGCTTTCTGTGACAATGTCAGGTATTGCCAGCTATGCCAGGAGAAGTAGGGCAGTGGATATGTAACATATGGCAGCACAGCTAGCTGGAATTTTGTAAAGAAGTATATGCCATTTGCATATCAATCTGATTTGTAGAGATGCTTGTGTTGCAAAATGTATTTGTAAAGTTGTTTCTGTTAAAAATGTACCAACAGTGTGCCCTGCTGGACAGAAAAAGAAATATACGTGTGTTATTGTAGCTGTTTAAATGTATATGTTTTAACAGAGGATACTGGAATAAAAGAGTTTAATCTCAATCCACTTATCTTTGAAAATAGTTTGAAATTAAATTACCTAGCTTAGGACATAAGGACTGTATCTTACAGTTCTCAATGCAGCCAGAGACAAAACGTCTGTACTAGGAAGCTTTCTGCATTGTCTTCGTGATGAATTAATTGCTACTCTGGAATGGTGGAGGTTTGAAATTGTTTTATGAATTCCATGAGCTGCAGCAGATCATAGCAAGGTTCACTGGGTGTGTATTATTGACACATATGTGCTAAATCCTGACAGCTTCTAGCCAACGGGGGTAACATGGGAACCAGAAGTCAGATGACCAGATGTATGTGATGTCATTCTGTAATCTAGGACAAAAATGATGTTTAATACTAGATGAGACTGAAGTTTCATGCCACTCTGTTCTTGGAACCTGACAAGGAAGGACCCTGCACCTACTTCATCTTGCCTTGCTCAAGTAAGTGACCAGGGAATAATAATTCTTTAGATCAGTCAGGAAAACATAGTGAGATTAGTTAAATACTCTTTTACTGTATCTGTGTGAATCTATTCATCTGTGTTATTTTAATATTTCCTGTGATTGAAACTCTTGTGTTTATTGTAAATATATATTTAGTATTTTCATGTTCTTTTATTATTTATTAAATATATTTAAACTTTTCATTGTGGCTGGTCCTTTAGAGAATGTTTTAACCTTTGAGGATACTTATATTTGTTTGGTGACACTGAGGCCACTCTTGAAAGCCTTGCTCTTTGGTCAACTTTACTATTTGCATTAATATTAATTTCACTCGGTATAAATGGGTACCCTTGCAAGACCCTTACAGTAGCTGGCTTTGGAGTGTCTGGTGTGTGTGTGTGTGTGTGTGTGTGTGTGTGTGTGTGTGTGTGTGTGTGTGTGTGTGTGTGTGTGTGTGTGTGTGTGTGTGTGTGTGTGTGTGTGTGTGAAAATCAAATTTCAAAGAGTGTGTGTGTGTGTGTGTGTGTGTGTGTATGTGTGTGTGAAAATCAAATTTCAAAGTGTGTGTGTGTGTGTGTGTGTGTGTGTGTGTGTGTGTGTGTGTGTGTGTGTGTGTGTGTGTGTGTGTGTGTGTGTGTGTGTGTGTGTGTGTGTGTGTGTGTGTGTGTGTGTGTGGAGCAGGGGCATGTTTTTTCAGAGAGTGGTGGAGAAATTGGCTTGGTCATTTGGCTGAGGTCTCAGCTTTATAGCTCTGCCAATGGGGAGTCTTACTGGGACCTGGAAGGAGACAGATAGAGAAATCCAGACCTTGGACTTTGTGTGTTCCCTGTGTGCTATTAAGGGAAATTGTGCTTGATGCAGAGAGCTGCTTCTGGAAATATTGGGTGCATATATTTTTGTTCCAAGTGAATGTCCCTCTCCAGTGTCAGTGGTGAGGATTCAGGCTCCTTGATTAGTGGCCCAGAGTGGGGACATCACACTGTTGTCTGACAAACATTAAAGTATTGCAGAATAATTGGAATCTTAAAGAACAAGAATAGGCACAAATGAAGAGAGGTAAATAGAAAATAAGGGAGTATCTGGGTAATGTGCATGAGTTTAGAAATACTGCTGTTAAACAACTGTTTTTGATAATAACTCTAGACCACGAATACTTTCAGCACAATAACTTAGGTAACAGAAAGTAGAATGGGTTGTTACTAAAGTTAGGGAGCCTATAACAAGAAAAATTACTAGAGATCCTGTGGAGGTATTAAAGATATTTTATGAAAATTTGCATAAAACAGAGAAATGTGGAAATCAAGAAAGAGCAAAAAATGAAAATATTTATAGAAGATTTAAGTATGCCATTGTTGGTGGTAGATGTGGCTCAACAATTAACAGTTAAGGTAGGAGGCGATAACATAAAAATGGTGACGTGCAATAAATCTGCAGGAATGTCTCTAGGAGTACATGGTATTTCTGTGGAAGTCTGGAAGATACGAGGAAGCTAGGAGGAATGAAAGTATTTTAAACAGTATTTTAAAAGGAGGGGAAGCACCAACATCCAGGAAGAAATCTGTGGTGGCTGTAATTCCTAAAGATATTAAAGACCCATCAGATCCAGCTTCATATACACCCATTTTAATTTTAAACCATGATTATAAAGTGTTTATGTCTATAATAGCTAAAAGAATGGCAAAGGTGTTGCCAAAATTGGCAGCATGTATCAATATGTTTTTGTGGAGAGGAGACAAACATTTGACAACATTAATAAAACAATGATCATCCAGACGGAAGCAGAATGTAAGAAACTACTACTGTTGGTGAGTCTTGATGCAGAGAAAGCAATCAACAAAGTAATCTGGGATTTTATGAGTAGGGCAATGGAAGCATTTACATTCCTTGATACTATAATAAGGTTAATTAGGAGTATATATGAGAGAGCTGTGGAAAAATTAAATTGGGATGGTTCCTCTATGACAAGTTGTGTCTGAACAGAGGTACCAGGCAGGGTTGTCCTCTCTCCCCTTTGTTATTTGTGTTATATTTAGAGCCATTGCCAAAGAAGATAAGGGACCCAAAAATTCAAGGATATAATTGGTATGGTAATCAAAAAAGTTGGCTTTATTTGCAGACAATATTATTATGTACCTGATAAAGCCAGAAAAGCACATCTTAGTGTCGTGGAACATCTTGAGACAGTTTCTTTTTGGGATATAAAATTACTGAAGATAAAACAAAGGCTATAGCTGTAAACTGTGTATCCACACATGAATTGATCCAGCAGCAATACCCATATTTATGGGGACATGATAAAATGAAGTATTTGGGAGTATGGGTTAAAAAGGATTATGTTGTGGCAGCCAAGGATATGTGGGAAGAGACTAAATAAAAGAAAATACAAAAACTGGAAGCCCTTGTTTATGGCTATGGATAGCAAGATACAGGCAGTGAAAATGTTTTAATCCATTTAGTTTTAAGTACAGGTCAGGCATATTTTTATTAACCAGAGGAGAAGTTGTGGACAATAATTAATAAAGAATTGAAGGAATTCCTACAGAACAAGGTGGTTTACAATTACCTGATTTGAAGGGATATTTTAAGGCTACACAGTTAAGGCTCATGCACATAACACAATCAGAAAGCTAAAATTCAAAGTATCAAGGGACGATGATGAAACATTTGATAAATTTAAGCAATAAGGAGAGAGTGGGATTTTGGATGCAGCTCCTTAGGGAGAATATCAACAACCATACAATATTATCCAAATTAAGGAGAAACCAGTGGAATATGAAGCAACTGGTCAGTTGCCATATGAAGATATTTTGGAGTCTTCCACAGAAAACCAGTATAAATGTTCACTTGATGCTGGACAGCAATGGAAGGAACAGGAAACTGTGGCAACTCTGATGCAGTCAATGATGAGAAGTAATAGGCTAGTGAGTTCCCATATGACAGAGCAGTGGATGACACAGGATGAAATTGAAGAGAATGTGCCTTAGGAAGATGCTATAGAATTTTCTATAGAATGCCCAAAGAAAATGGAGAACAAAAAATGTGCCTTCAGTTTAGAAAAAAATGAGTTATGACAAGAGTTGCTTGATTGAATAGATATAGATAGACATATTAAGATCAATGAAAGAAATAGACTGCAGAAGGTTAATAAAACCCAAAAAGTTAGAAGTGTGATAAAACAAATGAACACAGTAATTAGGATTGTCCATAGAGATCCATGCAATATAACAGAAATAAACAGGATATATTACTGTGCAGCTAAATTAATAACTGATAACATTCTACCACAAGAACATAGTGTAGTAAGGGAAAGAAAGGGGAGAAATCAAGTACCATAATGGAATTATCAAATAGAGAAAACTATAAAGCAATTAAGACAAGAAGTGTAACCGTTAGAAGAGTATAGAAGAGGGAAGAGATCAACAAAAATACTCAGAAATATAGGCGTGATAAAAGCAATGCGCAGTATTACAACGGATCTGGATTTATCACAAATAATAGACTAAAAATATCAGCACAGGCAGAAAAACTTAGAAGAAACACAGATAAATATAAAGGAAAAGTAAAAAAATAAGCAATTTATTAATAACCCAAAAGGTTTTATAGAGGACTGGGAAACAAGGTAAAAGGAGATGAAAGACCACCTAAAAAAGAAGAAATAGATACATTTTGGAGAAGTACTTATGAAGAGCCTGTGGAACATAACAAAGATGCTAAATTGATAGAAGAGGTACAAGAATGAATAAGAAGTTCAAAGGCACAGGATATGAAATGGGATGAAGTAACAGCCAGAGAGATGGAAACAAAGTTAAGAAAAGCGTCTAATTTGAAAACCCCAGGCCCAGATGCAGTACCTAACTTTTGGTTAAAAGTATTAAGATCTTTCCATGAAGACCTAGCCATGAGTAAGAACTATCTATATGCTCACCCCGAACAGACCCCAATCTGGCTAGCAAGAGGTAAAACAATGCTCCTACTTAAGAGTGAACCTGCAAGCTACCCTAAAAATTATAGACCAATAACTTGCCTTCTGACAATGTATAAACTATACACTGGAACTGATGCCGACAGAGTTTGTAGTCATTTAGAAGAAAACTCAATTATGGCATTAGAACAAAGGGGCAATAAAAGAAAATCATATGGAACAAAGGATCATTTGTTGTTAAATAAAGTCATAGTGGAGAATTGTAAAAAAAAATCTAAGTATGGCATGGATTGACTGCAAAAAAGCATTTGACAATATCCCACATTCATGGATAAAAGAGTGCTTAAAAATGTATAAGATACACCCTACACTGAAACTACTTCATAGCGACCATGAAACAGAGGCAAACTATTTTGCAGTTAAGCCATGATAAAGGACAAATTATTATTCCAGCGATAAAAATCCAAAGGGGGATATTCCAGGGTGACTCTCTGTCACCATTGCTCTATCGCATTGCCCTTAACTCATTAAGTGGTCTGCTTAACAGATTAGGTCTTTGCTGTAATTTGGCTCCCAGAAAGCAACAAAGTGTAAATACTTCTCATCTTCTCTTTGTCGATGATTTAAAACTGTATAGCTCATCAGATGAGGAACTGAAAGCACAACTGCAAATAGTCAAAACTTTTTCAGATGATATCAGAATGTCATTTAGTCTTGATAAATGTGCAAAAGCAACCTTTAAAGCAGGAAAACTGCAGCACATGGAAAACATCAGTTTGGGACAAGAATGTGCTATAAAAGAACTTGAGCAAGAGGGACTGTATAAATATTTGGGAACTGATGAAGGGTCAACAACAAAGCATGTACAAACGTGAATAAAACATAGTGAGGAGTATTTTAGAAGACTTAAATTAATCCTGAAAACAACGTTGACATCTAGGAACAAAATTCAAGCTGTATGCCAATTTGTTCTTCCTGTCCTAACTTACAGTTTTGGAGTGATTGACTGGCCCCAAAAGGTGTTGTATAGATTAGACAGGAAAACAAGAAGGATGCTTCATGCTCATCAAATGAGTTATAAAAATCAGTGCATACCAAGATTATATATCCCCATTCCAAAGTAAGTATGGGCCTCCTTGAAACTGATTACATGTACTGTATAGATCTGCAATTGTGGGACTGTATACATATCTGCTGACCTCACAAGACCCAAATATAGTGAAAATTTTGAAACATGAGGAGATTAAAAATAAGATGACTTCCCTTCTTAGTCCAGCAGAAGCATATTGACATCAAGCAGGAATGCAAATCAAACCAGAAGTAGATAAAAATCAGGCAGCAACTGAATGTGCCAAAAAACAAAAGAAAGAATATAAGGTGAAGGATCAGACGAGAAGGCAAGAAATGCGGAAAATGCATAAATATAGTTTCAAGTATAGAAACCTCCTGGAAGAACCTCATTTTATTAAATAAGAACCTTGTGTTGATCAGGATCGAACGCAGGAATGGTTAAGGAGAGGCGAATTCAAACCAAAAGATGAAAGGTTAATATTGGCGGCCCAAGATAGTGGGCTATGTACACATTGGTTTACAAAGTCCATTGAACATGTGTAAGAAACAGACAAATGTAGGTTTTGTAAAACAGAGCTGGAAACAGTCAGACACCTTTTTGCTGGCTGTGATATACTAATGGCAGAAAGGACTATATACTGAAAGGCATAATAATGTGGCAAGACTATTGCACTGGGGATTGTGCAAACATTATAATATTGAAGTAGCTGAAAAACAATGGAAACATGAGCCAAAAAGCATCAAAGAAAATGATGGTTTACATCACATGGGATCACCTATTACCAACAGCTGAAAAGATAGATGTGAGAAAACACATATAGTGGTCCATGAAAAGAAGACAAAAGTAGCATTGATCAGTGGAATCCCTGCACCCAGTGACGACAGTGTCTTGCTACAGAGAGACACAAAGTCATAAAATATCAGGTTTTGCAGGCAGAAATGAGAACAATGTGGAAGAAAGATACCCAGACAGTTACAATAGTAGTAGGAGCAATGGTTCTTATAAAAAAAGAATCTACAATCGTATTTATATATATTACCAATACATGTAACTCCATATGGAATTGCAGAAGGAGTCATTACTGGGCACATTCTAGGTGCTGCGAAGAGCACTTTTGGCTGACATTAAAGATTGAAACAATACTAATTTCATCAACTTTAATCATACTTTGACTTAGGAATGGGGTCAATTCCTATCATGGTATTAGAAACCCAAAAGACTTGGAAAAATAAAAAAAAAAGAGAAACCGGAGGCCATTGCCAAGCTTTTGGCTGACATGTTCAGCTCAAATCCCCCCCCTCCCCCCCGATAGTCCAAAGGAAATACCACATACCACATACCACAATCCCTCAACCACTTTCCAAGGCTGAAAACACTACATCGATGGGCCCTAATAACATCCTGGGATGCTTAATAAACAGCATGAAACATGATCTCTCTGCTCTATTTGAAGCACTTTTTAACTGAAGATGGCTACAGTC
Organism: Protopterus annectens; assembly: GCF_019279795.1. Classification (NCBI taxonomy): domain Eukaryota; kingdom Metazoa; phylum Chordata; order Ceratodontiformes; family Protopteridae; genus Protopterus; species Protopterus annectens. Next base: position 313,439,001 of record NC_056727.1, on the reverse strand, counting down.
ATTCCCCCACATAAAGGAGGTCCAACCACTGATCCAGGTAACTACAGGCCTATAAGTCTGACCAGTCTCATAATGTAAGGCCATGGAAGGAATCATCATGGACATGATAAATGAGGACATAGGTAACATGCAAACCCTGGACCTATCACAGTTCAGCTTTATTAAAGGAAGGTCATGGCTATTAAATCTGCTGAACTTTTTTCAGAGGGTCACCAAAGCACTGGATGAAGATAATACTGTGCAGACAGCTCACTTCGTCCCGGCCAAGGCTTTTGATATGATACCCCATTCAGGTATTATAGACAAACTCACTAATTTAGGTATAACCCCTTTAATCACCCACTGGATAGCCATCTGGCTCAAAGATAGAACCCAGGAGGTCAAAATAGGTTAGGCCATCTCCAACATGAAGCCAGTCACTAGCAGAGTCCCAGACAGCTCTGTACTGGCATCTATTTCTCTGAAATGGAAGGAAATGCTGAAGGTTTATGGCTGACTATGTTTGCAGATGATTGCAGGATGGGGGATGTTACTCACTCCCCTACAGACACTAGCATTATTCAAGAAGGTCTATCTCTGGCTAACAAATGGTGCCAAAGCCATAGTCTTAAACACAATACTAAGCAATGCATAACTGTACCTTTTGGGAAGTCAACCATCCTAACCAATTACTCTGTCAATAATATGCCCCTAAGAGTTGACCCAGTGGTCAGGGATCTGGGTAAGCATGTACACAGTAGCCTTACCTTCAACCACCACATGGCCACAGTGGTGAGGAAATCCTTTTATGTTGTGCAACTTAAAAGTAAGGGCATGGCATCTAGGTCCAAAGAGGTCATTAACCCACAGTCCTCAACCCTTACCAAACCAATCATAGATTACAATGCTCACTTTGGTATGTCCCTGGCCAGGCAGATACAGCAACTACAGCGATCTCAGAGATTTCTTACAAAAAGAATACAAGGTGTAACAAATCTGCCTAATGCAGGGCACCTTAAAGCCCTTTCCCTCTTCTCAGTCTCCTGTAGATTGTTGAGGGGTGGTCCATGCCTGGTTTACAAGGCATCCACAAATCCCATAGTTATGCATCTCCTGCATATTCATAATTCAAACAGTACCAGAAATACAAGGTCTAGGGACCTGAATTTTGTCTTTGACTTAAACAGAACATGCCAGAGAAACAGATATGTTTCCCAGAGACTTCCCCTCCAATGCAACAGGTTTCCCATCCATGTGAAGCTGAGTCCATCTATTGCTCAGTTTAAGAAAAGCAAGATCAGTGGATGGAGAATAGAAAATTTACACCATGCTTGGCACCCATGTTCCTTTTGGACAGGGGTAGCTTATAAATGCTTGGTCCTCAATGCCCTGTTTGGATACAGGGCATCATTATTCTTTCAGGATAACTTGGCTAGGCTTAGAAAGGCCTCCTCAGGTTATTAGCCAAGTAATAATAATCGATGACTCTATTAAATAAATAAATAAATAGGAAAATACTCTACAGTCCCCACCCTCCACCAGTGGTTGTTGCTATTATATTTTGAACTACAGTTTTTCTTTTATTTTATATTCTGAGTTTTCTTTTGTTTACATTTAACAAATGTGGATAGCCCTAAAAATAATTTAAATAATTTATTTAAGATTATAAGTGTGTGTGTGTGTGTGTGTGTGTGTGTGTGTGCGTGTGCGTGTGCGTGTGTGTGTGTGTGTGTGAGAGAGAGAGAGAGAGAGAGAGATGTTTGTTACTGTATCTTTTTGTTACTGTATCTTTTTGTCTGTTTGAAACAAAAAAAAAAAACAAAAAATATCCTTGTTTTCCCGCCTTTACTGAACTAGAATAGTCCAGTCTTCAGATTTTGCTGATCCCTGGGCTGTGTCATAGTTCCTGTGTTGTCCATATCCTTATTTGGATAAGAGGAAGCTTCTTTGTTCACCAGTGGGAGTGGGGAGCACTGAGCAGCCTATTTGTCCCTAAAGGAGTGGTTCCAGCCCAGCAACTTGTAGTTTATTGGCCGTTTTGGGCCATTTCCTAGCTCTTTTCAACCCCCTGCTATAAAGCCCACTCTAGCGCACTTTTGTGCTTGTATACAACTCAGCACAGCTCCTCATGGTGTCCTGCAGAGTTCTACAAGCAGCAGAGAGTGAAAGAGTCTTTCCTTTGATTTATAAGTATTTTTCTGGCTTTCTTTGTCTGCTGTATTTCGCCTAAAAGCATTTTCATATTACTAAACTAGCTCTGCAAGTTGATCTACTGTATTTGTGTTTGCTTCTGAACTGTTTGCACTTTAAAAAGTTTGTTTTTTGCTTAATTTAACTGTTAGGCTAACACACTCAAGTGCGCTAGCCGATTTAAAGCATTTACTGTTTGTTACTGTATCTTTTTGTCTGTTTGAAACAAAAAAAAAATCCTTGTTTTCCCACCTTTACTGAACTAGAATAGTCCAGTCTTCAGATTTTGCTGATCCCTGGGCTGTGTCATAGTTCCTGTGTTGTCCATATCCTTATTTGGATAAGAGGAAGCTTCTTTGTTCACCAGTGGGAGTGGGGAGCACTGAGCAGCCTATTTGTCCCTAAAGGAGTGTTTCCAGCCCAGCAACTTGTAGTTTATTGGCTGTTTTGGGCCATTTCCTAGCTCTTTTCAACCCCCTGCTATAAAGCCCGCTTTAGCGCGCTTTAGCATGCTTTTGCGCGAATTTGCGCGAAGTTGCTCATAGAGCAGCATCAGGCAGCGCCGGTTAATCAAGTTTAAACTATTTCTGGCTCCGCAAAGTCTGCTCTTCAATTTTTCCCTTAGAACTGCTCTACTTGCAATCTAAACAGTCTATTCTCTATCTGAAAAGCCCAGCACTTGCTCCAAAAGCATTTTTATACAGGTAAAGCACTCTTAAACAAAAAGAAAGTACTTCATTCACCTAAATCCCCTTGAGTACCCATTCCCCTATAGGTCCTTTCTGACTCAGTTACACAGCAATCCTTTACACAATTCTAGCATGTCGAAGGGTCAGTTGCTGGCGTCCTCTCCTGTTCAGCTGGTGAATCTGGGAATCTTGAGGCAATGTTACAATTGCCTCATGTACACAGACAACCCTCTCCTCCTCCCAACAAATACAAATATATGTGAGAGATACAACTATATAGCCAAACTGGAGGCTGAGCTCTCTCAACTCAGTAATGGCAAAACCAGTCAGGAGGAGAAGGTAACCACGCACACCACAAACCCAGTCTCACATAGACCTAACACAACTGCAAACCAAACACATAAACACACAAAAACATACTCGGAGGCTCTGATTAAAAATCTACCAAAACAACAGAGGCCTCCAAAGCAGACACCCAAGCAACCACTACCTCAAGACATAGCACATGCAACACATAGTTCACAAAGTCAGTGTGATAAACAGTCACAGCCCTTAAGGCCAAACAACATGCCAGATACACTTGTAATAGGTGACTCCATAGTCAGACACACTGACGTCCCGCTCACCAGACTGAACAAGGAAAAGGTTACAATAAGCTGCCTGCCGGGCGCTAGAATCCGCCACATAACACAAGCACTCAGGTCACTCCAAAGCAAGTACAAATAAGACTCAGTCATTGTCCATGCCGGTGTGAATGACCTGAGACGTACCTCCCTGGACTACATGAAAAGAGACATAGAGGAGCTCTCTGATTATGTAGCCCAGGCCGGTATGACCCTGACCCTGAGCAGCATCTTGCCCTCACCAAGAATGATGCCACAGTACAAAGACAAAATGATCAGCTTTAACAATTGGCTTAATTATTGGTGTCATTCTAAGGGGATCCAATGTCTGTCTGCTTGGGATGACATGCTTGACAAGCCACGCTGCTTCGCAAGGGATGGCTTGCACCTGTCACCCCTGGGCTTCTGGATATTGACCAAGGCTCTTGCCACCCCCATAGTGCCTTTTTTAGGCAAGGCTCAAAAGACAAACCCACCTCCCTAGAAAACACAAGTGAAAAAAAACTAAGGGTAATGTTGCTCAATGCCAGAAGTCTAAACCTCAAGATGAACGCTATCGAAACCCTCCTCAGTATGGAGAACATCGATGTCTGTGCAGTGACTGAAACCTGGTTCAAGGCTCCTGAGAGCACCCCAGCACTACCAGGTTTTACCTCATATCATGCTTTCCGGCCCCAAAACTTGGACCGAACCACAAAAGGAGGGGGAGTATCCATATTCATCAAAGATACCCACACCTCCAGGTTAGTGGCAGTGCACGAAGCATCGGAGACCATCCAGGTGCAACTAACCATAGGCGAATCTGCCCTTCAGTTCGTAGCATGCTACAGACCACCCTCTCAAACTCAGGAACCCCACTCAGCCTTCCTGAAGACACTGGAGAGTATGAATGTCTTTCCAAATACCATCATATTGGGAGACTTCAACTACCCAAACATAGACTGGGAACATTACTCAAGCCCCAACACCCTAGCCCAAAGGTTCCTAGAATTCATAAACTCAAATGCGATGGAACAACTAGTCACCACTCCCACAAGAGGAGATAATATACTAGACCTGATCATCACAAACATGGGGACAAAATGCTCCACACCGGAAGTATACCCCTCATTGGTGAGATCAGACCATAAATTAATCTCACTGGAAATCCGCATCCCACCCCCACCCCCTGCACAAAAGACCACAGTGAAGAACTTCCAACTTCACACTTCTTAAGACTGAAGTGGTATCCTTCAAGGACCCTGGGCCAGTGGAAACCACAATCCACACCGCTGAATCCTTTATAAATGCCTTCTACTGGCACCTTCAAGAATGCATGGATCATGCAATCCCTAATAAAACCAAGACCCATTTCCCCAAAGGCAGGCGCCCTGTCTGGTGGACCCCAGCCATTAACAAACTTTACAACAGGAGGAGGAAGCTACTACATGACAGAGCAAAATCCCTAAAAGGGAAGGCATCTCTGATCAGTACTAGCAAAAACTACGATCACTCATAAAATCATCCAAGGCCAACTTTAAGAGAAAAATCACAAAAGACAATCACAAGGCCTTCTTTAGCTATGTTAGAAACCTGGGTGGAAACTCCCAGATATGCTCAGAGTTAGTCCAAAATGACACAAAATACACTGAACCCACAGACATTGCCAACATTCTGGCAGACAGGTTCAGTGCAAATTTCTCCGCCCCCTCCCCCCAAAAAGGAGAAATATCTATCCCAGCAGAGTGTAGCCTCCCTAACATCTCAGATGCTCAGGTGAGAGCCGCCCTCTCCAAAGCTAAAAACACAGCATCAATGGGACCGGACGGTGTCCCGGGCTGTGTGCTACATGAACTCCAAGAGGAACTAAACCCGCACATAATGCTGCTGTTTAATCTTAGCCTTACTACAGGAAATGTACCCAAAGAGTGGCATACAGCAACAGTGGTCCCACTCCACAAAGGCGGTGCTTCTACGGACCCTGGAAATTACTGCCCCATAAGCTTGATGAGTCTGGTCTGCAAAGCTATGGAAAGGATCATTATGGAACTCATAAACAAAGACATTGGGGACCTACAGACATTGGATCCTACCCAATTTGGCTTTGTCAAGGGCAGATCCTGCCTTTTGAACTTGGTCGACTTTTTTGAAACAATCACTAAGGCCATTGATGAGGGTAAGGCAGTTCACACAGCCTACCTTGACCTTGCAAAAGCCTTCGACACAATACCCCACTCGGGCATCATAGACAAACTCACCAGCTTAAATGTAAACCCATATGTCACAAGATGGGTTGCAAACTGGCTCAAGGACAGAACCCACAAGGTCAGAATTGCTGGAGCCATGTCAGACTCTAAGCCAGTCACAAGTGGTGTCCCACAGGGCTCAGTCCTGGGACCCCTCTTGTTCAGCATTTATTTTTCCGAGGTGCAAGCAAACATAGGAGGATTGTGGCTGACAAAGTTCGCAGATGACTGCAAACTGGGTGCCATAATTGATACTCCAGCAGACACAAGCATCCTTCAGAGAGGCCTCATAGAAACGGATAATTGGTGCCAGAGCCATGGCCTTAAACTGAATGCCAAAAAATGTATAGTCATACCCTTTGGGAAAAACAAGGTACCCACAAATTACCACATAGGTGGTAATCCATTAAGTACGGAAGAGGTAATCAGGAACCTAGGGACCCAAGTTGACAGTAACCTCTCATTTGACACTCACATTGCCAAGGTGGTTAGGAAGACCTTCTATATTGCCCACCTTATCATGAAGGGATTCACATCTAGATCAAGAGAGGTCAATGTGCCCCTGTACTCTTCTCTTATCAGGCCCATGATTGAGTACAATGCCCCATTTGGGATGTATCTTACCCGACACCTGCAGCAGTTGGAAAGACCCCAAAAGTTCCTCACCAAGAGGATAAAGGGTCTCAAACATATGTCATATGCTGCCCGGCTGAAGAAACTCCAGCTCTATTCAGTCGCATACCGCCTACTCAGAGGTGATCTATGCCTGACGTACAAGGCCATGTCCAATCCGGAACTGATGGACATGCTCCACCTCAGAAAATCCAAATCCATCAGAGCCACGAGAGCAAGAGATTTGAACCTCAACACAGAAATAAATAGGATGTGCTGGAGGGACAGATTCATAACCCAGAGGCTCCCTACACTCTGGAACAGAATCCCAGTCCATGTTAGGCAGAGCCTCTCACTAACTCTCTTCAAGAGAAATCTTGACGAGTGGATGGGAGATCATAGGTTTACCCCGGGGGTCATCTCTGTGTCACTACTAGACAGAGGCACAGTAAACTAAACCCTAAATGGGCATAGTATTCTCATCCCAAGGGGTGGTGAAAGCCACACACACTCTGGCTAGGCTTATAAATGCCCTAGGGCAGATAGCCTAGTACGAACCTATGAACCTATGTATTGTCATTTTAACTCATTCCCTCCAGTACAGTTCTTTTGATTATGTACCTTTAACTCCTAGTGGGCGTGGCTTGAGCCTTTAAAAAATAAAGTTATCACCTTACAATTCTAACAAATACTCACTGACATAGGTCAAATATCAATACAATTGTGTTTGCCATCATGTATGCTTCAAGATAAAATATTCTGATACCTTGTATGTAACACGGTTTTGGAATTATTAATGCAAATATGAACAAGCAATATTTGATGCCTAGAGGAGCAGTAGGAGGTAACTGCAGATGCACCTGGAGGCGTCACTCGGATGTAATGCACCACATTCCTCTTCCACTTTTATTAGTTTATTTCCTGCAGTTTTTATATCAGCTGTGCTTTTCCTGGTGTGCTTCTTTTTGAGACACACATAACTTTTCTCCCTGTCTCACAATAAGGATAAGTAACCTCAACTTAACATCCCATACATGTTGACATGGCTGAAGGCAAGAATGCATGAGTGTTGATGGCAGTAAAAAGCACGTGCTGACTTAAACAAATGTACAACAGCTGATATAAACTGCAGGAAATAAACTAATAAAAGTGGAAGAGGAATGTGGTGTTATGCATAAAATGACAATACAGAATATTACAAACATCACTCTCCATCCATCAATCTTTCTGATTGTTTTTTCCTGTAGGAAGAGCATTTTTTTAGCAAGTGTTACTGTTTTTTTTTTCACCACTAAATGTGTTTATTTATAAGATAAAGAGAAATTATCATTTTTTTCTGTCCTACCATTTGTATTACTTTGAAGAACTGTTAATGAACTTCTATCAGCACAGAATGAAATATTTTTATTTTATATTGAACGTTATGTAGTATATGTCTCAGGTAGGAGTGGTGACATGCATTTTTCCTTTGTTGACATTTTGTAGCCTTATCTCACTTTTACTTTTGCTCTAGCTGTTTATTTTCTCCTACTGTTTGCAGTTCTCATTCCAGAAGAATAATACAATTTTTCATCACAGAAAGACTTTAAGTACTGATTGGTCATTTAATGTTTTCCATACAGTGTTTAGCCATACCTATATATGTGTGTGTGCATGTGCACCCGTGTCCATGTGAGTGTGAGTGTGTGTGTGTGTGTGTGTGTGTGTGTGTGTGTGTGTGTGTGTGTGTGTGTGTGTGTGTGTGTGTGTGTGTTTTTGTGCGAGTGTGGTGTGTGTGTGTGTGTGTGTGTGTGTGTGTGTGTGTGTGTGTGTGTGTGTGTGTGTGTGTGTGTGAAATACGAGGAAAAATCTGGACATTCTGCACAAATCTATACAGTTGAGAGGTATGCTGGACAGAGACAAATAATAGGGACAGATTTTAAATATTGCTCTTATAAACTTAAAGTTAATAAGGTTGCCATTAGGTTTGCTTACCTCTCATCTATAGTAGATCAGTGTTATGCTGTTAAGCAGAATGCAGACTTTTTTTTGCTAATTGTCTTTTTATTGTACTTTTGAGCTTTTCTCCCCAGGTCTCCTAGTCCAGTCGGGCAGCCTTGTTAACAAATGTCAAATAAATAAATAAGTGAAATATGCACTTTATGTGTGCCATGGAGGGGGCGGGGGCTTGGGTAAACCTGGATTCAGCAAGGGAGCTGAGAATCGAAAAAGTATGGGAACCACTAGTCTGCCTTATGCAACTAAATGGAATGTCAGGATTCACAATCTCTTAAAGTATATTTTTGTTTCAGAATGAAAACATGAATCTTTAGAAGTTAAAAACAGGAAATCAGACCTCTGTGGTGTTAGGTGGTATATCCCTATATAGTCACAAAGTACTTAATAAAAGACAACGAGAGACACAGTAAACAATATGGAAGTTCCTAGCTACAGATACTTTGGAAAAGTCACTGTAACAAAACTAGCATTACAGTGTTATTTCAATTAAAAAGGCATTAGGCTTACAAACTATATTTTAATTAAAGTATCATAAGAAACACGTCTGTTTCAATACAATTAAAAGTAAAAACAGCATGTTTGGCCCTGTACCCTTGCGTGCAGCATATGGTGACTACATATGACCATGCTTGCCTGGATAGCCCAAAAGGAAAGAAACCCTGCATAGACTTCCTTCTGTGTCTCTGCTTTATAAATATGCCTCAGAATGATGTCTTAACATCTTAGAAGTAGTATAACATATTACTTCCAAAACAGCATGAAGGGAACAATAAACTGAAATCCCTTCCCCTCATGATAACTCAAAGCTAGGCATATTTCTAGACTGCATAAAAACAGTAACTATTATCATATTGTCAGAAGGCTCCAGAAAATGTTGTTTCATCATATAGTCTCAGGAATGGACTAATGTCAATGATCCCAAATTGGAGGGGATCTTGGATTCTAAAGTATGGCTGGCTGCTGTCTGATGTTGGTGTTCAGCACTGCTTGAAGAGCATATTTTATCAGCTATTAAAACTTGGGGTTCAGTCCTGCTTGAAGAGCATATTTTATCAGCTATTAAACCAAGACATACATTATAACAAAATAAAAGCAGGAACCTTTGAGTTCTTCAATGCACAGAGATCATTCACAGAAGAAATTATTTGAATTTCATTTGCTGTTCCAGTTCAGCTTGAGATTGCTACTTTGCAACTTTTGTTGAAACCACATTAACAAAAAAAACATTGAAAACATCTGTAAACATGCAGAACATGGAAAATGCCTGTAAGTGTTGTAAACAGAGAGATGAAAAAAATGTGAAATTCAACTGTTTAGGCTGCCAGTATTTTTTGAATTCTACATAGCATTAATACTTTTTTATGTCAAATAATAAAGCCCAGTAGATAGTAAGCAACTTTTTTTTCAGCATCTGTCTCACACCACACAAATGGAGACTGAGGGACTCAAACCCAGCAGGACTACAGAATGAAGATCATTAGCAGCTCATAACTCTAATCCTGTATGGCGTATTACCTTCTAACTAATGAGATTAAGGAATTCAGTTATTAGTCAGCAGTACATAAAGAGCTAAAAGTCAGTCTGACAGTTCATTCTATGAAATAACACAAACATTATGAAACAATAAACATAGTCTAGTTAATTGTTGCCGATTTTTTTCTCTAGTTCCTTGGTAGTACAGCTTGCAGTATTAGCATGTGTGCCAGTGCCATGTGCAAGAGCAAGTTAGCTGTTGGGGAAATTATCTCAATTAGCTACATTCGAACATATTGTCACATGAGAAATGAAACAGATCATCCCTTTCCCATTAGATAGAAAGACTGATACTTTTTATCTATCTATCTAATCTATTTTCCTAAAATTAAAACCCTCTGTTTACTTCTGAAGACAGGCTTGATTAACCGACTTATTTTCTTCCTGTTCATAGGTTCATAGGTTCATAGGTTCATACTAGGCTATCTGCCCAAGGGCATTTATAAGCCTAGCCCATAGTTATGTGGCTTTCGCCACCCCTTTAGTTTGAATAAAAACTATGCCTATCATTTTGCTGTGCCTCTGTCAAGCAGTGACGCTGAAGTAATCCCTGGGGTATATCTGCAATCTCCCATCCATTGGTCAAGATTCCTCTTGAACAAGACCAGAGAGGTGCTCTGCCTCACATGTACCGGGATTTTGTTCCACAGCATAGGGAGTCTCTGGGTGATGAATCTGTCCCTCCAGCACGTTCTATTTATAACCGTGTCAAGGTTTAAGTCTCCCGCCCTTGTGGTTCTGAGGGATCTAGATTTTTGAGGTGAAGCATATTCATCAAATCTGGGTTTGACATGGCCTTATATGTCAGGCACAGGTCACCTCTGAGCAAGCGGTATGAGACTGAATAGAGCTGGAGTTCTTTCAGTCGGGCAGCATAAGACATATTTTTGAGACCCTTTATCCTTTTGGTGAGGAACTTTGGGGCCTTTCAAGCTGCAGCAGGTGTCTGGTCAGATACATTCCGAACGGGCATTGTACTCAATCATAGGTCTAATAAGTGATGAGTACAGGGGGACGATGACCTCCCTTGATCTAGATGTGAATCCCTTCATGATCAGGAGGGTGATATAGAAGGTTTTCCTAACTACTTTAGCAACATGAGTGTCAAACGAAAGGCTACTGTCAACCTGGGTCCCCAGATCTCTGATGACTTTTTCTGTGCTCAGTGGATTGCCACCTATATGGTAGCTAGGGGTAGCCTTGTTTTTCCCAAGGGGTATGACTATGCATTTTTTGGCGTTTAACTTCAGGCCATGGCTCTGGCACCAGTTATCCATTTCTGTGAGGCCCTTCTGGAGGATATCTGTGTCAGATGTGTTTTCGACTATGGCGCCCAGTTTGCAGTCATCTGCAAACTTTGTCAGCCATAACCCTCCTGTGTTTGCTTGTACTTCAGAAAAGTAGATGTCGAACAAGAGTGGACCCAGGACTGAGCCCTGTGGGACACCACTTGTGACAGGCTTTGAGTCTGACATGGCTCCAGCAACTCTGACCCTGTGGGTTCTGTCACTTAGCCAGTTTGCAACCCATCTTGTGATGTATGGGTTTACATTCAAGCTGATGAGTTTTTCGATGATACCTGAGTGGGGTATTGTGTCGAAGGCCTTTGCCAGGTCGAGGTAGGCTGTATGGACTGTTCCCTCATCAATGGCCTTGGTGACTGTCTCAAAAGTCAACCAAGTTTAAGAGGCAGGATCTGCCTTTGACAAAGCCAAACTGAGTTGGATCCAAAGTCTGCAAGTTCCCTATGTCTTTATTTATGAGTTCCATTATGATCCTCTCCATGGCTTTGCAGATAAGGCTTGTCAAGCTAATGGGGCGGTAATTTCCAGGGTCTGTGGAGGCACCGCCCTTATGAAGTGGGACCACAGTCGCGGTGCGCCACTCCTTGGGTACGTATCCTGAGGTGAGGCTAAGATTAAACAGCTGTCCTAACTGTGGGTTTAATTCCTCATTGAGTTCATGAAGCACACAGCCGGGGACACCATCCGTCCCATGGATGCTGTGTTTTTGCCTTAGTGAGGGCAGTTCTCACCTGGGCTGGAGATGTTTGGGGGCTACAATCCTCTGGAATAGATATCTCTCCTTTGGGGAGGGGAGAAGTTTGCACTGAACCTGTCAGCCAGTATGTTGGCAATGTGTGTAGGTTCAGTAATTTTCACATCATTTTGAACTAATTCTGAGCATATCTGGGAGTTTCCTCCTAGGTTTCTAACATAGCTAAAGAAGGCCTTATGATTCTCTTTAGAGTCCTTGGCGATTTTTCTCTCAAAATTTGCCTTGGATGATTTTATGAGAGCTCTTAGTTTTTACTTATAATGATCAAAGGTGTCTTTACCTTTCAAGGATTTTTCTCTATCTTGTAGTAGCTTCCTCCTTTTGTTGTAGAGCTTGTTTATGGCTGGGGTCCACCAGACTGGACGCTTGCCTTTGGTACAGAGAGTCTTAGTTTTGTTTGGGATTGCCTGATCCATGCAGTCCTGTAGGTGCTGGTAGAAGGCATTTGTAAGTGATTCAGCGGTTTGAGTAATGTTTACCACTGGCTCAGGGGCCTTAAAGGAGACCACACTAGTTTTTAGAAGTGTGAAATCGGCTTTTGAGAAGTTTTTCACTGTGGTCTTTTTGTTTCAGGTGGGGCGGGATGAGGACCTCCAGCGAGATTAGTTTATGATCTGATCTCACCAGTGAGGGGTATACTTCGGTGTTGAACATTTTGATCCCATGTTCGTGATGATGAGATCAAGTATGTTTTCTCCTCTTGTGGGGAAGGTGACTAGTTGTTCCATGGCATTTGAGTTTATGAACTCCAGGAATCTTTGGGTTAGAGTGTTCGGGCTTGAGTAGTGTTCCCAGTCTATATTAGGGTAGTTAAAGTCACCTAGTATGATGGTGTTTGGAGATACATTTATCCTCCAATGTTTACAGGAAGGCCATGTGAGGTTCCTGAGTTTGAGAGGGTGGCCTGTAACATGCTACAAATTGCAGAGCAGTCTTGCCTATGGTTAATTGCACCTGGATGGTCTCCGATGCATCATGCGTTGCCACCAACCTTGAGGTGTGGGTGTCCTTTATGAATATGGACACCCTCCTTTCTTGGTGTTGTCCGGATTTTGGGGCCGAACGCATGATATGAGGTGAAACCTGTTAGTGCTGGGGTGCTCTCAGGAGCCTTGAACCAGGTTTCTGTCACAGCACAGACATCGATGTTCTCCATATTGAGAAGGGCCTCGAGTGCGTGCATCTTGAGATTGAGACTTCTGGCATTGAGCAGCATTACCCTTAGTTTTTTCTTTTTGGTGTTCTAGGGTGGTAGGTTTAGAATTTGAGCCTTGCCTAAAAAAGGCACTATGGGGGTGGCAAGAGCCTTTGCCAATATCCGAAGCCCAGGGTGACAGGTGCAAGCCGTCCCTTGCGAAGCAGCATGGCTTGTCCAGCATGTCATCCCAGGCAGACAGACATTGGATCCCCTTTGAATGACACCAGAATTTAAGCCAATTATTAAAGCTGATCATCTTATCACTGTATTGTGGCATCATTCTAGGTGAAGGTAGGATACTGCTCAAGGTCAGGGTCATACCTGCCTGGGCTACATAATCAGAGAGCTCCTCGATGTCCCTTTTCATGTAGTCCAAGGAGGTACGTCTCAGGTCGTTGACACCAGCGTGGACAATGACTGAGTCGTACTTGTACCTGCTGTTGAGAGACCTGAGTGCTTGCGTTATGTGGCGGATTCTAGCGCCTGACAGGCAGCTTACTGTGACCTTCTCTTTACTCAGTCTGGTGAGCGGGACGTCAGTGTGTCTGACTATGGAATCACCAATGACAAGTGTGTCTGGCATTTTGTTTGGCCTTAAGGGCTGTGACTGTTTGACACTCTGACTGTGTGGTCTATGTGTTGCATGTGTTGGGTCGTGAGGTGGTAGTTGTTTGGGTGTCTGCTTTGGTGGCCTCTGCTGTTTTGGTAAATTTTTGATCAGAGCCTCCGAGTATGTCTTTGTGTGAGTATGTGTATGATTTGAAGTTGTGATGGTACCATGTGTGACTGGGTATGTATTGTGTGTGGTTACCTTCTCCTCCTGTCTGGTCTTGCCAGTCCTATGTTGAGAGAGCTCAGCCTCCAGTTTGGCCGTATAGTTGCATCTCTGCATGTATTTGTGTTTTGTGGGAGAAGGAGAGGATTGTCTGTGTACATGAGGCAGTTGTAACATTGCCTCAATATTCCCAGGTTCACCAGTTGAGCTGGAGAGGACACTAGCAACTGATCCCTCGACATACTAGAAGTAGTAGATAAAGAGACTTTCAAAGGACTCGGGGAAGTGGGTTTTAGGCTGGTGGGGTACTATCTATAATAAGAGTGCTTTATCAAGGTGCAAGTACTGTAGGAGTAAGTGCTAGGCTTTACAGATAGAGAATAGTCTACTTGGGAATCAAGTAGAGATGAACTTTTCAGTTATAGGATATGCTGGTTAGATCAGCAGTACAGCTCGAGGAAGGTAGTTTTAAGGGAAAATTGGAAGAGTGGAATTTAGATGGCCCAAATAGTTTAACCTTGTTTAACCGCTGCTCTTGTGTGCATGTGCACCCGTGTCCATGTGAGTGTGAGTGTGAGTGTGTGTGTGTGTGTGTGTGTGTGTGTGTGTGTGTGTGTGTGTGTGTGTGTGTGTGTGTGTTTTTGTGCGAGTGGTGTGTGTGTGTGTGTGTGTGTGTGTGTGTGTGTGTGTGTGTGAAATACGAGGAAAAATCTGGACATTATGCACAAATCTATACAGTTGAGAGGTATGCTGGACAGAGACAAATAATAGGGACAGATTTTAAATATTGCTCTTATAAACTTAAAGTTAATAAGGTTGCCATTAGGTTTGCTTACCTCTCATCTATAGTAGATCAGTGTTATGCTGTTAAGCAAAATGCAGACTTTTTTTTGCTAATTGTCTTTTTATTGTACTTTTGAGCTGTTCTCCCCAGGTCTCCTAGTCCAGTCGGGCAGCCTTGTTAAACAAATGTCAAATAAATAAATAAGTGAAATATGCACTTTATGTGTGCCATGGAGGGCTTGGGTAAACCTGGATTCAGCAAGGGAGCTGAGAATCGAAAAAGTATGGGAACCACTAGTCTGCCTTATGCAACTAAATGGAATGTCAGGATTCACAATCTCTTAAAGTATATTTTTGTTTCAGAATGAAAACATGAATCTTTAGAAGTTAAAAACAGGAAATCAGACCTCTGTGGTGTTAGGTGGTATATCCCTATATAGTCACAAAGTACTTAATAAAAGACAACGAGAGACACAGTAAACAAATGGAAGTTCCTAGCTACAGATACTTTGGAAAAGTCACTGTAACAAAACTAGCATTACAGTGTTATTTAAATTAAAAAGGCATTAGGCTTACAAACTATATTTTAATTAAAGTATCATAAGAAATACATCTGTTTCAATACAATTAAAAGTAAAAACAGCATGTTTGGCCCTGTACCCTTGCGTGCAGCATATGGTGACTACATATGACCATGCTTGCCTGGATAGCCCAAAAGGAAAGAAACCCTGCATAGACTTCCTTCTGTGTCTCTGCTTTATAAATATGCCTCAGAATGATGTCTTAACATCTTAGAAGTAGTATAACATATTACTTCCAAAACAGCATGAAGGGAACAATAAACTGAAATCCCTTCCCCTCATGATAACTCAAAGCGAGGCATATTTCTAGACTGCATAAAAACAGTAACTATTATCATATTGTCAGAAGGCTCCAGAAAATGTTGTTTCATCATATAGTCTCAGGAATGGACTAATGTCAATGATCCCAAATTGGAGGGGATCTTGGATTCTAAAGTATGGGTGGCTGCTGTCTGATGTTGGTGTTCAGCACTGCTTGAAGAGCATATTTTATCAGCTATTAAAACTTGGGGTTCAGTCCTGCGTGAAGAGCATATTTTATCAACTATTAAACCAAGACATACATTATAACAAAATAAAAGCAGGAACCTTTGAGTTCTTCAATGCACAGAGATCATTCACAGAAGAAATTATTGGAATTTCATTTGCTGTTCCAGTTCAGCTTGAGATTGCTACTTTGCAACTTTTGTTGAAACCACATTAACAAAAAAAAACATTGAAAACATCTGTAAACATGCAGAACATGGAAAATGCCTGTAAATGTTGTAAACAGAGAGATGAAAAAAATGTGAAATTCAACTGTTTAGGCTGCCAGTATTTTTTGAATTCTACATAGCATTAATACTTTTTTATGTCAAATAATAAAGCCCAGTAGATAGTAAGCAACTTTTTTTCAGCATCTGTCTCACACCACACAAATGGAGACTGAGTGAATCAAACCCAGCAGGACTACAGAATGAAGATCATTAGCAGCTCATAACTCTAATCCTGTATGGCGTATTACCTTCTAACTAATGAGATTAAGGAATTCAGTTATTAGTCAGCAGTACATAAAGAGCTAAAAGTCAGTCTGACAGTTCATTCTATGAAATAACACAAACATTATGAAACAATAAACATTGTCTAGTTAATTGTTGCCGATTTTTTTCTCTAGTTCCTTGGTAGTACAGCTTGCAGTATTAGCATGTGTGCCAGTGCCATGTGCAAGAGCAAGTTAGCTGTTGGGAAAATTATCTCAATTAGCTACATTCGAACATATTGTCACATGAGAAATGAAACAGATCATCCCTTTCCCATTAGATAGAAAGACTGATACTTTTTATCTATCTATCTAATCTATTTTCCTAAAATTAAAACCCTCTGTTTACTTCTGAAGACAGGCTTGATTAACCAACTTATTTTCTTCCTGTTCACATACTACCATTAGCCTCATATAAAAGTGTGGGGCCTTTCAGTAACCATAGGTTTCAAATCTTTAGCTCATGATCAAAGACAAAGCCCAAATCAGCAACATTTGTAAATATTGCTATAACTCAGTTGATAGAACACATTTTACATCAACCTGCATGCCTCAAACTAATGTCTGGCATTACTGTCTGAGTAATCTTCAGTGATTTACAAGGAAATTAAATTAAAATGTTATTAGGGAAGAGGCAAACATATGAGGCAATATCAGGGGCATTCTGGGAAATCAGGAACAGCTGACAGCTATGCCTGCAACTTAGAAAATAAATTTCTGTTCATACCTCTCCACTGTCCATATTTTCACAGAATGTCCAGATTTTTGCCTCATATGTTTGGTCTGTTCTTCACCAAATTTGTGATTTTCTGAATTTTTGTGGCAAATCAGTGCAGAATGAATTCACTAAATAATGACAGGCATTTGAGTTTCAGACTTCATATCCTTCAGAAAATGTATGGTAACACAAGACCTTTCATTCTAGCAACTTTCTAAGTTTATAAGATCAATATTAAAATTTGTCCCTATTTTGGGGGCTTTACCCCATTGTTTTTGTCTTTGTCCAGATTTTTGTGCTAAGAAGTTAAGAGTGGTCTTCAGCATTATCAATGTTATCAAGTGAGCATACTGTGGGTGTTTCTACTACAAGAAACATCATCAGTAAGATGTGAAAAATCTTAAAGGGAAACCTTGAATTGTTCAATGTTGTTGACAAAAAAAACTTTTTAATAATAAAACAGTAGGTAATGGAATATGCCTGTTAGAAAAAAGTAACAAGAACAAAAGTTCACAAAAAAGTTGGTACTTACAAATGCATTTTTTGTTAATAATGAAGATTCATAAATACGTGAAGTTTAGGAACAATGAAACATTGTAAGTGTTTATCTAAGAGTGTTGTATATTTGGCATCTTTTGAATCCTGTGATGTATTTTACATTGATAAAACTGAGGAAAAAAATAAATGAAATATTTATGAACACAATTATTCTAGTATGGAAAGGAATATGTATAATGTATTGTACACACATACCCTGGGATTCACATAGTTCCTATCCACCTGCGCTAATAGGCTAAAATGGGTTAGGAAATTAGCAGAATGGACAGAATCTTCGATTCACAGATATGATAAAAAGCTATAGAGAGAAACACCTCATTACTAGCTCATTACCATGTTTCTGAATCAAGCACTGCACTGTCAGACCCAACCATGATGGTGTTCTCTCTACCAGCCTATGCATCACATTAGCATAGGCACCTCCTAAATACACACCCACATGTTCAGACATCCATGAATAGACACAGATACAAACTCCCAAACAAATACATACACACTCACACAGAGTCAGCATCCCATACTTGCCTTCTGTAGTGCAAACAACCAGACACACATAAGCACACACACACACACACACACACACACACACACACACACACACACACACACACACACACACACACACACACACACACACACACACACACACACACATACATACAGAGTCAGCATCCCATACCTGCCTTCTGTACTGCAACCAACCCAACACACACACACACACACACACACACACACACACACACACACACACACACACACACACACACACACACATTGTTCCACTATACTTACCTGTAATCATTGTGCAATCCATAGCTACTCTCATAGGAATATCACATTTTCCTCCTGTGGAGCACATGGCTAATTAGCATTAAATGCTCCCAAGGACTGCCATATCAGCATACAACTTCCCCAACAAGGTAATTCTGTACTA
This sequence comes from Protopterus annectens, assembly GCF_019279795.1. Lineage (NCBI taxonomy): Eukaryota > Metazoa > Chordata > Ceratodontiformes > Protopteridae > Protopterus > Protopterus annectens. The sequence goes on along the minus strand of NC_056727.1, from coordinate 313,420,529 downwards.
CAGCCACCTCTGGGCAAAAGACAGAGCAGTCTTTGAATCAGAAAGGCTTACTGTGATGTGAAGACTTTACAAATTAAGGCTTCTGCACCACATTGTGCCTTTCTGAATCCTGCCCACGGTGTTTTATGTGCACATTTTAACAAATTTAAGTTCTTGGTATTAGATTCTATAGAATCAGACAGAAGTGAGAATGATTAAATATCCGTGCTAGAAAAATATGAAATGCAGCAACTCAGGCTAAATGGTACTATATATCCAGGTTTGAATGATTTTGCTTTTTAAGAAGTTTATTGAAGTTAAAAGCAGAAACTTGTAAATGGTGGGTTTCTTCAGGAGAAAGTGCAATTTTATCCATGTGTAAAATGGTTTCAGAATTTTATTTCTTCTGATGAAGTTTCATCTCATTAAAGATGAAAGCACTCAGTGTTAAATGGTCATTCTGTATTTGTGTTTAATTGCTACCCTAGAGTTTTCATTGTGACAGTTTTGCATTGAAACATAGGTCCATAGGTAAGTATTAGATTAGGTCCATAGGTAAGTATCAGGTTAGGTCCATAGGTAAGTATTAGGTTAGGTCCATAGGTAAGTATTAGGTTAGCTGCCTTTGTGGGCCATTTCAAGCCCATCCAATTTCCCTTTTTGTTCTTGAATTAACATATACCATTTGGTTAGAGACTTGTCTTACCCATCTTATGGTCGATAATTATATTTTTCCCCTAATGAGAATAACTGGGATCATACCATAGATAATTTCAGGGGACCCATGCATGGGATAAAGCATTTAGGAGCTGTCTCTGTCCATTAGTAGTACAGGGGGCAGTCTTGGTGTAAATTTTATGTTTGCTATTCATAGACTGAATATGGACAGGGATAAGCTTTGTTTTATGTGGATGGGGAGTCTGTTGCAGAGCAGTGATATCCTCTGCAAGATGTACCTTTCCCTCCAAACTGTTCTGTTGATGTTACAGAAGAGGTGTAGATCCCTAGCTTGAGTATTTCTGATTCCATCTGACTTGCTAATATGCAGTAAATCCATCTGTATTGGGTCAGAGGATACCTTCTATGCTAGACACATGTAATCTCTTAGCAGTCTGTAGGATACTGAGTATAGTGATAGGGCTTTAGGTCAGTCTATGGAGGAGAAGTCATTTAGATCGTGTATCCATTTAGTGAGGTATCTGTGTGGGCATTCAAGTTGCTGCATGTGTCTAGACAGATACATGATAAAGGGCGGGTTATACTCAATAATCGGCCTAATGAGTAAACAGGAACAATGACATCCCTAGATCTTGACACAATCCCTTTATTTAAGCTGTGCAATATAGAAGGACTTTCTTACAACAATGGACATGTTCATTAAAAGTTAGGTCACTGTCCACATAAGTTCCCAAATTTTGCACAACTTGGTCAACACTTAGTGGTGCTTTATCAAAGTGGTAGTGCCCTGGGTTAGATGACTTCCCAAATGACGCGGTAATACATTTTTAGCATTTAGAAACCAAATGCTGGACAAGAATGAAGGAATACCAAACTTAGATTTGGCACTCAAGGATCTATTTGATCAGAGGGTCATAGACTTTGATACATACAATTACCTTACAAATACTACACCTAGGGTACCATCTATATTTGGGGTACCCAAAATTCACAAGAGTGTAGAAAATCACCCCCTTAGACCTATTGTTGCTTCAGAAGGTGCTAAAATTGCTCCCCTGTCCAAATTTTTGGACTGGAAACTCAAGAAACTGTGGGGAAGACAAGCATACATGTTAAAGGATTCGTGGGAATTTTTAAGTATGGCAAAAACAGAACATTTTTCTCCACATCTCAAATTTGCTACAGTCGATGTTATAGACTTGTTTTCTGTGATTCCGCATGACACTGGATTGGCTTGGTTAGAGGAAGCACTCAGGACTAAAACAGACATTATAGAAAATGAGATATTTTTATGTCTGGAATTAGCTGAATTAGTACTCAAGAACAATTATATATATTTTGAAGGTGAGTACTTCAGGCAAGAAACTGGAGTAGCTATGGGGGCCAGTTGTGCCCCCATTTTTGCAGATATTGTTGTCTCAGTCTAGGAAGAAAAGTTTGTGCATAACAGTTCATATCAAAAATACTGGAATTTATATACCAGATTTTTGGATGACATATGCATTTTTTGGGTGGGAGATATACAACTTTTTGAAGAGTTTTTTCAATATCTTAATGCAACCACCCAATTTTTTCAAGTTCACCTACCATATTTCCCAAGACAGTGTTAATTATATGGATGTATCTTTAAGCAAATTTGAAGAAGATTTTAAATCTACTATACACAGAAAAAACAGTTTTTCCAATACATATATTCACTTTTCAAGTGAACACCCGTTTTTTCAAAAGAAGGATATTGTCAAAGGCCAGTATGTAAGGGCCAGTCGTATGACATCAGTGGATGTCGACTTTGAACAGGAATGTGCAAAATTGAAACATATGTTTTTGGAACGTAGTTATCCCAGTGAATTGATATCTAACATTTATACAGAAGTTACACAAGGTAGAAAAGATAAGTACAGGCCAATTTTGGGTGGAAGTATAGATTTCAATAATCCACATAGTGATACAAATAATATGAGTTTGGGATACAACAGAGGTTTTGCAACCAATTTCAGTGGCAGTGCATATTTGATAAAAAAAACATAATAGAAAGAGAATACAAGTTCTCAGAATTTACAGATTTACCTAACCTCAAGAACAAACCGATTAAAGTAGTGTTTAGAAAAGGAAAAAACATTAAAAATTTGTTAGAAAATGCTAATTATAGTAATGTTTTTTCACAAAAAAGGAAAGGTACATACAAGTGTGGGGCTTGCAACCAGTGTTCTTACATTATACACAATAAACACATTACAATAGCCTTGAGGAACAAAGTATTGTACTCTCACTGTTACTCCATCTGTAATAGTTCAGGATTAGTCTATTTGGTTTGCTGTAAGGGCTGTGAAAGTTTTTACGTGGGCAAAACTGAAAGCCAATTAAAGCGTAGAATATACGAACATATGAACAGTATAAATAATAGGAATCACCATAATGCTTTATATAGACACTCCTTGTTATGCCCCAAAGCAAATTATTGCTTTTTTGTAATAGAAACAGTACGAAAAGATCCCAGGGGTGGACCTTGGGAATCTAAGTTGGCATACAGAGAAGCATATTGGCAAATTTTCCTGGAGGTGAACAAACCTCCAAGTTTAAATGATAGCATTTCCCTTATACCATTATTAAAACTTGATTAGCCAAACTGTAATAATTGCATTTGGCCACAATATTTGTTTATCAATTTCCTTTTTAAATCAAGTTTTTAACTTCATATTTTATTAATTAAATGTTTAGTAATCAAATGTTTTGGAGTATTATAATATTATAATAATTTATTTAAACAAGTTAAATATTTGTATTTTAAAGAAATTGTTCTTTTGTTATTCAACACACTGGTTTCTAGCATTTATTGTTAAGGTACTTTTTAAAGCAGTAATCAGTTATTACCAAATTAATTGATTAATTACAAGCGAGATGTTTTATAATTGGTGTGTATATATTGGCTCATTATTCAATACAAATGTATCTGATGAAGTCTGATCTGTATTCAGACGAAAACGCTGTGCTTGTATTCTGTTTGCGTTAATACCATTAAAGTCAGGAATTTGTTTTACAAGTATCCACAAATAGTTTGGTGTTCCTTTGTTCTTGTCCACCATTTGGTTTCTAGTTTTTATTTGTTCTGGACTTGCTCCTCATTTGTTTTTGTTGTGATTTTTAGCATTTAGTTACAGTCCATGCTTCTGGGATCAGTTATTTATTTGGGACAAACTTTCCTGCAGGATGGCTAAGATATTTGGGATTTCAATGACTTTTAATAGCTTGCAGTCATCCGAAAACAGTCAGCCTGAGCCCTTTGGTATTGGCTTTTACTTCAGAAAATTAGATGCCAAACAGTGCAGATCCCAGTGCAGATCCCAGCACAGAACCCTGGGGGAATCCACTGGTGACTGGTCTCTTTGTGGAGGTAACTTCCCTTATTTTGATTTCTTGCATCCTATCTGTGAGCCAGATGGCAACTCAGTAGGTGACTTACGGTTTTATTCCCACTTTATTTAGCTTTTCTAGTATGCCTGAGTGTGGAATTGTGTCAAACGCTTTAGCCAGGTAGAGATATGCAGTGTGTACCATTTTACCCCATTCTGCTGCATTTGTGAGTTTTTCAAAAAAAAAAATCCATCATGTTGAAAAAGCATGACCTGCTCTTGATGAATCCAAACTATTGATTAGTTCCATGATAAGTCTTTCCATGGCTTTACATATGAGGGTGGTCAGCCTTATAGGTCTGTAACTGCCTGGGTCTGTGGAAGGTCCTCCCTTATCCAGAGAAATGACTGTAGCTGCTCTATTAACTTGGTACAAAACCTGTATGTTGGTTGGGATTGAGTGTACATATCCCATTTCATAGGATCACAGGATCATAGGAAGTTACTAGGCTATTGGCCGTGAGACCCCCTACAAGCCCAGCCAAGAATTCAGCCCATGTTCCAACAAGTCAGCACCTGATGCTCCTGTTCAGCAGGAAGACAGGTGGAATCCCAGGGGTGTATTTTCTGTTCCCCATTCAGTCATCCAGGTTGCACATAAAAAGGGTTAATGAGGTACTCTACTTGATGTGGAGAGGGAGTCTTCCCCACAGAAGGGGGAGTCTCTGGGAGACAAATCTGTCCCACCAACAAGTCCTTTTGTTGTCACAGACCAGGTTGAGGTCACGCGTGCAGGTTACTTGAGTGAAGCTTGACTTGCAGATATGCAGCAGTCCCATCAAGGTGGGGACTGAGAATGCTTTGTATGCCATACAGAGATCACCTCTGAGGAGTCTGTATGAGACTGAGTAGAGGGACAATGCTTTTAGCCTATCTGTGTAGGGTAGATGTTTGAAGCCCTGGATTCTCCTGGTGAGAAACCTTTGTGATCTCTCCAGCTGCTGCATGTGCTTTGTGAGTTACATGCTGAAAGAGGCATTGTACTCAACAATGGGTCTTATAAGGGAAGAATACATAGATGTTATGTCTTCCTTGTCCCTAGATGAGATACCCTTACTAATGAGGTGGCCCATGTAGAATGCTTTCCATACAACAGAGGCAACATGGTGGTCAAAAGTCAGATTGCTATCAACCTGGGTGCCCAAGTCCCTCACGACTGATTGCATGCTTAGGACCTTGTTATTAATGTGATAATTTGTAGGGACATCACGCTCCCCAAAGGGGATGATGATGCATTTTTTGGCATTCATTTTGAGGCCATTTTTCTGGCACCAGTCATTTGTTTGGGTGAGACCCTCTTGGAGGATATCCACATTACTAGGGGAATTGATGACAGTGCCCAGCTTGCAGTCATCTGCAAACTTGGTCAACCATAGCACACTGGTTTTGGCCTGCACCTCAGAAAAGTATATCCCAAACAACAGAGGCCCCAAGATCAATCCCTGGGGTACACTGCTCATTACGGATCTACTGCTTGAGGTGGCTTCTCCTGTTTTGACTAGTAGCCATCAGTGAGCAAGTTTGCTACCTATCTGGCAACATATGGATTGATGCCTAGTTGAGAGAGTTTATCTATTGTACCTCAGTGGGGAATACATCGGAGGCTTTGGCCAGGTCAAGGTAGGTGGTGTGCACTGCCTTCCCCTCATCCATGGCTTTGGTGACTATCTCAAAGAATTTGACCAAATTTAACAGGCATGACTTCCCCTTGATGAAACCAAAGTGTGTGAGATTGAGTGTTTGGAGGTTGCCAACGTCCTTGTTAATGAGGTTCATGATAATCTGTCCCATGGCCTTGCAGAACCATCTAGTTAGGCTGATGACTCTATAATTTCCTGGCTCAGTGGATGTTCCACCTTTGTGAAAAGGCATGACAGTGGCTGTCCTCCATTTGGCTGGAACAAAGCTGGTACTCAGGCTTTGCTTGCATAGGGTGCCTAATGATGTGGCAAGTTCCTGTCTGTGATCATGTAGGATGCAGCCTAGGATGTTATTGAGTCCAATTGAGGCTGTATTTTTTGCCTTTGAGAGTGATGCCTTGCTCCCTAGAGGTAAGGGGAGGAGGGCAGGTGCTGGGGGTGTCCTGATTTACTGATGGAGGGGACAGAGGGGTGAAAGTTTCACTGAACCTGTCTACCAGCAGGTTGGCTATATCTATGGCATCTATGTATGTGGTGTCCTTGATCACCAGTTCTGAGCAGATCTGAGTGCTTCCTTTGAGATTGCAGATATATGTGAAGAAGGCCTTATTACTATGTTTAGTAGATGTGGCCAGTTTGGACTCGAAGTTTGCTTTGGAAGATTTAACTAGTGCTCTTATTTGCTTGTTAAGGCTAAGGAGAGATTGCTTCCAATTAGACACCTGCTCCTTCTTGGTCCTGGACAGCAATTTTTTCCTTTCATTATAGAATTTATTTATTGCAGATGTCCACCAGACAGGTTTAGTCTTCCTTGAGGAGAAGGATTATATCCAGTCAGGTGTTCCTGATTTCATGCAGCTATATAAATGCTCATATAGTACTTTAGTGTAGGTTTGGACATATGTGCCAGTTCCTATGGGGGAGAAGGGGCTGTGAAACTGTTTATACCATCCCTCAGGAGGTTGTAATCAGCTTTGGAGTTGTTTTTTTGTTTGGCCCTAGCCAGGGTGGGTCGGGGGAGATCGTGACTTCAAAAGTGACCGCTTTGTGGTCAGATCTTACCAGCCAGGATCACACTGTAGGGAGGCTGCAGTAGTTACTCATGTTGGTTAATACCTAGTCCAAGATATTATCACCTCTTGTGGGGGTGTCGACCAGTTGGTCCAAGGCATTTCCATCGATGAAATCAAGGAATCTCTGTGTATTTGTGTTTTGGCATGAGTAGTTCTTCCAATCTATGGTTGGATAGTTAAAGTCACACAGGATTAGGGTAAATAGTTGAATCTTGATACATTCAAAGAGGTCCAGATAGGTGGAGTGGGCATTTTGCATCAAGGTTGCAGACCTGTAGCTAGCTATGATTTGAATAAGGGTCTTGTCGATGGTTAATTGCATCTGGAGTGTCTTCTGTGCATCATACTGTTTGACCAGCCTAGTGGTGTGTATGTCTTTAATACATATTGCAACTCCACCCCCTTTTGCTTTGCTGCCTGTGGTTTGGGATCTGAATGTATGATAGGATGAGTAACCTGGTATGCCTGGGGTGCTCTCTGCACCTTTGAACTAGGTTTCGGTGACTGCACAAATGTCAGCATCTTCCAGGGTAAGAATGCTTGCAATGAGTGTAGCTTCAAGTTTAGACTCTTAGCATTTAGCAGCATGAACTTTAATTTGCAATTTGATGACATTTTCATGTTGGTAGTTTTGACCTCATGGCATTGCCTAAAAAAGGCACTATAGGGGAGCAAAGAGCCTTTCTCAGAACCCTGAAGCCCAAGGTAGACAGATGCAGGCCATCTCTGGCAAAGCATTTAGATAAGCCTTCACAGAAAACAGTATTATTGCTGATAATATAAAACTATGGGAGGAAGTAAAGCAAGAACCGTACAATGCTGATAATCTTGAGAATGTGGGGCGAGGTAAAGAAAAAAGTAGGAATGAATGAACTCCATGGTGGATGACAGCCATCTAGTCTATCTTCTAAATTCTGTAAGTAGTAAGCAGATGTCATTGTCACTGAGTTGTACTCTACTTTGCATTCAGTGGCACAGAAATGCCTGAGAGAGATAGTGCTCTCTGCAAGGGTGATCAGTATTACATGTATCTTTTCCTAGTTCATTGTTAAGCTAATGAAGGCAAATCAAGTTTGCAAGCCTTGGAGGTTAGTCAGAAGCTGTGGTGGGAGCACATCAGGTGATTGGGCATTAGAGATTACCTCAATATCATTTGCATACAGGAAGGTGTTGCAATTACACATTGTGGAGTACTCATTCATGAATATGGAATTAGCAAGCTTCCAAAAATAGTATCAGGCAGATCTTCAAAAACACCTGGTTGAGGAGAGAAGAGGAGATACGCAACTGTAAATGATTTGAAGTGGCTTGGGCCTCTTGACACAGAATGACCAAAATCTAGTGTGCAGTATCTGAAAGCAAAGGTAATTACATGAGCAGCTTGAGAGTTAAACTTTGTTTGACCATAGGAAAAGATATGGACCCATTCTCATGAATTCTCCTGACTACAAACCTTTGTCTAGAAGGCCGCATGAAGCGTGTAAAACATAAAAGGGTAGTGTTGATGCTCCAGATGAAACAGAAGTAATGTTGCTGAGGGCATATATTGTCTTGTGTTTCTTTTCTGTTGCTATAAATTGGACATGTTTGGCTCTGTGCTGTTTTCCACAGAGTTCAGCAAAGTTTGGCATCCTTGGCTGAGATCGAGAAGGGTTTCCACTGCATCTGGTGCCAATCAGACAAAGATAAGTCATTGTATTTGATTTCCTGAACTTGCACTTCATTATTTAACTGATCTCTACTGTTTTACTACATTTCAAGAGCACTTAGTTATTCTGGTGAAAAATCACCTGCCTTCTCTAAGTGTTACTCTCTAAACTATTTGCATTTAAATCACCTTATTGTAGTGCAGTCTAGCCAGGAATATGTTTTGTTATTGCATTGCATCTAAGGGTTCCTTTTTGTTGCAATTTTTACATTAAGAGGACCAGTACATCCATCTTGTGACAGGTGTTGTTTGCCTTTGCACAGCTCTGAGCTCATTCCACAGAGCTCAGAAAAGCTTGGTGTCCTCACCTGTAATTGAGAAGTGCTCCCATTGTATTCAGTGTCATCCAGGCAACGATTAGTTATTGGATTTCATTTACTACACTTCATTATTTAAACTGATAGTTACAGCTTTAAGAGCATTTAAAGTGCTTTTCATTTCAATCGCCTGTCTTCCCTGTGTGTTGCTTTCTAAACTGTTTGCATTAAAATTGCTTTGCTGTAGGGTGATCTAGCCAGGAAATAAGTTTTCTTTTTGCACTGCACTTGAGACTTCCTTTTTGTTGTGTTTTTACATTAAAATGACCCAATCCTCTATCTTGTTGCAGAAGGTGGTTGCCTGATTCTTCTGAGATGGAAAGAACTCAAAGTGCAGTAATTTACTGGCTAGAGCACCCAGGAGTCAGAGTTCAGTTCCTTTTCTGTTGCAATAAATTAGGCACAGTTGTGTGAAACTGCTCACTGCACAGTGGTGGTTGACAGTGCCCATACAGATGCAAATTCTTGGACAATAATGTTTACCTGAACTTTACCAATATAACTAGCATTAGGAGTATAACCTATAACTTAGTGAGACATTGCATGGAGTTAAGCTTAGAGCAGCTAGCCTACACATCTAACAGCATTAATACCATATCTCATCACTGTCTAACTCTAGTTGCTAACCCTAGAGACCACATTAGGAGACCTCAATATAATCATGAGACAATACAGCAATTGTCCCACGTTTACAGACAACCTTTTAATCCTTAAAGAAACGTATACACTATGCAAGAGATGTGCATACACAATTTCCTTGGAGGCAAAAATATCACTTATAAACTAAGGCACTAAAAGGCAATTTTCCAAACCCTATCGTCAGCAGTTTCTAAAGTGCTCACCAAAAGCAACACCAGACAACACATATGTGCCTATACCTACTGGACCTCCAAGAATAAAGTGCATAAGGAAAGCAAACACTATGCCCATGACTCTTGTCATAGCAGGCTCCAATTGTATGACATACAGATGCTCCACTCACCAGAGTGGACCAGGAGAAGATAATGGTTAGTTGCTTATCTGGAGCCAGGATCCACCAGGTTGAGCATACACTCAAGTCAGTGCAACATAGGTACCAGTATGATTCTATCATAGTCCATTTTGGTGTAAATCAATCACCTGAGACATAACTCACTGGACTATATGAAGAGAGATATTATGGATCTCTCTGAATATGTATTTCAGACAGGTAGGTGCCTTGCACTGAGCTGCATTCTACCTTTACCTGTGATGATGTCACAGTATGAACAAAAATTGACTGACTTTAACAATTGACTTAGTTCTGCATGTCATTCAAAGGGGATTCAGTATTTTCAGCATGGGAGGACATGGTTAATTGACCGAGTTGCTTTGCCAAGGATGGGAGGACATGACTAACTGACCACGTTGCTTTGTCAAGGATGGCTTGCACCTGTCCCCACCTCGGCTTCTGGATATCTGCTAAAACTTTATCCACTCCCTTAAAACCATTTATAGGCAATGAGAAACTGACAAAACTATCAGCTTAGCAAATAAAACCCAAAGGAACCTAAAGATGTTACTTCTCAATGCTATGAATCTCTGTCATGTCCCCTCTCCTGGCCAGTAATCAAGGAGCATGAATCCTCACCACTGACACTGGAGAGAGATGTTCACTTGGAACAAAAATAGATACACACAGTATTATCAGATGCAGCTCTCTGCATCAAGCACAATTTTCCTTAAGGGCACACAGGAAACACATTCAGTCTGGAGTCTGGATTTCTCTCTATGTCTCCCTCCAGGTCCCCAGTAAGACCCCCACTGGCACATATGTAAAGTTCAGTCCTCAGCTGAGTATCCAAGTCAAGTCTTCCAGCACCCTTTCTGTGAAAAGAGTACTTTGTGTCCCAGCTCCAAGCAGCTGATACACAGACTCTTTGAGATTTGATTTTCACACATACACACACACACACACACACACACACACACACACACACACACACACACACACACACAGCTGAGAAAGGCTGGCACGGATCTACTAGCTATGCCCTCTCCTGCTCAGACTTTAAGGTAGTTACACTGCCACAAGACACTCCAAAGCCAGCTACTGTAAGGATCTTACAAAGGTACCCAATTATACTGAATGAAATTAATATTAATACAGATTATAGTGTTTGACTAATGCAGTAAGGCTTTCAGAAGTAGCTACAGAGTCACCAAATAGATATAAGTACTCTGAAAGGTTAAAATATTCTCTAAAGGACCAGCCACAATGAAAAGTTTAAATATATCTAATAATAAATAATACAAGAACATGAAAATACTAAATATATATTTACAATAAACACCAGAGTTTTAATCACAGGAAATATTTAAATAACACAGATGAACGGATTCAAACAGATACAGTGAATCAGTACTTAACTAATCTCACTATATTTTCCTGAGTGATCTAAAGAATTATTATTCCCTGATCACTTACTGGAGCAAGGTAAGATGAAGTAGGTGAGGGGTCTTTTTTTGTCAGATTCCATAAACAGTGTGCTATGAGATTTCAGTTTCATCTAGTATTAAAATATCATTTTTGTCCTAGATTACAGAATGACATTGCATACATCTGGACGTCTGACTTCTGGTTCCCATGCTACCACCATTGCTAGAAACTGAACCAGAATTTAGCACATACATGTTACGATACACACAGATAGAGCTTTGCTGAGATGTGTTATAGCATCTGGAAGCTATAAAACCATAAAACACTTTCACATTTCCTACAGGAGCTAATAAAATATTCTCTGGTACAAACATTTAGTCTGTGGCTGCAATCAAAACTGTTTCGGCCACCAAAGCAGGACCGAAACACTAAAGGTGGAGGAGTGTCAATATTCACCAAGGACATTCACACCACCAGGCTAGCTGCCCAACACAATGCGTCTGAAATTCTCCAGGTGCAACTAACACTAGGTAAGACTGCAATCCAAATTGTAGCTTGCTACAGATCCCCCACCATACCCCAAGATTCTCACTACACCTTTCTAAACATACTGGAAAATATTAAGATAGAACCAAACACCCTAATATTGGGTGATTTTAACTACCCTGTCATTAACTGGGAAAGCTACTCATGTACCAAAATCTTTGCCCAACGGTTCTTGGAATTCATAAATTCCAACGCCCTGGATCAACTAATCCATAGTCCCACCAGGGGCTTCAATATCCTAGACCTGGTCATTACCAACATGGGAAATCGATGCTCCACACCTATGGTCACCCCCTAGTTAGTCACATCTGACCATAAGCTAATCACCCTTAACATCCACATCCCACCCCCACCCCCCAGTAAGGAAACCTCCATAAAAAACTTCTCCAAAGCCAACTTCATGCTACTCAAGTCAGAAGTGACAAACTTCTTGACATCCATGCAGACGGGAGCTGAAAGTTCAATTGCTGAATCCTACGCAAAGGCACTGTACGAGCACATCCACTCATGCATAAATCGTGCCATCCCAAATAGAACCAAGATGCTCTCATCCACAAAAAAGAAGCCAATCTGGTGGTCCCCTGCCATAAACAAACTTTACAACAAAAGGAAGAAACTGTTGCAGAAAAGAGGAAAATCCCAGGATGCAAAAAACTTCCTTACCAGCCTCAGTAAGAAACTGAGATCCCTCATAAAATCCTCCAAAGCTAGTTATGAAAATAAAATTGCCAAAGATTCCAAAGACAACAACAAGGCATTCTATAACTATGTCAAGAATCTAAATGGCAATACTCAGACCTGCTCTGAGCTAAAACAGAAGGGCATTAAATATACTGATCCCAAGGATATTGCCAATATCCTGGCAGATCGATTCAGTGCCAACTTCACCCCCTTCTCACCCCTAAATGGCCCATCTCAGTAAAGGAAGATTGCCAAGTCCAGTAATAACGGCCACACAGGTAAAAAACACACTCTCCAAAGCTAAGAATACAGCATCCATGGGTCCAGATGACATCCTGGGCTGTGTACTACATGAACTACAATACGAACTGGCACCTCACCTAAGTGTCATGTTTAATCATAGCCTCACCTCATATTTTGTGCCCACTGAGTGGCGCACAGCTACAGTTATCCCACTCCACAAGGGGGACCCACCTTGGATCCCGGAAACTACCGTCCCATCAGTCTGACAAGCCTTATCTGCAAGGCCATGGAGCGTATTATCATGGAACTTATAAACAAAGACATTGGCAACCTTCAAACACTGATCCCCACCCAGTTTGGGTTTGTGAAAGGCCGATCTTGTCTCCTGAACTGGATTGACTTCTTTGAATCAGTCTCCAGAGCCATGGACAAGGGTAAGGTGGTCCACACAGCCTATCTAGACCTTGCCAAGGCCTTTGACACCATCCCCCACTCTGGAATCATAGATAAACTTACTAAGCTGGGCATTAATCCCTATGTCATCCAATGGGTTGCTAACTGGCTTACTGATAGAACCCACACTGTAAAAGTAGCCGACTCCAAATCCAGCTCCAGACAAGTGACAAGTGGAGTACCTCAGGGTTCAGTCCTGGGACCGCTCTTGTTTGGCATCTACTTCTCTGAAGTACAGGCCAACACTAAGGGACACTGGATAACAAAGTTTGCAGATGACTGCAAACTGGGAGCCATTATTGAATCCCCAAATGATGTGGATACTCTACAAAAGGGCCTTACAGAAACAGATGCTTGGTGCCAAAGCCATGGGCTCAAGCTCAATGCCAAGAAATGTATAGTTATCCCCTTTGGGAAAAAACATGTATCCGTGAATTACCATATAGGTGGCAGTACACTAAACAGAGAAAGTTTGATAAGAGACTTAGGGACACAGGTGGACAGTGGTCTCACCTTCGATAACCACATTGCCACAACAGTCAGGAAATCCTTCTATGTGGCACACCTCATCACTAAGGGCTTTTCATCCAGAAAAAAGGAGGTCATTGTCCCACTGTACTCATCCCTCATTAGACCCATTATAGAATACAATGCCCCATTTGGTATGTACCTCTCAAGACATCTGCAACAACTGGAAAGGCCACAGAAATACCTCACTAAAAGAATCACAGGCCTAAAGCTGATGCCCTATGCTGACCGCCTTAAAAAACTCCAGCTATACTCTGTCGCATATCGTCTACTCCGAGGCAATCTTTGCTTAACATACAAGGCCATGTCAAACCCAGAGCTGTTGAACATGCTACACTTAAAGAAATCCCAATCCCTCAGAGCCACATGCTCCAGGGATCTAAACCTTGTCATCACAATAAACAAAACATGCTGGAGGGATAGTTTCCTGACCCAGAGACTCCCCAGACTCTGGAATAGATTGCCCATACATGTCAAGCAGAGTGCCTCTTTGGTCCTCTTCAAAAGGAACCTTGACTATTGGATGGGAGAAAGGAAATTCACCCCGGGAATCACATCAGTCGCCCTGCTAGACAGGGGTCCAGGGAAGTAAACAGTGTGGGAAGAAATAGCCAGGGAATTGTTATGGCTAGGCTTGTATAGGCCCTAGGGCTGATAGCCTAGTACCAACCTATGAACCTATGAACCTATAAGATACAATCTTTATGGCCCAAACCAGGTAATTTAATTTCAGGACACTTTTCTAAAAGTTAGCTGAGGCCGAGCATAATCTATTCTCTTCCAGTGTGCATTTAATCAGTTGCAATACAGTCAGGACTCACTGTTGGTACGTTTTTTAACACAAGCAGCTTTACAAACACATTTTCAACACAGGCATCTGTACAAATCAGTTTGATATACAAATGACATATAATTATTAACAAAATTCCAGCTAGCTGTGCTGGCAGATGTTACATATCCACTGCCCTACTTCTCCTGGCAAAGCCAGCAATACCTCACATTGTCATAGCTTCAACAAAAAACTCCACACCCTACAAGTTGTCCTCACTGTGAAGAATATGGACATGTGCTGCTACCAAGACATGATTTGAGGCCACAGAAAGTACTCCAGCAGTGCAAGCCTTCAGTGCCTTACATACATTTTAGACCATCAGTTGTGCAGACAAGGACTAAAGGTGGAAGTCTCTTGAGCTACATAAGCACCAAATTTACCTTCAGGTTAATTAAGCAGGAAGATGCCCTGGACTTCATCCACATGCAAATCACCATAGATAGTGTCCTTTACCATATCCTAGCAAGCTATAGGTCTTCATCCCTGCCCCAAGAGTCCCGTAACTCCTACCTAGACCTGCTGGAGGCACTTGCTACCCAGCCAAATACCTTATGCATGCGAGACTTCAAGTACCCCTCCATAGACTGGGAAAAATACACTGCCCCCAAATTGCAGGCAGAACATTTCCTGGACTTCATTAACACCGATACCCATGACAAGATAGTGCACACTCCAACCAGAGGTACAAACATACTGTACCTAGTATTCACCAACATGGGACAGCACTGCATCCCCTCCTCCAACCCAGCACCCCTGCCATGTCATGTCCTCACTAGTAAAGTCAGACCACAAAGCTTTAAAATAAAATCAACATGGAAAACCCAGCAAAACCTGTAACAGGAACTATTCTAAAGCAAACAAAATTCTAAGTGACAGTTTGTCAATTTCAGTGAGGCACCAAGCACCAAGTTCACAGCAACCTATGCAGAATTGTTCACAGAAACCTGTACAACCATGTAAATGGCTGTATGGAAGCTGCTGTACATATCAGAAGTAAGCCAAAAACAAACCACACTAGTGGAATCCTGACCTTAACAGGGTATGTAACAAAAGGAAAGGCCAAAATCAGAAAGAGGAACTCTCATAATGACAAGAGCACACTAATGAAACTAAAAAGGAAACTAAGAGGACTGATTAAAGTCAACAAGGCCAATTACATGGTTAAGATAGCCTCTCAGGCTAAAGACAACCACAAGGCCTTGTACAGCTATGTCCTAAACCTTAGAGGTAACACACAACAGTGTGCTGAACTGGTGGTAAATGCTACCACTTTCATCAAGCAGTGGCATAATGAATCTACTGGCTGACAAATTCATCTTTAACTTCAACTCCCCTTTCTCCCCCTGCCTCCCCCTGTGAAATATGTACTAGCATAACCTCCCCAACTACTAGCAGGGCCAAAAACACAGCCTCTATGGGCCCAGACTATATCCTTGGTTGCCTCCTAAATAGACTGAAACATAACCTATCAGGACCACTTGAGTCACTTTATAACTACAGCCTCAAAACAGGCTACATACCACATGAATATTGGACTTCAGTGGTTATCGCTCTTCACAAGGGTGGACCACCAACCAACTACAGAAACTACATACCCATTAGTATGACTAGTCTAGCATGCAAAGCCATGAAAAGAATTATCATGGAAATGATCAACAAATACATTGGCAACCTACCGATATGGGACCCTTCCCACTTTGGTTGTGTCAAAAGAAGGTTGTACCTACTTAACCTTTTAGACTTCTTTGAAAGGATCATCAAGGCAATGAATGAGGGGAAAATTAACCATACAGCCTATGTAGGCCTGGCATAGGCATTCGGTACAATACCTCACTCAGATATTGTTGACAAAGTCACCAAACTAACCATAAATCCCTACATAACTCAGTGGATTAGCAGCTGGCTCACAGATAGGACCCAAGAAGTCAGGACTGATGAGGCCACCTCCACCAAGAGAATGGTCACAAACAGATTACCACAGAACTCAGTCCTGGACCTGCTCCTATTTGGCATCTGCTTCTCGGAGGTCAAGGCTAATGTCAAGAGCCTCTGGCTCACCAAGTTTGCATACAACTGCAAATTGAGAACTATTATAGAGTCCCTCCATGGCACTAA
The DNA here is from genome assembly GCF_019279795.1 of Protopterus annectens. Taxonomy (NCBI): domain Eukaryota; kingdom Metazoa; phylum Chordata; order Ceratodontiformes; family Protopteridae; genus Protopterus; species Protopterus annectens. The sequence goes on along the minus strand of NC_056727.1, from coordinate 313,403,928 downwards.
CATCCTGCAAGAGGATCTACCACAAACAAATGACTGATGCCAAATGTATTAAATCTCAGTGTCAAGAAGTGCATTACAGCACCATTTGGGAAAAGTCCTCCCAGGTTAATTACTCCATCAATAAAACACCCCTAAGAGTTGACCCAGTATTTAGCGATCTGAGAATATATGTAGACAGTAATTTGGCCTTTGGCCAACACGTAACCAAGGTAGTAAGAAAATCATTTTATGTCACCCAACTTATAAGTAAGAGTATGGCATCCAGGTCCAAGGAAGTTATAAATACCACTGCATCAGACCTATCATTGAGTACAATGCCTGTTTCAGTATGTGCCTGATCAGGCATATGCAATAGTTGGAATGCCCACAGATATTCCTCACCAAGAGAATCCAGTGTATTAGCACATTGCCCTATAGAGATCACCTTAATACCCTATTTCTATACTCAATCTCCCACAGGTTACTGAGAGGCGATCTATACCTGGCATATGTGGTATCCACAGATCCAGACCTGGTGGACCTTTTGCACATCTGCAAAACAAACAGCACCAGAAACACTAGATCCAAGGATTTAAACTTTGCTTATGACACAAATAGAATATGCTGGTGAGACAGATATGTGTCTCAAATGATCCCCACTCTCTGGAATAGGCTCCCCATCCATGTAAAGCAGAGTCTATCCCTAACACTACTCAAATGTATCCTTGACCATTGGACGGGAAATCAAAAATTCACCACTGGTCTGGCACTCATGTCTCTGATAGACTGAGGCTGATAGTAAATATTCCTTAACTAATATACCCCCTCAACTAAGCCTGCAACTAAACCCTTAGCAACCCCCTTCAATAGCATAACCCTCCAAATAGATGTCCATGTTACATGGGGCCATAATTGGGCTGAGTTACGCAGCTGTCCTGGCCAAGTATATACCTATGAATCTATGGAGTCAGTAATGTGCAAACAGATTTTTCCAGAGTTTCTGAGACTTGAAGAATGACAGCTACATACTTGTGAAAATGGATGTGTATGACTGGGCAGATTCCCAGAAAAAGAGTTGAGAATATAGAATAAACAGATTTGTAATGCTGAAGAAACTAGTAGGGATATGCAGTGTTGAAGAAACTAGTAGGGATATGCAGTGCTGAAGAAACTAGTAGGGATATGCAGTGTTGAAGAAACTAGTAGGGATATGCAGTGTTGCAGAAACTAGTAGGGATATGCAGCGTTGAAGAAACTAGTAGGGATATGCAGTGTCGAAGAAACTAGTAGGGATATGCAGTGTCGAAGAAACTAGTAGGGATATGCAGTGTCGAAGAAACTAGTAGGGATATGCAGTGTTGAAGAAACTAGTAGGGATATGCAGTGTCGAAGAAACTAGTAGGGATATGCAGTGTTGAAGAAACTAGTAGGGATATGCAGTGTCGAAGAAACTAGTAGGGATATGCAGTGTTGAAGAAACTAGTAGGGATATGCAGTGTTGAAGAAACTAGTAGGGATATGCAGTGTTGCAGAAACTAGTAGGGATATGCAGTGTTGAAGAAACTAGTAGGGATATGCAGTGTTGAAGAAACTAGTAGGACTTCATGTCTGGTTGTATATCATGGGAATTTGCCTTGCAGAGTGGTGCAGTGGTGCAGCAGTTAATGTTGTCACCTCACAGCAAGAGGTTCTCCTGTTCGGTTCTCAGCTGGGGTGCCTTCTGTGCAGAGTCTGCATGTCCTCATCGCATTCGCATGGGCTTCCTCTAGGTACTCCAGTTTCCTCCCACATTCCAAAGACGTGTCTGGAGCATGTCTTCCCGGGCATCCCCTGAAAACAGGCTGTGTCATAGTCGGACTTTCCTGGTCAACAAATGTTAAATAAATAAGCATTTTAATGATGCCCTTGTCAGATCTGCAGTGAAATAAACTTATTAACAGATACTTTAAGATGAAAAGTGGAGGTCATACAATACATGAGAGATGCACACCGAGGTGATTTTTCATCAAAACTTTATTCACAAGTGTAGAATCTCCTCTCAGTTACTGTGCCTCACAAACCACATACCTGTACATAGTACAATACATATGATGTATGCGACAGCCCAAGCAGTGTCAATTTTAATGTAGAAAGATGTAAGTAATGCATTATGGGATTTGTATGTACTTCAGTCTGAGGATCAGGCTCACATTTGGACAATGCTGAAGTCAGTATGTAATGTGAGAGTGCAAACATCAGGACTTTACAAATTATTTCCAATTCTCTTACTGTCAAGTACAGTCTTATAACTCAAATGTAGGCTTGTTGTATTTATGCTCAAAAGGTGACATTCTGCATAACACCGCTTAGCAAAATATCTTTAATGAGACATTTCCCTTTTGTTTTCTTTCCTTCGTGTTAGAATAGACCCCCTAAGCTTGCCAATGAGTCTTTTTTCAGGGGATTGAAGATGATAGCATTAACAGGGACACCTCAATGAATAATACAAGTAAAGTTTTTTTCCAGTAAAACATTATACTGATTACAGTCATGCCAAGTTCTGTCTTTTGTTTTCTTACCAGGTTCAGAAAATACCACCATCTATATAATTTGAAAAATAAGGCCTTAAGGATAGAACAAATGGTTGGCATATCAAACAGTTGTTTATTATCTGAAGTGTATATGGAAATATGCTGTGTATGAAAGCTTTTAAGGAAATGTTTACTGTCTTTTCACATGTCATTCTATTTTTGCTACTCACCCGGATTTAATTTCACCAAGTGTTTTAGGTTTCTAATACCATTGCGGAAATACACTCCATCCCTAAGTCAGGATATCATTACAGTTCATGAAATTAGTATTGTTTCAGTCTTTGATGTTAGCTAGCAATGCTCTTCTCAGCAATGACAGTTAACGATATGAAAGATCCTGACAGACTTTGAAAATGTGATAATACCCGTTATAATGTTTACAGAGCCTGGAGGGCAGCAGGCACTTCAAAAGAATAATTATGTGCCATTAATTGCATGGCCCTGGTTTATTTCAAATAATTTAATTACTACATATGTTTTAAGCATTAGAATGTTAAACACTACAATTTGCAAACCATGTGAAAACATAACTAAAATTCAGCACTGCCCCTTTAAACTGTAATCTGACTTGTGAAGAGCTGCAGTTTGGTGGCAAAATAAGTTGGTCAAAACAATGCAACAAGAACCAAATACAGAGATTGCTATATTTAACAAAAAACAGCATCAAATTCTGCAATAAATATTAAAAGACAGTGATTCTACAAGTTACTGCTATCATATCCCATGGTGAGACTGTGTAAATCAGTTCTTCTCTAAGAATCAGCTCTTTTTGGTTAGGAAAAGGAACCCTAAAGATATCTGACTCTGAGACCCTTAATCTGGAGCACCATGATTGATTATAGTGATACTTCTAGTCTGTGCTCTGATAATTATATTTGTTTTCTCTCTTTCAGCTTTTCCCAGTTAGGGGTCACCACAGTGGAACTCCCGTCCACTAATGATTGGCAGTGGATTTTTACAGTGCAGAGTTGCCAGCCCGATGTCCAACCTTCAAAGAAGCCACACCCATTCACACATGCACCTACCTGCATGTATTTAACGTCACTCGACCGTGGGGAGGAATTATATTTATTTTCACAATAGGTTTTATATCATACCACTGGCAACATACCTTGATTTGTACTACCTCTCAAATGATTAACATTAACACTGGAAATTTTCTTCTACCATTCTCTGATGCATGATTTTTCAATCTTCCTCAACTCCCCTTTCCGGACTTTCACATCCCCGGTACTAAGACTTATTTTTAGCTTATTATAGTCATGTTATGTATTCATTTAACTACTTGTGGGAAGGCACAGTGCCCAGAAGTGTCCCATTACAGGTACAATGCACTTTATCACACATCAACATTTAAAGAGAACTTTTTTTTTTTTTTTTTGTAAATAGATGCGTGGGTTAGTACTGCTGCCTTGCTCTTCTAACTCACCATACTGGAAGTCACCTGTTGCATATCTAACCTCCAGACACACAGAAATTACCCTGTATGGCCTTTTCTTTGCACCTCTCCATTCATCTTAAACTACCTTCCTGACTTAACCGTAATTTACATTATCCTTATTAATACTATCTCTTTCTTTAGCTCTCACTGTCTACATATGTAACATGCCTTCTTGACACAAATGCTGCTTAATTTTGCCTCTTTTATTTTTGTAGATCTTTCTTCAACAGTTAACCATAGAATTTTGTTATATTCCAGATAGTCGTGGACTGCAGCCCTCCCCCAAAGACTGCAGCAAAGTATGTACAACATCCAGCCCTGCGAAAGCTTACAAACGTGTGTTTTTGCTCAGTGTAAGGGAAATTACTTTCTCATTCTGTTATCCTAATCATGTTGCTATGTTAAAAATGGTACAAAGGTAAGTTGTTTTTCAGAGCTAGGAACAAAAATAGCCTCCACTACTCCTTAATTTCCCCTCCTCTTCCCTCTTTAATTAGTGAGATACACCTTACTCATGCTAGTAGCCTGTGTGTTGGCCCAACACTGGCCCAGTAATCAAGGAGCCTCAATCCTCACCACTGGAAACAGTGGATGTACACACTAGGAGGATGACAAGTACACTCGCAGTAAAGTGCAATTGCTCTTAATAGCACACAGAGATCACAGTCAGTCTAGGGTTGGTTTCTCCCCCTTTCTCCGGATCCCCCAATAAGACTCCCCACTGGCACGGCTATAGGGATGAGATGTCAGCTGAGTGGCCAAGCCAAAACCTCCAGCACCCTCTCTGTAAAACCAGTGCTTCATGTCCCTGCCCAAGTATCTCACACACACACACACACACACACACACACACACACACACACATACACACAATCACACACACACACACACACTTCTGGGTTTGATTTATATACAAACACACACACCTGGGGAATGCTGGCACAGGTTTACTAGTTATGCCCCCTTCTGCCCAGACTATAAGGTAGTTTTCCCTGCCACCAGACAATTCTTTATCAGCTACTTTAAGGCCCTTAACAAAGGGTGTTGAATCCTACTGTGTAATGTTACTATTAATCCAAATGGTAGTTTTGACCAAGCACCAGGCTATTAAGAGTGGCCTGTACAATGTCACCAAATAGATATGCAAGTACTGTAAAAACTATCGCTAAACAGGCCAGCCACAATTGAAAGGTTTAAATATATTTAATAATAAATAATAAAAGCACAAAACAATACTCGGTAAGTAATCAGTTACATCAGACTTCAAAAGCACAGGAAATATTTAAAACAAAATTGCAGGATAGTCATAAATAAAGAAAGAAAACAACTAAGCTAAACTTTACTATATTCTTATCTGAATCTAAAACAGTTACTATGCCCTAAAACTTTACTTACAGCAAGGCAAGTGCAGAAGTGGGTGGATGTTTCCAGGTCAAAGACAAAATACAAAATGCTCTGTTTCTCTCTCTCAGAGAGTTTTTAAATTAATATCAAATATTACTGCTGGGTTAGCTTAGATGACATCACGTTTTGTCACATGACTTTAGTTCCCATGCTAAACCCCATTTGTCAGAAACTACCAGAATTTATGCACCTCCCTATGAAAAATACATATCACTCAGATGTTTGTAGATCTTGGAAGTTATTAAACAATAAAACACTTCTACATCTCTACCCTAGTAATTACTTCTCTTTCAAGACAATACAAAAAAATTCTAGCTCTAGACATTGTGTCTGATACTGCACTGAAACTGATAGATAGCATCTGCTGTTTATGGCCCAGCAATTACAAAAAATGATTTCAACAATTTTCTTGAAGTTTTGCAAGTTAACCCTCTATGTTCTAGTTTCCATTAAACATATACATCTAAACAGTCACAGTAGTGCAGGTACACTCCTGTTCTATTCTAGCAGGGCATGCTCTGGTTACATTTTAGCTCAGTACTTTACACACACACTTGTGTATAAATCATATCAATATTCACAAATGAAATAGAATTATTTCCAAAATTCCTGACAGCTGGGCTGGCAGTGTGATATTTCTTCCCCCCCTGAAAACTCAAGCTAGTTTTTCAAGTGACCCCTGAGAAACTCTGCTTGAGAGGGTTGACTGTCTGGGAATACCTCACCCCATTCCCTGTCTTGAGAGCCCATCTGCATTCGCATTGCTAACCCCAGTGCAGTGATGCACTGTCATACCATATTCCTGCAACCTAGGTTCCACCATAGTAATTTGGCATTCTGCTGGCTGGCTCAGTGTAGCCATTTTAAGGGATAGTGGTCTGTAACTAGAATTAATTTCCTTCAATACAGATAAGGCTAAAGTTTCTGGAGTGCCCACACTATAGCTAGACATTCTTATTCTACAGCTGCATAGCATTCCTCCCTGGGTTGGAGCCTTCAACTGAGATATAACACTGGGTGCTCTTTTCCCTCTGAGGAAACCTGGCTGAGTACAGCCCCCACCCCATGACTTGAAATATCCATCTACACAACAAATGATTTGCTGTAATCTGGACTGGCTAACACAGGGGGTCCTCCCAAAGCTCCTTTAAGCTTCTGGAATGCCTGCTCACAAGCTGGGGTCCTCACTACCTTATCTGGATTGTTTTACTTTGTCACGTCTGTGAGAGGAGCAGCTATGATACCATAATTGGGGACAAACTTTCTGTAGTACCCTGCTGTCCCTAAGAATACCTTCACCTGATTTTTGGTAACAAGGGCAGGCAATGATTGAATGGCTTCCACTTTGGCATGTTCTGACCTGATCTTACCACTTCCCACTCTATATCCCAGATAGGAGAACTCTGCCATACCCACCTGACATTTGCTGATCTAAATGGTTAACCCTGCCCTCTGTATTTTGCCCAGCACCTCCCTGACATGGCGAAGGTGCTCTTGCCAGGAATGGCTGTAGATGGCAATATCATCCAGGTAAGCAAGGGCAAAATCTCCTGCTCCTACTAGGATATCATTACCAGCCTCTGGAAAGTTGCTGGGGCATTTTTCATCCCAAAGGGCATCTTTGTGAACTCACACAAGCCAAAAGGAGTCAAAAAGGCTGACCTCTCTCTAGCCCTGGGAGTCAAGGGCACCTGTCAGTAACCCTTGGTAATATCAACAATGGTAAGATACTTAGCCCCATCTAGCTGCTCTAGGGCTTCATCTATCCCAGGCATGGGGTAAGCATCTGAGTCTGTGTGACTATTTAATTTCCTGTAGTCCACACAGAACCTGGTTTGGCCATTCTTCTTTGGAACCAGCACCACTGAGGAGGCCCAGGGACTGCTGGGCTCCTGGATTACCCCTATTTCCAACATTTTCTGTATTTCCTCCCTCAGAATCTGTTTGACTCTCTCAGGCACCCTATAAGGGACTTGCTTAATAGGCCTTTGGGGTCCTGTATCCACATGGTGTTGCACCAGATGGGTGGACCCTGGCTTTCCAGTGAACATGCCCCCAAACTTCTGTAACAATGCTTGGATTTCTTGAACCTGGGTAGGGGATAGCTGCTGGGACATTGGTACCCCTTCCACTGAGGTGTCATCCCAAACTTCACTGAGAAGATTAGTCACCAGATCCCCCTCAGACTCCTCCTGCCATCCACTGAAATACTCAGCACTAGGACCCCTCTATCATAGTAAGGTTTCATCATGTTAACATAGTAAAATTTATGCCCCTGTCTCCTGCCTAGCAGTTCCACCATGTACTAAGACAGGATATAACCTCTTGTGATAGTTTGGTACCCTTGTTGTCTCGAGACAACTTACTGCTGGCATTTTATCATTCCCACTTACTGGCTCTCCCGCATTTTGTTCCCCACCTTGCTTCTGTGGACATCTATATGCTAGATGGCCCCAGTGGTTGCATTTAAAACATTTAAACCTTGGTCCTGGACATGTAACTGGACTAGTAGCTTCCCCTGCTACTGGCAGACTCTGTTGGGGAAGTCTAGGTTTCCTTAGACCCATGAGTAGCACTGGGTATCCCTTTCCTTTGAAGTGATGCCCTGCTAGCTAGGTATAGGGCTCCCTTCTTCCCCAACTCAGATCAGCTAACCAGATTCTCATATCCTCAGGCAAAGTGCTAAGGGCTTGTTCCTTCACCAAAAGGTCTGCCAGCCCTTTAATAGTGGTGACCTGACATCCACTCACCCATCTGTGAAATGTAGTGATAAATTCAGCATCATATTCACACACTTTCATCTGCCTTGTGTCTATGCTCACAAAACGTTTTCCTATAAGCTTCAGGTGTTAACTTAAAACATTCTAAATTACATTTTACAGTATTATATTTAAGCAATTAGTATCAGACAATTTAGAAATAGCAGTTACATCTTTACCATGGAGTAAGGGGGTCAGGAATGATACCCAGAGCCCTTGGCCAACATTATACTGTTTACATCCCTTTTCAAACATACGAATGAAACTATCAAAATTATCCCCCTCTGCAAATTGTGGAAGAAATTTACTGACCTTTGTTGCTTCTGGGATTTGGTTACTCCCTTCCCCATTACCTCCATGACCCTGGTGAAGAGTCAGCATCTCCTTTTCATGTGGCTTCTGCCTCTCATTCTCTTCAGCTTCCAAACATCTCAGTCTCTCTGCTGCTTCTAATTCCATTTGTTTCTCCTGATGCAGTCTCTCTGCTGATTCTATTTCCAACCATTTGGCCTCCAGTTCAAGTCTCTTTAGCTCCAGATGGATTTTTAAGTCCTGTGTGGAAAGGTTGAACTGTCCATTTTCTGAGAGTTGTACATCTCCAAGGCCAGACTGGTTGTCCTCATGACTACTGGTCTGCTATGCAGCTGTGCTGAAGGCTACAATCATTTCTGCCTTAGTCAGGGTGGCATGCACCAGTTCTTTAGCCTGGCATATCTCAGCCAAATGACTCCTTGTCAGCTTGCCATACTCTTCTGTTGACATGCATGACTGCTCTCCCTGACTAAGCTAACAAAAAAATAAAACAATTGTGATATGAAACTCTGAATGTTCAATGTGTGGCTGATTGAGAGAACAAACTCCTTCCTTAGTGACCACCATCAACAGGCTACAGTAATTCAATATTCACACCACTACAAGCCAATTATTATATGATGTGGCTATCCCACCACTGCCAACCAATTAATATGTGATGCCCCAACACTGGCCCAGTAATAAAGAAGTCTCAATCCTCACCACTGGCAACAGTGGATGATGTACACACTGGGAAGATGACAAGTACACATACAGTAAAGTGCAATTTGCCTTAAGAGCACACAGAGATCACAGTTAGTCTGGGGCTGATTTCTCCCTCTTTCTCCAGATCTCCCATAAGACTCCCCACTGGCACAGCTATAGGGTTGAGATGTCAGCTGAGTGGCCAAGCCAAAACCTCCAGCAACCTCTCTGTCCAACCAGAGCTTTGTGTCCCAGTCCACATAGCTGACACACAAACACCTGGGGAAGGCTGGCACAGGTTTACTAGCTATGCCCCCTCCTGCCCAAACTATAAGGTAGTTTTCATTGCCACCAGCCAACTCTTTATCAGCTACTTTAAAGCCCTTAACAAAGGGTGTCCAATCCTACTGTGTAATGTTACTATTAACCCAAATGGTAGTTCTGACCAAGTGGCAGGCTCTTAAGAGTGGCATGTACAGTGTCACCAAACAGATATGCAAGTAGTCTAAGAGCTTAAATATCTCTAAACAGTCCAGCCACAATTGAAAGGTTTAAATATATTTAATAATAAACAATAAAAGAACAAGACAGTACTCAGTAAGCAATCAGTTACATCAGACTTCAAAAGCAAAGGAAATATTTAAAACAACATTGCAGGACAGTCTTAAATAAATAAAACATCTAAGCTAAACTTTATTATATTCTTATCTGAATATAAAAGAGTTTCTATGCCCTAAAAACTTACAGCAAGGCAAGTGCAGAAGTGGGTGGATGTTTCCAGGTCAAAGCCAAAACACAAAATGCCCTGTTTCTCTCTCTCTCTCAGATAGTTCTTAAATTATTATCAGTTATTACTGCTGAGTTTGCTTGGATGATATCACTTTTTGTCACCTTACTTTAGTTCCCAAGTTAAACCCTCTTTGTCAGAAACTACCAGAATTTTAGCACCTCCATGTGAAACATACATGTTTGAAGACCCTGGACATCACAAAACAATAAAACACTTCTACATCTCAAACCTAGTAATTACTTCTCTTTCAAGACATTACAAAACCTTCTAGCTCTAAACATTGTGTCTGATACTGCACTGAAACTGAGAGATAACATCTTCTGTTTATGGCCCAGCAATTATAAAAAAAAATAATTTCAACTATTTTCTTGAAGTTTTGCAAGTTAACCCTCTATGTTCTAGTTTCCATTAAACAATATACGTCTAATCAGTCACAATAGTGCAGGTACATTCCTGTTCTATTCCAGTTGGGCATGCTGTGGTTACATTGTAGCTCAGTACTTTACATACACTTCTCTATAAATCATATCAATATTCACAGATGACATAGAATTATTTACAAAATTCCCAATAGCTGGGCTGGCAGTGTGACAGTCTGCACTTTCTTAATTGCTATTTCCTGCTACTGCTTTGGTGAATCTCCCTCTTTGCCTGTGTAAGCAGTTCTATGTTGCTTCGCTTTTTTCCCTTTTACATGCCCCAAAGTTTTACCGGTAACTACCACTACTCCTCAAGATGACCCAGGACTCCCCTCTCTCAGTTAAAGCCTGGCCAGATGACTACCAACTACTTTTAAATGCTAAAAAAAATAATAATTCTGTTTTTACCCAAATCTCTGTCAGCACAGAAACAATCCTTCAACATCACATCAGCAAATAATACCTTAACTGAAACAGTTTCTAGGACAAAGTTTCATGGTGTCGTAATTGATGATAACTTAAAATATGATAAACACATTATTCAAGCCATCAAGGAAACTCACCAAAGTTGGACTTCTTCTACAGAAACAAGCCCTTTCTCAGTGACTATCTAGGAATTCTTTAGCAACATCGTATCTTGTCCCTTAACTTCTCTGTGGTGCACCCATCCTGACTAACCTTCACTTCACCTTAAAAAATAAACTAAAGGTTTGCTACAATAAAATAGCCAAGTGTGCATCCAGCTTACCAAACCATTCACTCCACTGCCTAGCACTGAAGCACCTACACTGGCTGAAATGACCTAATTACCTTACCTACTCCTAACTGCTTAGTGCCTACAAAATAATACACAAACTCTGCACCTGCCCATCGCTAAAACATCCTCAAATACTATTCCTGTTTTCAGAATCTACGTTCCCAGAACAAATATCTCCTGACCAGGACCAAGTTGACTCACTTTACTCAACCTGTGTTCCTAAGCACTGGAACTCCATCCCACCTACCCTAAAACAAGAGAACATTACCGCACTTTTAAATAACAATCTAAAACAACACCTAACTTCCACATGAATATGCTCGTGCTCCCATCCTGATTAACCCAACTTTAGTTCTATTTTCCATTGCCAGTCTTTTACCTGTTCCTTTGTCTTTCATCCCCACTGCTGCTCCTCCTACTAACCCATATCCTTAATCATCTCCTAATAACACTCCCCTCCTTACCTACCTCATAATCTTATCTATCTACAGTTATCTCAACCTCTCCACTATCAGAATGTTTGCAGCTTATGTTTTTCTTGATTATTTCTGTTTATACACTTCCTCCTCCTATATTTTCTGTTCCTGCCCTAGTGGCATCCTACCTTATTAATATACACTGGCTCTATGTGCATTATCATTGTTCTTGTATCTCCAGCTATTACGTTACCATGTCTTTGACTTCTGCAAAATAATATAACTTCTAAAGTATACAATAAATATCTTTACTATTTGTCTCAATACTACCTACAAAGTCATGCTTAAAATGTTTATGTTTTATTGTTGTTCATTGTAAATATGTATTTTATGTGGACCTTTTATCCCCAATCCTCCACTGAAAATGAGACTTGTGCCCAGTCAGACTTTCCCGGTAATCAAAACACAGTAAATATAATTAAATAAATAAATAAACAGCTAAGACAACCACAATATTCTAATTAAGGGGAAATACATTAGCACAAAGCACTAAACACATTCACTTATTAGTATGGTCATAAACAAGTTCAAATGAATAACTATAGCATCATATTTATTAACATAACATGATCTAACAACATCATGAATAAAATGTAATAATTACAAAAAAATCTAAGTATAAAAACATCAAACTCTTGACACAACTCAGCTTTCCAGTACTAGTTCAGACATTGCAATCCATATTCACAACAATTGAAACCCATAACATCTTGACATGTTCAGCAAGTTAGAAGTTTTGATTGCTGATATATGCAACTGTAGAATGACATTATAACACATTTCTAATGATGGAGGCTAAAGTTTTTCTTTTTGCAGCAAAAGACTATCTCTGTACTGCACAGATCCTATCGTACATATATGAGGGACACCATAACTAACTTTATTTTTGCATTCGTTCTGAAAAATTGGTAATTCTAACTCTTAGACAGCACCACACTTTACCACCCTAGAATATATGTTTTATATATATATATATATATATATATATATATATATATATATATATATATATATATATAGTGCATGGAGTGCTGTGATTAAGTTCATTTAGGTCATTTGATCAAACTCAGTAGACCTATATATATATATCCTATATATATATATATATATATATAGAGAGAGAGAGAGAGAGTAGAGGGAGGGTTAGCTTTAGGGGCACAGTCTTGGTTTTGCAGTAAGTAATGAAAGAACTGTATCTGCACTATATCCTTTCACTGTCATCAAACATTTATGTATATGGAAGAACTAAACAAAAAGCAATACCAAACATGTACTTGCAAAATTGGAACATACATACCGCAAAAGTAACAATGGCTAATTAAAATAAGTTCCTGAAATAACATTTATTTCGAATTAACATGACAAAATAAATATAAAACAGTAAATATAAAATAACCCAAATACCACAACTAGAAGATCTGAGGACAGCATTATCAATAAAAATTATCCAGTTCTGAACATCTGCACCAAGATTAAACTAACTGAACTAAAGTATAAAGATTAGAAATCCTAATATACCTCACCACACACCTAAAATAAGGCAGAAACAAAGCCATTTCCAGTGTCCTGCCAATGGCCCAGGTGACCCAAGTTCACTTAGTAGCTCAGGTGCTTAACAAAGTTGGCAGGGAAGAAGGTTACTGCCATCTTGGGAGGAGCGCCAGAGTTTTTCATGGGTTGAGGGAGGAGGTAGGCATACAGACTAGTGGTGAATATGTGATGCACAGGTAACAGGTGCATTGTAGCCTTCACTGAGAAAGTACAAGGTAGTATTTACATGCATTGAGGAAGCATTGCCCTCCCACCAGGAGAGTGTTATTTCTAATAATTAAAACACTCACATTGCCTGGATTTCAGCAAGGACCCAAGAAAATTCATGCCTGCCTAAATCCTGGCCTCCAGTCAGCTCTCACTCTCCTGGCTCCAGTAGATCCCTGATGATAACCACAAATGAGTTGAATTCTGATGGGAAAGGCCTTGGTGGTCTACAGATACGTGGACAAAAATAAGGCCAAAACTTAACTGACACTGTTAAAGAATAAAAAAGTAGATCAGAAATAGTGTAGAAAACAAGCCACAACACAGTCCATTCTCAAAAGCATGTAAAAACTATAAAAAAATCCTATTCAGTAAACAATTTATACATCTACAGCAACCTGATGAAATAAATGGGAAAATAATTCACAAATAAAATATATGGATAAATAGGGCATGTAGGCAATTGGTTCATGTAATAAATAAAGCATCTTATGCTGTAGGAAAGTAGGTTTAGGGAATCTGTTTTTAACTTAAGGCTTCTCTCAATACCAAATATTCCATGTATTCCACACCAGATTAGACCATCCACAATTACAAATGTTGACACACGTTGGGGGTTGTATAACGGTTAAGGTGTTTACTTCACAGACAGAAGGTACAGGGTATAATTCTCACTTTTGAAAACTGACTAGCCTTAAAACGATCCACAGGGCCAGCTAGACTAATACGTATCAATAAAACAACTACACATGTACTAAGAAACAGCTTTGGCTCATGTAACGTAAAAACTTTAAAATAAAGCAAATAACAAGCTCCTCACACACCCTGCTAATTTTATATATATATATATAGTAACTCTGAGATTGCACACTATTAGGGAAAGAACGTATTCCCCTACTTTAAATGTTGTGCAGTCTAGCACACCTGTTATACTTTGGTTTAGTCAACCAAAATGTGGTAATTAAACGGCAATGACATAGCATGGGGGGACACTGGTACGTTGAGCATTCCCTACACTAAGGGGAAGGAAAGTATTCTTGCTCATTTAACAATTTTTTTTCAAAGACATTGTTTAAACAAAGATAATATACATGTTTTCTTTGTTGAGGTAAAGTGAAGCAGGCCATCCGGGTAATGCTGACTTTGCACAGCATCTCTCAAAGGCTTCATTTTCTTTTACTGTGCATGCCTGCAAGATGTGCTTACTGCCAGAAGTCCATGGCAGGGAGCATTAGCATACACCCTAGCTGTTGAAATAACATAAGTGGAGCTGAAAATAATTTACAGTGACATTCAAAAACTTACCACCCCCACCCCACCCCATTCTCAGGCACACACCTTGAAATATCATGCTGGAAATAAAGGACTACTCATAAAGGGAACCTGCACATAGTTTACTTGAAATGCTTACAAACCAAGATCTATCATCTCGTATCGATTATATATGAGGGTGCAGCATGGAAGCTTTGAATGAGGAAAATGTACATTTCCCCAAGCAATCACTTCAGTAGTTTGACCAAGAATGCACAAGCACCAAAATGCAGCATTTCCCCATCGATCACTTCAGTAGTACATCCAAGTATGCAGAAGCATCAAAATGAAGCACTTCCCCCACTGATCCCTTCAGCAGTTTGACCAAGTATACAAAGCACTTAACTGAAACTAAAATGAAAATTTTCTCCCAATGATCCATTCAGTAGTTTCTCCGTCTCTGCACAAGGACTTCACTGACACCAAAGTTAATCATTTCCCTCAACGAACCTTTCAGAGTTTGTCCATGTATGCAAGGCGCTAAAATACAATAAAAAAAATGCCTTTAAGTAAAATCAACAATAGTTCCTCCTTTTAAAATGTATGGCAGTGCATATTCCTTTTTCCCTTCTTCTTGCAACTCTATATTCTTGTGGTAAATTGCTGCTTACTGCCTTAAGTTCAGAGCCATTTACACATTTAGTATGCAAATGAGGTCCTTCAGATTCACCTCTATGAATCCTATTGATACACAAATGTGTAATGCCCCTTATCTGCATACTAGCTGCCCCCCTATCACTTACTCCTAAAGTATTTTAGACTTTCTCAAAAGGGAGGCGTGTTTAACAAAATGCCTCTGCATTTTCTAGTCATCCTGAGGGATGTGATTTGCATAACCATGTTGTGCTGCTCTTAGCTGATTACTGCTACAAAAATGTGAAGGACTAGACTGTGAATGCCACCCTATAATTCGGCCTGGCTTCATCTCTGAACTCATGGGTAGGCATTTGGGTACAACAACAATGCTTTTTCAAGTTACAGATATAGTTGTTGCTTGCTAGTATGTTTTACTTTTTACCGTTGATTTAATTTGAGTGTAAGGTGATAACAAACCAAAGCATAGTTGCAGAATTGTAAATCAGCATCTGGTTTTCTTATGTGAGATATTGCTACAGGAAATGATGACTGGCTTGCCCAAGTTGTGTGCTGCTTCTATAAAAAAATGAAAAAAAAAAAAAAGCTTTATTAAGTTTTTTCTTGGATTCAGTAATGTAACATGGTTCATTATGGATTACAGTTTGTACACATGATGCCCCCAAATGGTGTGAGACTTTAATTTGTACAGCATGGGTCAACTTACAGTTAAGCAAAGAAAAAAACATTTTACCTTGTAACAAAATAATTTGAGGTTTTTTTTTTGTTAAGTATTTCAACACTAATCAGGGGCTTTTGTTATTTAAAGCCATGGTGGATGTACTGGCACTAACAGGCCGATCTCAAACACAGCCAAATGAAAAATACAATGTCTTTACACCATTTAATCATTGATATTGTTTAAGGTAGGTTGATAAATCAGAGGCACACATGCACACACACACACACACACACACACACACACACACACACACACACACACACACATTTATATTTCAACATGCCAATGCTAAACAGATGTCAACCATCTGTATGGTGACAAAAATTATGACTTTCTCTCTCTCTCTCTCTCTCTATATCTATATATATATATATATATATATATATATATATATATATATATTACAGTGTGTGTGTGTGTGTGTGTGTGTGTGTGCATTTGCAGATATATACTATATATATATATATATATATATATATATATATATATATATATATATATATACCAACAAAGCTATAGTACCAATGGAGTCAGGAAGAACTGGAAATTAATCTTCAGTGTAGAATATCTAATAAATCCTTGTAAACCTGTTGCAGATATCACAACATAAATTAAGCGCTTTCATCCGCTAATACAGTGTTCACTAATCGAACTTCATCAGAATTATACAATGGATAATTCAAAAATACACTAGATGTGAAATAACATTCTAAAATTCTAAAGTTCCAGAAAATTGTACTGGTAGGAGAGGGAACTACCACTCCTATCTGATCCATTTGAGAATGCTTCTCACATTAAGATTCCCATTAAGGCCAGGGGGCGTGTCAGCCTGAAGTCTAATCTGCCATCTAAGCTCTTTAACTTCAAGTAAAGGATTGCAGTCTCCATAAGGTAATGACACATAATCAAGTACTAAGAACAAAAATCTGCTGCATTGGGTGCTAGAAAGTGTGTGTCTAGCCAAAGCATTTTTCCAGTCACCTTTCCTTATAGCCTGACGGTGTTCCTTAATGCGATCACTAAGTTTTCTAATAGTTTTGCCTACGTAGAAGCCAGAGCATTCATCACACACTCCCAGGTAGACAACGTTAGTGCTATTACAATCAAAAGAATCACTAAACTGTTTCAGAAACTTGGGATTGGGAAGTTGGAAACTAGCAACCAAAGCAATAAAAGGGCAGCAAACACATTTGCCACAGTTGAGCATCCCTGTCATTTGAAAAGGGCAACTAAGAAGAGAAGGGGATGTTTTTTCAAAAAGATTCTTCAAAGACCTAGTTCTCTTGTAACTAAAACTAGAGGTGTCACCCAATAGCCTGGACAATTCATGGCTACTATTAGTAATATCCCAATTCTTAGACAAAATGTTCCTAATGGGTTCTGCATCTAGAGAAATGGGAAGGGGAAATCTGGTAAGGTCATCAGCAGGAGCTGAAGACTTAGGAATGTAACCAAATTTAAGAATGGGAGGATATTTACTGTATCTAAATGAAGTAACATCATTCAAAACATCAGAAACCAGATTTTCAGGGTAATGTTTGTCAACAAAAAGTTGTTTCAGAAACTGACTTTCATTAGAAAAAACATCATCATCACTCACAATGCGACTAAGACGTACAAACTGCCCCTTGACTATGTTCCTTTTCATAAAGGGAGGATGTTGGCTCGAAACATCAAGGTAGTTGTTATGAAAAGTGCTTTTCCTATGGATGTTGGAAGAGAATCTGTAAGTAAGGGGATCTAAGGCCAGAGTAATGTCCAAAAAATCTACTACATTCCCTTTCTCAGAGACAGTAAAATCCAAAAACTGTATACTCCAGCTCACCCGATCAAGAAAACAATCTAGTTCCGTAAGAGACCCTTTCCACAAGAAAAAAATATTGTCAATAAAACGCTTGTAATTACTGATGAACTTGAAACCCTCTAGCTTAGATAAAATGTCAGCTTCCCAAGCACAAAGTACTAGATTGGCATATGCTGGAGCTACCTTAGCTCCCATGCCTACTCCTTGAAGTTGCTGGTATAAGATACCATTAAATGTGAAAAAATTATTATCCAAAACCAGCTTAAGCAAAGTGGTGAAAGTAATAACTCTGTGAAGGGGAGTAGATGTATGCTTGACAAGATAATTGGTCACATTTTCCAACCCTTCATGATGATGAATGCTGGGGTATAACGCTACCACATCCAAAGTGACTAGTGTGCATTGTCCATCAAGAGGTGGGCACCTGTATATTTCATGTAAAAATACCCAAGAGTCCTGTAGGTAAAACTGAGAATCCTGAACTAAAGGATTAAGGAAAAAATCCAACAAGGCTGAAATAAATTCACTTCAAATAAATAACTTCAAGGAGTAGCCATGGGAGCTAAGGTAGCTCCAGCATATGCCAATCTAGTACTTTGTGCTTGGGAAGCTGACATTTTATCTAAGCTAGAGGGTTTCAAGTTCGTCAGTAATTACAAGCTTTTTATTGACGATACTTTTTTTTCTTGTGGAAAGGGTCTCTTACGGAACTAGATTGTTTTCTTGATCAGGTGAGCTGGAGTATACAGTTTTTGAATTTTACTGTCTCTGGGAAAGGGAATGTAGTAGATTTTGTGGACATTACTCTGGCCTTTGATCCCCTTACTTACAGATTCTCTTCCAACATCCATAGGAAAAGCACTTTTCGTAACAACTACCTTGATTTTTCGAGCCAACATCCTCCCTTTATGAAAAGGAACATAGTCAAGGGGCAGTTTGTACGTCTTAGTCGCATTGTGAGTGATGATGATGTTTTTTCTAATGAAAGTCAGTTTCTGAAACAACTTTTTGTTGACAAACATTTCCCTGAAAATCTGGTTTCTGATGTTTTGAATGAAGTTACTTCATTTAGATACAGTAAATATCCTCCCATTCTTAAATTTGGTTACATTCCCAAGTCTTCAGCTCCTGCTGATGACCTTACCAGATTTCCCCTTCCCATTTCTCTAAATGCAGAACCCATTAGGAACATTTTGTCTAAGAATTGGGATATTACTAAGAGTAGCCATGAATTGTCCAGGCTATTGGGTGACACCTCTAGTTTTATTTACAAGAGAACTAGGTCTTTGAAGAATCTTTTTGAAAAAACATCCCCTTCTCTTCTTAGTTGCCCTCTTCAAATGACAGGGATGTACAACTGTGGCAAATGTGTTTGCTGCCCTTTTATTGCTTTGGGTGCTAGTTTCCAACTTCCCAAGCCCAAGTTTCTGATACAGTTTAGTGATTCTTTTGATTGTAATAGCACTAACGTTGTCTACCTGGGAGTGTGTGATGAATGCTCTGCCTTCTATGTAGGCAAAACTATTAGAAAACTTAGTGATCGCATTAAGGAACACCGTCAGGCTATAAGGAAAGGTGACTGGAAAATGCTTTGGCTAGACACACACTTTCTAGCTCCCAATGCAGCAGATTTTTGTTCCTAGTACTTGATTATGTGTCATTACCTTATGGAGACTGCAATCCTTTACTTGAAGTTAAAGAGCTTAGATGGCAGATTAGACTTCAGGCTGACACGCCCCCTGGCCTTAATGGGAATCTTAATGTGAGAAGCATTCTCAAATGGATCAGATAGGAGTGGTAGTTCCCTCTCCTACCAGTACAATTTTCTGGAACTTTAGAATTTTAGAATGTTATTTCACATCTAGTGTATTTTTTAATTTTCCATTGTATAATTCTGATGAAGTTCGATTAGTGAACACTGTGTTAGCAGACGAAGGCGCTTAATTTATGTTGTGATATAAATGTTTTTTTCGCTGTCATGGATTTTTGCTGCAACAGGTTTACAAGGATTTATTAAATATTCTACACTGAAGATTCATTTCCAGTTCTTCCTGACTCCATTGGTACTATAGTTTTGTTGTTTGTTTTTGTACCTTTCCTTGTGGTGGACAGTTTTGGATTGTTATAGTTTTTCTTACTGTCTGGAAATGGAAGATTTTTCGGAGAAACAAGTTGATATTGGTACACAAATAGAGAATAGCAGCATGAACTTATTGGATGTTTCCACGTACAGCATTCCATTTGAATTGGCTTCTGCAATGAAATCGTTTAACACAGCTGTTGAAAAAACACAGGATTTGTTTCATAGACTAAGCCATACTACTCCCAGCAGTAGTTGTATTGAAAACTCTACATCTAATCTGCCTGATGATCCACATAATGTTGTGCATGCAGAAAATCAAACTACTGAAGCTTGCTTCATTAACAGACTGTTGTCTCCTAACATTTCTAACCCCTTTATTGGTCTGGATGGTATTAATGACTCCAATTTGGATATACATACTGACCCTAAACACGTTACTCTGGGTCATTGCAGACATTTAATTTTTAAATTGGAGAAGCTTCTTACTGTTTACAAGAGCATAGAGTATGACATTCTATATCTCCCTACTTGTAGAGATCTTAAAGTTGTACCTCAAGGCCTTAAGATGAGTCGATTCCCCAATGGCATTAATAAGGGCAGCGATCTTTACACTTCCCTTTGTTCAGTTTTTAACTCAGCCGGCTTGGAAATGCTTAAGTTACTGATTGGTCACTATCAAAATAAACTGAACGCTCTGAGCAAGGATATCACTACACTTAACTCTGCTATACTGGGGCATGCGTTCTTTCAACACGTGAGAAAAGAATGGTTATTTTTAGAAGGGAAGTTATCTAGACATGTGGCCATCCTGATTACTAAAAAGAAAAACTTTATAGGGACATTCAGCAATATAAGTACGATAATGCGTACCCGCTTAAAACCAGCGGTATTAAGTCTAAAAGACCTTTTGCTTCTAATAATGCACTTTTTAGTTCAGGTCATGTAATTAACTCTTCGGATTTGGCACAGAATGTGAATGTTTGTGAAGAAGCACAGGATTTGTTTAAAAGAAATTGTAAAGAAGCACCCATCGTATTTCCTTTGATGAGATGAAGAAGCTGGTAGTTCTCCTGTTAAAGTTAATGGTTCTTGTACCCAGAGTGAACTGTTACCACAAAGTTCATTGATTTCAAGTCACAACACTCTCAAGGAATCTACTCCGGTTTCTCATGCAGTTAAGAGACAAAGCACTAGTTTCGAGAGGCTTTTAACAGAACGCAACAACTTTACTGTTAAAAATACATTCCCAGCACAAAATGGACAGTTCAAACATATAGACAGTGTTGATCCCATTGCTTCCACTAGTGCTGATCATTTTTTATTGTTCAGCCCCACGACCAGACAGAGTCCTATGATTTTTTCCAGAGGAAGGAGTCGAGGCAGAGTGAGAGGGAGAGCGAGAGGCAGAAGCAGAGCAAGAGGACAGAGACATTTTTAACTGCTTCTAACAACCCGTTTCCTGACTTTGTACACACCCAAGACATTTTTAATCTTGCAGACATTACTCTTGATGAACACTGTTTAAACTGTTTACGCAAAGGCCTGAACTTCATTCTCTCACAAAGGGCTTCTGTTACTAATGTTTTAATTGATCTAAAGCTTTTTTGCAGAAAACTTAACTTAAAACAGGGCATAAAAAACAAGAATTTGAATGCTTTTATCGATGGTACTGATGTTGATGAAGTTACTAGCTTGGCTATTGCAAATAACTCTGGTGGGTTGCCTATTGATACTATTGATTGCGATTCTGGTTCTACATCTACAGACAGTGATAGTACTGACTCAGAAGTTAGTCCAGTGTCTCCTTTAAAAAGGAAAAGCACATTTGATCCCCCTCTTAATCCAGCTTTGATCATTTTTTCAAAGGTTTGTGAGAGAGAAATAAGAGCTACTTTAAGCAGTAAAACTCCTTTTAAATGGCATAATTTAACTAAGGAAGAGAGGGCAGCAGTTGATAGCCTTAGTGTGAATCCTGACATTAAAATCCTTAAAGCTGACAAGGGAGCAGGCATTGTTATTATGGAAACTAAATGTTATAACAGTAAGATGGACGCTATATTAGCTGACACTGAGAAATACAAAATAGTTTCCCCTGATTTTGTTTCCAACAGTTTTTTGAGGATTGATAATACCTTAGCCAGACTATATCAGGAAGGTTGTATTTCTGAGCTGGAACTGGATTACATGGAAGTTAAATCACCACAGGTGGGCAGATTTTTTGGGATACCGAAAACCCATAAAAACCCTACAGATCCCATCTTAGGCACATTGTGGCATCTGGGAAAACCAAAACTGAATTTATTTCAGCCTTGTTGGATTTTTTCCTTAATCCTTTAGTTCAAGATTCTCAGTTTTACCTACAGGACTCTTGGGTATTTTTAGATGATATCTACAGGTGCCTACCTCTTGATGGACAATGCACACTAGTCACTTTGGATGTGGTAGCGTTATACCCCAGCATTCCTCATCATGAAGGGTTGGAAAATGTGACCGATTATCTTGTCAAGCATACTTCTACTCCCCTTCACAGAGTTATTACTTTCACCACTTTGCTTAAGCTGGTTTTGGATAATAATTTTTTCACGTTTAATGGTATCTTATACCAGCAACTTCAAGGAGTAGCCATGGGAGCTAAGTTAACTCCAGCATATGCCAATCTAGTACTTTGTGCTTGGGAAGCTGACATTTTATCTAAGCTAGAGAGTTTCAAGTTCGTCAGTAATTAAAAGCATTTTATTGACGATATTTTTTTCTTGTGGAAAGGGTCTCTTACGGAACTAGATTGTTTTCTTGATCGGGTGAGCTGGAGTATACAGTTTTTGGATTTTACTGTCTCTGGGAAAGGGAATGTAGTATATTTTTTGGACATTACTCTGGCCTTAGATCCCCTTACTTACAGATTCTCTTCCAATATCCATAGGAAAAGCACTTTTCGTAACAACTACCTTGATGTTTCGAGCCAACATCCTCCCTTTATGAAAAGGAACATAGTCAAGGGGCAGTTTGTACGTCTTAGTCGCATTGTGAGTAATGATGATGTTTTTTCTAATGAAAGTCAGTTTCTGAAACAACGTTTTGTTGACAAACATACCCTGAAAATCTGGTTTCTGATGTTTTGAATGAAGTTACTTCATTTTGATACAGTAAATATCCTCCCATTCTTAAATTTGGTTACATTCCCAAGTCTTCAGCTCCTGCTGATGACCTTACCAGATTTCTCCTTCCCATTTCTCTAGATGCAGAACCCATTAGGAACATTTTGTCTAAAAATTGGGATATTATTAAGAGTAGCCATGAATTGCCAGGGTATTGGGTGACACCCCTAGTTACAAGAGAACTAGGTCTTTAAAGAATCTTTTTGAAAAAACATCTCCTTCTCTTCTTAGTTGCCCTCTTCAAATGACAGGGATGTACAACTGTGGCAAATGTGTTTGCTGCCCTTTTATTGCTTTGGGTGCTAGTTTCCAACTTCCCAATCCCAAGTTTCTGATACAGTTTAGTGATTCTTTTGATTGTAATAGCACTAATGTTGTCTACCTGGGAGTGTGTGATGAATGCTCTGCCTTCTATGTAGGCAAAACTATTAGAAAACTTAGTGATCGCATTAAGGAACACCGTCAGGCTATAAGGAAAGGTGACTGGAAAAATGCTTTGGCTAGACACACACTTTCTAGCTCCCAATGCAGCAGATTTTTGTTCCTAGTACTTGATTATGTGTCATTACCTTATGGAGACTGCAATCCTTTACTTGAAGTTAAAGAGCTTAGATGGCAGATTAGACTTCAGGCTGACACGGCCTCTGGCCTTAATGGGAATCTTAATGTGAGAAGCATTCTCAAATGGATCAGATAGGAGTGGTAGTTCCCTCTCCTACCAGTACAATTTTCTGGAACTTTAGAATTTTAGAATGTTATTTCACATCTAGTGTATTTTTGAATTTTCCATTGTATAATTCTGATGAAGTTCGATTAGTGAACACTATATTAGCAGACGAAGGCGCTTAATTTATGTTGTGATATCTGCAACAGGTTTACAAGGATTTGTTAAATATTCTACACTGAAGATTCGTTTCCAGTTCTTCCTGACTCCATTGGTACTATAGTTTTGTTGTTTGTTTTTGTACCTTTCCTTGTGGTGGACAGTTTTGGATTGTTATATATATATATGGGTCTACTTCAGATCACTGAAATTCCATTTCACGGAGATCAAATCACCTAATTTTCAAAATACTAAAAATTCCTTTCACTGAATCTTATTTCATTGAATTGTAAGCTATAGACTTCCCAGCATTAGTGACAGCATGTAGAGTACTGTGAGGCAAGTAAAAGGTATATGCCCTTTTTCCCACAATAGTGCGATCGTGGAGTTAGTGTATATATAGTTTGGGTGGTTGTGGGGGGGTACTGCCCCCCCACTTTGGGTGGTTTGGGGGCATAGCCCCCCCACTTAGTTGGTTTTATATTATCTGGTTTTTGTTAAGAGGATAAGTAAGTAGTTTTTAAGTTGTGGAAAGAGGTAGTCATTAGTTTTGTGAGTGTGTTTGTCTATGGTTTGCCATTTTGTCTTTAGCATTGTAAACTGTTGGTGAAATGAGACTCGGTGAAATGAGTTGCCAGTGTTGTGAAATTTAGGTGATTTGGTCTCAGTGAAATGGGATTTCAGTGATCTGAAGTAGACCTATATATATATATATATGTGTGTGTGTGTATGTATATATATATATATATATATATATATATATATATCAGGGGAAAACAAAAAAATATTATTTTAAAATGCTCAAGGCAGTCCGGCAGGACCCATAGAGGGATGCACTTTTAAAGTGCACAGACACGCTGAGAGGATACAACACATCCGGACTGCAGCAGCAACAGCCAGAACACTCTCGGGAGGGAGCTTGGGATCTCGTCATCGGGAAGGAGCTTTACTGGGATCTCGCGGGTCTTTGTGAGTATTGCGCAGGCAGGATATGGTATGGAGAACAGACAGGTAAGTCTATGGTGCATATTACTTTATGTGTTGGTGCTTGGAACTGGAGGGGTGTGTGTGTTAGCTGGTGCTTGGAGGTGTGTGTGTTAGCTGGTGCTTGGAGGTGTGTGTGTTAGCTGGTGCTTGGAGGTGTGTGTGTGTGTGTGTGTGTGTGTGTGTGTGTGTGTGTGTGTGTGTGTGTGTGTGTGTGTGTGTGTGTGTGTGTGTGTGTGTGTGTGTGTGTGTGTGTGTGTGTGTGTGTGTGTGTGTGTGTGTGTGAATGCCCCTGGAGCTCATGGTGGTGTGGAATACCTCAGGCTTGAACCCTGTATCCTGTATGCAGGTGTAAAGACTTGAGTTCCCTACCACCACCATTTGCAGATTTTTGCCTCATATTTGATCTGAGCTGTTCCTCATAATATCTGTGGTTTGTAAATGTTGCAATGCTTGATATTTGATGGTGTAGTAGCATTGTTGCCTCACAGCTGCAGGTTCTCAGGTTTGATTCTTGGCTGGGGTTCCTTCTTTGTGGGGTCCGTATCTTCTCCCTGTGTTTGTGTGGGTTTGCTTTTGTGTCCTCCCATGTTACAAAGACATGTCTGCATTATTTCTTCCTGGGCCTCTGCTGAAAATTGTTTTTTTGTTCCAAGTCAGACTGTCCTGATTAACAAATGTTAAATAAAATTGACAGGCATTTGAATTTCAGACTTCAGGTTTCTGAATGTTTAATTCCTTGCAGATTTGATGGTGCAGTGGTAGTATTGTTGCCTCACAGCTATAGGATTTCTGGTTTGATTCTTGGTTGGGGTGGCTTCTGTGTGGAGTCTGCATCTCCTCCTTGTGTTTGTGTGGATTTCCTCTGGTGCCTTGCCATTTTACAAAGACGTGTCTGCAGTATTAATCCCTGCGTCTCTGCTGAAAATTGTTTTTGTTCTGTCCGCAGTAAAATTGACAGGCATTTGAATTTCAGACTTCAGGTTTCTGAATGTTTAATTCCTTGCAGATTTGATGGTGCAGTGGTAGTATTGTTGCCTCACAGCTATAGGTTTTCTGGTTTGATTCTTGGTTGGGGTGGCTTCTGTGTGGAGTCTGCATCTCCTCCCTGTGTTTGTGTGGATTTCCTCTGGTGCCCTGTCATTTTACAAAGACGTGTCTGCAGTATTAATTCCTGCGTCTCTGCTGAAAATTGTTTTTGATCTGTCTGCAGTAAAATTGACCGGCATTTGAATTTCAGACTTCAGGTTTCTGAATGTTTAATTCCTTGCAGATTTGATGGTGCAGTGGTAGTATTGCTGCCTCACAGCTATAGGTTTTCTGGTTTGATTCTTGGTTGGGGTGGCTTCTGTGTGGAGTCTGCATCTCCTCCTTGTGTTTGTGTGGATTTCCTCTGGTGCCCTGCCATTTTACAAAGCAGTATTAATCCTCTGCTGAAAATTGTTTTGTTCTGTCCGCAGTAAAATTGACCGGCATTTGAATTTCAAACTTCATGTTCTTCAGAATACATAGTAGCACAACCTTTTTTTCTAGCAATTTTCTAAGTTTATAAGATGAATATTTTAAATTTGTCCCTATTTTTGGGACTGTATTCCCCCATTATTGGCTTCGTCCAGGTTTTGTGCTAAGGTTGACAGCTATGGCAAGAACTGAATTCACTGAATATGGACTGTAGAATTGTGCATATTTACTGATAAAGGTGCACTGTAGAATTGTGCATATTTACTGATAATGGTGGACTGTAGAATTGTGCGTATTTACTAATAATGCTGGACTGTGGAATTGTGCATATTTACTAATAATGGTGGACTGTGGAAGTCTGAGTAGACTTTTTTATGATAAATGTTCTCAACTGGACAGTTTTGCCATTATGGGTGCATATGTTTTGTTTCATTGCTTACTGGAAAAATGTTCAAAACAAATTTAAAACACCCTCTAACAAGTGTACTGTATTGTACAAGGAATATAATTTTTAGTACAATGAGGAAGGTGTATCAAAAAACACATGTATGTTTCATATGCAAGGGGCCTATGATTCGAAAACAGCCCAAAATTAATCTTTATCTGCCACTGGCAAAATGTATTTTCTTTGAATGTGGGTTTCAATGCTGTTTCAATGAATGTGAGTTTCAAGGGCAGAGAAGTTTTAATGCTAAGTTTTCATTGTGAGACTGCATTGCTTTGTTTAACAGATGACTTAATGTTTGTGCTGTAAAATACAAAATAAAACTTTCAAATGAAGTCCAATCATTGAAGTAAATCCGTGCATCGGATCAAGCTGGCTCCCATGTAGTGGAAAGGACACTGTTGAGGGACCCCAGGTCCCTGCCACGGCTCCATCACTCCCTTGCAGTTGGGCCAGGCTCTCCCAGGGACAGCCCGCCTCGATGTCCCAAGTAGTTCCCTTGGAACATCCAACTGCTGAAGAGTACTCATCGCCCGATGAAGTACCATGGACTCCCCGAGTCCACAGATTTGGATGAAGGGAAGGCTCCCAAGGTCACCCCTGAAGACGTCTCATTTGGAGACATTATGGAAATGTTAAGGATCAGGGGTGGTCTGCCCCAAGGCTTCCTCAGACGAGTCTGTGTTCTTGGAGGCATTCGAGACGGGCCCATCTACCTCTTGGGTGTCCCTCCTGCTGATCCTCTGGTGGACCTTATATCCATCAGAGCTTGGAAGGATCCGGACACCGTTGAGCCTGTACCCAAGCGTCCTGACCGCATTCTTCTCACTGGAGCAAGGGCCCCAGTAGATGCCATGATGATGGCTGCAGCCACGAAGAGGAATTGGCCCAGGAGAGTCCTCTGTGCATCCTCCGGGCAAGGAGTCCCTCGATGGATCGCATTGGGTTTTCAGTTCAGCAACCTTCTCTTTGAGAGCGCTGAACTACATGGCACATGTCATCAGGATGCAGTGGGATCTGATTAAAGAATACGCTGCATCTCCCCCAGAGTCCATGTTGGCTGAGGATAAGCAGGTATACTCCACCCGAATGGCCACTCTTAGATCGGTATCTAACACATCTATGCGGCTACTTTCTCATGCTACTGAGGGAGCCGCTAGAGCCAGCCGAGCAGGCCTAGACATGAGGCGGCAGGCCTGGCTCCGCCACTGTGATTTCGCAGAGCCCTTCAAGGCGACTTTGATGGTTCTGCCTTGTTTGGCAAGACTGTTCGCGAAACATTGGTCCAGAGCGAAAAGGACGGGAAGACGCTGTCTGCCCTCGGAGTCCGCTTCTCAGCTCCCCAGAGGTCCTTCTCGAAGAACCAAAAGGGACAGAAGAAGATGTGGTTCCGGAAATCGCAGCAGTCCCAACCTGCTCTGGATAACCAGTCCTCCCGTGGCAGACAGGGAGGTCGCCGTCCTAGAGGCAGAGGGGCTCCTAGAAACTTTGGGTCCAGAGAACCTTTCTCTGAGAGACCCACGCAGCAGCCCTGAAGGGTTGCCCGGCTGTCCGTCTCTGGAGGCAGTCGGGGCGAGGCACCTAACTTCTTGGGAGTCCATCACATCAGACCGTTGGGTGCTTCGCGTGATATCCAGAGGTTATACAATCCCCTTGTACAAAGTTCCCAGATCTCGCAGCCTCCCAGATGTTCCACCCGACCAAAGGGATCGAACAGCTGCTAGAAAAAAGGGCTATCCAGTGCGGCCCCCCAGATCAAACCGGGTCAGGGTTTTACTCCAGGTTATTTTTGGTGCCAAAGAAAACGGGGGACTTAAGACCAATCTTAGACCTTTCCCAGCTGAACCTGTCAGTAACCAAGCAAAAGTTCCGGATGGTCACCCTTCAATCTATTCTCCCCCTATTGAGGGAGAATGACTGGATGTGCTCCATCAACCTCAAGGACGCATACTACCACATTCGCATGGACAGACGGTCCAGGAGGTTTCTTCGCTTCCGGCTGGGAGCCAGTCATTATCAGTTCAGGGTCCTCCCCTTTGGTCTCACCTCAGCCCCCAGGGTGTTCACCAAGGTTCTAGCAGTGGTAGCGGCCCACCTGAGGCTCCAGGGATTACAGGTCTTTCCGTACCTGGACGACTGGCTTCTGACGGCATCATCAAGGCATCTTCTATGCTCAGCCAGGGACTACTTTCTCCAACTAGCCCCAAGGCTGGGCATCACTGTCAACTGGGAGAAGTCTTTACTTCACCCCACACAAGCTATAGATTTCATAGGAGGAAGGCTAGACACCAGGTCAATGCGAGCCTTCCTCACTCCAGACAGAATTGCCAACCTGAAGTGTCATGTAGCAGCGGTCTGCAACCATCTCCAACTGCAGCTTTGGTCCTGAGGGCCCTAGGTTCTATGGCGGCAGCTATTCCGCTTCTCATTCATGCTCGCTTACGCATGCGGGTTCTTCAATGGACCTTTCAGGTTCAGTGGTCCCCTCTTTGCTCCTCTCTCAACACCCCGATAGCGGTCAGCAAAGCGTGCAGGGATTCCCTTCTTTGGTGGCTTCTTTCTCCGGAGCCCCTGACAGGGAGACCTTTTTGTGCTGCATTTCCCCGAGCCACAGTGACCACGGACGCTTCTTGCCTCGGGTGGGGGGGGCATTCTGCGGGAAAGATTGTCCAAGGCACGTGGAACCCCACAGAGACATCGTTGCATATCAATGTCCTGGAAATGAGGGCGGTGCTCCTAGCGTTGCAAGCACTTCACCACGTTCTCCCTTCAGGGACTATTGCGATCCAGACAGACAACATGTCTGTAGTCTGGTACATCAACAAACAAGGAGGAACCAGGTCTTATCCCCTTTGTCGAGAGGCCATGAGAGTCTGGGAATGGGCAATTTCCACCAAACGCTTTCTGGTAGCAACGCACATTCTGGGAAAATCCAACATCCTTGCGGACAAGCTCAGTCGCACCATTCTTTCTCCTCACGAGTGGTCTCTCAATCCTCAGGTAGCGAAGAAGATTTTTGCCTTTTGGGGGCAACCCTGTTGCGATCTTTTTGCCTCTCCCTCAAACGCCAAATGCGACAATTTCTTCGCTCTGCTTCCCACCAGGGAATTCGAGAGACGCTCTGGTGCATGCTTGGCCTCCTGGTCTCCTTTATGCCTACCCTCCACTACCTCTGATGCAGAGGCTTCTGCAGAAAGCCAACAGTTTGGGGAGCAGAATGATTCTCATTGCCCCGTTCTGGCCTCATCAACCCTGGTTTCCCTTCGTATGGTCTCACAAAATCAATCCACCCTGGATTCTGGATCCGATTCCGGATCTCATCTCCCACCCTCTGGGAATTGCGGTTCCCAATCTGAAATTGACAGCTTGGCTGCTCCAGTTCCATCCTTGATTAGGACTCCCGGTATCTCATCACCGGTCAAGGCCATCCTAGTGGCAGCTCATAAACCTTCCACCAGGCAGGTTTATCGAAGTAAACTGAAGAGATTTTCTATTTGGGCGGTTCAGAGAACCTTCGATCCTTTCTCGGCACCTATGTCAGCAGTGCTAGATTTTTTAACAGACCTCTTTCATCAAGGGGCAAGTTCTTCCACGATTAAGGTACAATTGGCAGCTATCTCGCATTATCACATTGGTCATGAGGCAGCTCCCCTCATGATGGCGAAATTATGCAAAACCTTTCTCAAAGGGATTTTTTTGTTGAGGCCTCCAGTCAAGGAGATTGTACCACCTTGGGACTTGTCGTTAGTACTGCAAGCCCTTACTGCTCCTCCTTTCGAGCCTGCAGCTTCTACAGATCTAAAGTACCTTTCCTGGAAAACTGCCTTCTTGGTAGCTATCACTTCAGCCAGAAGAGTATCTGAGCTTCAGGCTCTATGTGTCAAGCCGCCTTACCTTTCTTTCTTCCCTGATAGGGTGTGCCTCAGGACCAATCCATCTTTTCTTCCGAAGGTCTCTTCTGAATCTAATATTAACCAATCAATCAATTTACCTGTGTTTTTCCCCAAGTACTCAAACAAAGGAGAATACAAATTGCATTCCTTAGATGTTCATAGACAATTACGTTTTTATATTCACAGAACAGCTGGTCACAGGAAATCAGATCAGCTGTTCGTCTCCTTTGCTAAATTTGCTCTGGGTAAAGCAGTGTCTAAAGTCACACTATCTAAGTGGATCGCTAATTGTATTCTGCAGGCTTATGACACTTCAGGTAGACCTGCTCCTCAGAGGGTTACGGCTCATTCTACTAGGGCAGTTTCCACGTCAGCTGCCTTCAAGTCCCGTGTTTCATTGGATGATATCTGCGCGGCAGCTACTTGGGCCTCGCCTCATACTTTTATTTCTCATTATAAGGTGGATGTTGTTTCCAGGGGAAGAGCATCCTTTGGCTCAGCGGTGCTCCGAAACATCCTTCCATGACGGCCGCCCAAGATTCAGGTAGCTGGGGACTCTGTCCCACAGGTTGCAGACGAATGAAGTCTGCCTACTTCAGATTTAGAAGTTATGTACTCACCATAACGTTCCATCTGAGTAGGTGACTTCATTCGGATGCAACCATCCCCCCCTCCATCCCCCTGACCTTTATAGAGCGAGTTTTTAGGGCTTGGCAAGGGGTTATGGGTAAGAGGGAGGAGCTAGGAGCTCGGAGCCTAAGCTTTTGAAATGCCGGCTCGGATCCGAGGTCGGATCCGATACCCACAGGTTGCATCCGAATGAAGTCACCTACTCAGATGGAACATTATGGTGAGTACATAACTTCTAATTTGCCACCCAGGGCAGCGTATTTAATTAAAGTTAGTTTTTTGTGGTTTTGTGCATAGCTCCTCCCCTTTATGGTTGACCACACCCCTTCCCTTTGACCCCACCCATTCAGCGTCTCCTGCAGCCCCCCTGTGATTTGAAGTCACCAGCCGCCACTGATATATATATATATATGTATATATGTATATATATATATATATATATATATATATATATATATATATATATATATATATCCGACACTCTGTTGAACAGCATTTTGTTTCCCCTAATTTGCATCCACCAAATCCCTCTTTTCAATAATGCTGTTCATTACCATGTCATTATGCTAACATTAGCATACAAATTGGGCAGAGATTTTGCTTGACCTCTTAGCTCATATTCAGTGTGTCTATGAATCGCACATGCACTGCCTGTGGCAACTCATCTTGCAAAATTGCTAACTGCAATGCACAAATCGTTCTGAATCCCAGACAGTATATGTCTTCAGGAAGTTCAGGTCACCCGTAGCTGCAGTTAGCACAGGTATATATTAGCCTGTGTACTGATGTATAGTGTATATGATAAGGGAGCACTTCCTTACTCCAGGTGATTCTTATTACAGTGTTGCAGGAATGTGGCTCAGTTTCTTTAGTATGCTTACCATGTGACCTTGTGAAAATAAAATTAGAGCATGAGAGAACCTGGAAGGAGGGGCAAATTGATTTTAGCAGTCCTGTAGCTGCTAACAAATGTGAATTCCAGTACATATTGGTATTGGTGGATATTGTGGGTTAATGCAATAGTACCTTTAATTATTCATCCAGGAAAACTGCATTGATTTTTGAAGCAAAGTATTTTATAGTGGAATAGGTTCATAGGTTCATAGGTAGGTATAGGCTATTGGCCCTAGGGTCTATACAAGCCTAGCCATAATGATTCCCTGGCTATTTCTTCCCACAAATATTTATTTCCTGGACTCCTGTCTATCAGGGCTACTGATGTGATCCCCAGGGTGAATTTCCAATCTCCCATCCAATCGTCAAAGTTCCTCTTGAAGAGGGCCATTGAGGTGCTCTGCCTGACATGTATGGGCAGCCTATTCCAGAGTATGGAGAGTCTCTGGGTCAGGAATCTATCCCTCCAGCATGTTCTATTCATCGTGATGACAAGGTTAAGATCCCTGGAGCATGTGACTTGGAAGGATTGGGATTTCTTAAAGTGTAGCATGTCCAACAATTCTGGGTTTGACATGCCCTTGTATGTTAGGCAGAGATCGCCTCTAAGTAGGTGACATGCAACAGAGTATAGCTGGTGTTTCTTTAGATGGTCAACATAAGGCAGCTTTAGGCCTGTGATTCTTTTTTTGAGGTATTTCGGTGGCCTTTCTAGTTGTTGCAGATGTCTTGTGAGGTACATACCAAACGGGGCATTGTATTCTATAATGGATCTAATGAGGGATGGGTACAGAGGGACAATGACCTTTTTTTTCTGGATAAAAAGCCCTTAGTGATGAGGTGTGCCACTTAGAAGGATTTTCTAACTGTTGTGGCTATGTGGTTATCAAAGGTGAGACCACTGTCCACCTGTGTCCCTAGGTCTCTTATCACACTTTCAGTGTTTACTGTACTGCCACCTATGTGGTAGTTTACATGTATGTGTTTTTTCCCAAAGGGGACAACTATACATTTTTTGGCATTTAGCTTGAGCCCATGGCTCTGGCACCAGGCATCTGTTTCGGTAAGGCCCTTTTGTAGTATAGCCATATCATTTGGGGATTCAGTAATGGCTCCCAGCTTACAGCCATCTGCAAACTTTGTAAGCCAGAGTCCCGTAGTATTGTCCTGTACTTCAGAGAAGTAGATGCCAAACAAGAGTGGTCCCAGGACAGAACCCTGCAGTACACCACTTGTCACGTTTCTGGAGGTGGATTTGGAGTAGGCCACTTTTACAGTGTGTGTGTTCTGTCAGTAAGCCAGTTTGCAACCCATCGAGTGACTTAGGGATTAATGCCCAGTTTAGTAAGTTTATCTATGATTCCAGAGTGGGGGAATAGTGTCAAAAGCCTTGGTGAGGTCCAAGTAGACTGAGTGAACCACCTTACCCTTGTTCACAGCTCTGGAGACTGATTCAAAGAAGTCGATCATGTTCAGCAGGCAAAATCGTCCCTTCATGAACCCAAACTGGGTGGGATCCAGTGTTTGAAGGTTGCCAATGTCTTTGTTTATAAGTTCCATGATAATACATTCTATGACCTTGCAGATCAGGCTCGTCAGACTGATGGGACAGTAGTTCCCAGGATCCAAAGTGGATCCCCCCTTGTGGAGTGGGATGACTGTAGCTGTGCGCCACTCTGTGGGCACGAAGCCTGAGGTGAGGCTATGATAAAAACATGACACATAGGTGAGGTGCCAGTTCATTTTGTAGTTCATGCAGTACACAGCCCGGAATGTTGTCTGGTCCCATGGATGCTGTATTCTTGGCTCTGGAGAGTGCATTTTTTACCTGAGTGGCCGTGATTACCGGAATTTGGCATTCTTTTGGTATTGAGATGGGCCCTTTAGGGAGTGAGAGGGGGGTGAAGTTGGCACTGAATCTATGTGCCAGGATATTGGCAATATCCTTGGGATCAGTATACCTAGTGCCATTCTGCTGTAACTCAGAGCAGATATGAGTATTGCCATTTAAATTCTTGACATGGCTATAGAATGCCTTGTGGTTGTCTTTGGAATCTTTGGCAATTTTGTTTTCGTAACTAGCTTTGGAAGATTTTATGAGGGATCTCAGCTTTCTACTGAGGCTGGTGAGGGAGTTTTTGAATCTTGGGTTCTTCCTCTTTTCTGCAACAGTTTTTTCCTTCTGTTGTACAGCTTGTTTATGGCAGGGGACCACCAGATTGGCTTCCTTTTTTTTAGAGGACAGCATCTTGGTTCTATTTGGGATGGCTCAGTCCATGCATGAGTTTATGTGCTCTTACAGTACCCGAGTGTAGGATTCAGCAGTTGAATTTCCAGTTCCCATCAGCATGGGTGTTATGACGTTTGTCACTTCTGACTTGAGAAGCATGAAGTTGGCTTTGGAGAAGTGTTTTATGGAGGTTTCCTTAAACTTAAAGGGGGGTGGGATGTGGATGTCAAGGGTGATTAGCTTATGGTCTGATCTGACCAACCAGGGGGTGACCACTGGTGTGGAGCATCGATCTCCCATGTTGGTAATGAGCAGGTCTAGAATATTGGTACCCCTTGTGGGACTATGAATTAGTTGCTCTAGGGCATTGGAATTTATGAATTCCAAGAACCATTGAGCAAAGATGTTGGTACAGGAGTAGTTTTCTCAGTTAATGACAGGGTAGTTGAAATCACCCAGTATTAGGGTGTTTGGTTGTATTTTAATATTTTCTAGTATGTTTAGAAATGTGTAGTGAGAATCTTGAGGCATGGTGGAGAATCTGTAGCAAGCTACAATTTGTATTGCAGTCTTACCTAGTGTTAGGTGCACCTGGAGAATTTCAGATGCATTGTGTTGAGCAACCAGCCTGGAGGTGTGAATATCCTTGGTGAATATGGACACTCCTCCACCTTTAGTGCTTCGGTCCTGGATTGGTGGCCAAAAAGTGTGGTATGAGTTGTAGCCTAATATTGCAGGGATGCTCTCTGGAACTTTGAACCAGGTCTTAGTTACTGCACAGATATCAATGTTCTCCATTTTTAGGAAAGCCTCAAGAGAGTGCATCTTGAGGGTTAGACTTCTAGCATTGAGTAGCATTACCTTCAGATTTTGCTTGCTTGTACCCATTATGGTGGTAGTTTTGTCCTTTGAATCTTGCCTAAAAAAGGCACTATAGGGGTGGCAAGAGCCTTAGCCAGTAACCTGAATCCCGGGGGCAACAGGTGAAAACAATCTCTTGCAAAGCATCATGGTTTGTCAATCATGTCGTCCCAGGCAGACAGATACTGGATCCCCTTTGAATGACACCAGAAGCTTAGCCAATTATTGAAGTCAATCATTTTGTCCTTATACTGTGGTATCATTCCGGGCGATGGCAGGATGCTACTCAAGGCTAGAGTCATACCTGCCTGGGCTACATGATCCAAGAGTTCTTCCATGTCTCTTTTCATATAGTCCAGGGAGGTACATCTCAAGTCATTCACTCCAACTTGGACAATTACAGACTCATATTTGTACCTGTTGTGGGGGGACTTGAGTGCATGCGTTATGTGGTGGATCCTGGCACCCGACAGGCAACTAACTGCAATTTTCTCCTTGTTCAGCCTAGTGAGTGGGACATCAGTGTGCCTAACTATAGAGTCACCTATGACTAAAGTGTTGGGTATGTTGTCTTGCCTTAAGGGCTGCTGTTGGGTGGCACACTGGTGTTGTGAGCTATGTGATGCTTTGGTTGTGATTGGGGGTGGTGTTTATTTGTGTTTCAGCTTTGGAGGTCCTTGTTGCTTGGGCAGGTTAATATTAAGACCCTCCGCATATGTGAGTTTTGTGTTGCTATGTGTGGGTTTTGGTGGACTATGTGTTGTTTGAGGTGTTGTGTGGGTGCCTTCTTCTCTTGACTGTCTAGCACAATCTTGGTTAGAGAGAGCTTTGCTTCCAGTTTGGCTATATAATTGCATCTCTCGCAGGTTGTAGTGTTTGGTAGTAGGAGGAGAGGGTTGTCTGTGTACATGAGGCAATTGCTGCATTATCCCAGTATGCCCAGGTTCATCATGTGGACAGAAGACATCACTGGAAGCTGACTCTTGGACATGACTGTTTAGGTGCTTTCTTTGTGTACTACAAGACTTGTTTTCCCTTACTTTTTGGTGAGGTACTTGCAGTTGTAGGCTGTTTAGTGCCTATGACTATTTTCTCCTTATTACCAAGGAGAGGCAAGTGCTTGTAACAAATTAAGGCTTCCTAGTGCTTTTTAGTGAGTTTTAGAGCAAGTGCTAGTCACAGGTATACAGATTTTAGTGCTACTCATGATAAACTAGCTAGTTCTAAGGGAAAATTCGAAGAGCAGACTTTCTGGCACTGGGAATAGTTTAACCCTAGCCCCGCAGTGTGCAAATGCTCGCAAACATGTGTATTTATGCCAGAAAGTTGAAAGGGATAGAAATCAGCCCAAAATGACCAATAAAATTACAATTTCAGAGCTGGAAACCACTCCTCTAATGTTAGATAGGCAGCACAATGCTTCCACTCCCACTGGTAAGCAGTAGGACCTCCCTCTACCACAGCAAGGTCTGGATAGCTCTGAAAACTGAAACTAAAGTCCTGAAACCAGCAAAGCCTGGAAACTGGACTATTCAGTTAGAAAAGGTAGGAAATTAGCAAACAAGATATATTTTCTTTTGTTAAATCAGGCTAAACAATGCAGCTATACAGTAAATAAGCACAGAAAGGCTAATGCACTTGAGTGTAGAGCCCAGAACAGTAAACTCAATTAAAACTTTGCAAAATTAGAAATTTGAGAATTTAAACTTTTTAAATAAAGCAAGGCAAGTGCACAACTGGAAAATGACTTATAGTCAGAAATACAGTGAAATAAGTAGCCAGTCTGCTTTTTAAGCTTTCTGATAAGTGCAGGTAATAAAAATGACAAAAATCAGCAAAAATTAGAAAATTCAGCAAAAAGTACTTGCAGTTAGCACAAAAAGTCTCTCTTTCTCATTTCTGGTGCTGTAGTAGTCTGCAGGATGTCCAAACAGGATCTGCTGATCTAAACACAAGCTCAAACATGTGCAAATGTGCATATTTATGCCAGAAAATTGAAATGGATAGAAATCAGCCCAAAATGGCCAATAAAATTGCAATTCAGAGCTGGAAACTACTCCTGTTGTCTTAGATAGGAAGTGCAATGCTCCCACTCTCACTGGTAAGCAGTAGGACCTTCCTCTACCACAGCAAGGTCTGGATAGCTCTGAACACTGAAACTAAAGTCCTGAAACCAGCAAAGCCTGGAAACTAGACTATTCTAGTTATAAAAGGTGAGAAATTAGCAAACAAGATATATATATTTTTTTGTTAAATCGGGCTAAACAATGCAGTTATACTTGCAGTGACTTAGCACAGAAAGGCTAATGCACTTCAGTGTATAGCCCAGAACAGTAAACTCAATTAAAACTTTGCAAAATTAGAAATTTGAAAATTTAAACTTTTTAAATAAAGCAAGGCAAGTGCACAACTGGAAAATGACTTATAGGCAGAAATACAGTGAAATAAGTAGCCAGTCTGCTTTTTAAGCTTTCTGAGAAGTGCAGGTAATAAAAATGACCAAAATCAGCAAAAATTAGAAAATTCAGCAAAACATAATTGCAGCTAGCGCAAAAAGTCGCTCTTTCTCATTTCTGGTGCTGTAGTAGTTTACAGGATGCCCAAACAAGATCTGCTGATCTAAAACAAAATAAAAGAATATTACAAGGGAGCGTGCTTCACTGTTTCACATGTGACTAAAATATGCAAACCCATGGGATATGAGCAAATGTTTCATGTCCTATACCCCCTGCAAACATCAGGTACAGCAGAACATATGAACAGAAAGTTTAAAATGCTCATAGTTTTGGACAAGGATCAATTCACCCAATTACCTGCAATCTATCAAGACTATCCTTCCATTTGTGCAAGAATTAACTCTTTTGAGTTGATAAAAACTTAAAGGATGCCAGCTGATTACCCAAGTGAAACTTAGAGGTTGCCAGGAAAACAGGAAGGAACTTAGACTGACACGCTTTTTTCAAAATTCTGGAGGCATTATCTTAATAAATACCTAAACCCATACCTGTCAGCTGCTCAGATTTTCACAAAATGCCCATTTTTTTTGCCTCAAAATTTTAGTCTGTCCCTCATAAAAGTTTTGGTTTTCTGTCAAATCACTGGGATGACCTGAGGAATGAAATTAGTAAATAATGTTGTGCATTTGAGTTTCAGACTTCATGTTTATTTATTTATTTATTTATTTATTTCACGTTTGTTAACCGGGTTGGCTCGGTTGAGCACAGGCCCATTTCCAGCAGAGAACTGAGAAGAAAAGCTTCAGCAAAATGAACAAATTATATAATTTTCACACAACAGAGTAATAACAACTTCTTCTTTCAGCCACAGCGGATCACCTGTCCGGTCATGATTGGCAGTGGAGTGTTACGGTGTGAAGTTGCCAGCTCAGCATCCAACCTTCCACAGAAGGCACACACATGCACACACTCACACCTAGGGCCAATTTAGAGTGTCCAATACACCTACAGCATGTCTTTGGGATGTGGGAGGAAACTGAAGCACCCAGAGGAAACCCACGCGACCACAGGGAGGACATGCAGACTCCGCACAGAAGGCACCCCAGCTGAGGATTGAACCGGAGAACCTCTTGCTGTGAGGCAGCAACACTAACTGCTGCACCACCATGGCAGCCCATAACAGAGTAATAACAGTTATACAGTAATCACAAAATGGAGTAATTTTAAAAAATGAAAAAGCAACACGTAATAGTAAGACACATAATAATGTTAGTACGCTCATAGCCTTTAGAAAATCTCATTTTAATACAAACTCTGTTATTCTAGCAACTTTCTAAGATTATAAGAGTAATACTTAAAATCTGTCCCTATTTTTGGGCATTTGTATCCCCATTATGGTAGGCTTTGTCCAGATTTCTTGGGCTAAGTGGTTAAGAGGTATGCTTAAATCTGCTTCTTCTAAGTTAGCTATATTCATGAATAAATGTTAAAATGTAACAACAGATTTGGTAGAGAGATTAATGTGTAAGAATTTCTTACAAGCAGGGCCCTCAGAAGCTAACTGGAAAGTATTTTTTAAGGTTGGTTGAACAGAAAGGCTTCTATAGGAATCTGATACAGCAGCAAGAGCCAATTAAAGCACCAGCCAAAATGAATTGCATTTGTCAGCTGCAAACCAGCCTTGCTGTACAGGTAATTTTAATACCTGTGAGGAAGACATACAGAGTCTGAGGATGTACTGAACACCACACATATTAAAGCTTGCAAAACGTTGGAGACAGAGTTACAACTTGATTTATAGCACATGCTTTTAGAGACAAAGATGCTGCAGTTGGAATACGTCACTCCTCTCCAGAGACACTGTAATCTAAAAATCTCTTACTTGAATTATTTAGTGATGATATTGCTCACTAATACAACACATGGAGCTAGAGACATTATACATATAAAAGGTTTACAAAGAAATGAAATGTATAAGTAATGATGCACCAATAAGTGACAATTTGTATTCTTCATGTTCCTGGAGTTTTCCAGTAACATGAAAGTAAATAATGTGGGAAGAAATATTCAGGGAATTGTTATGGCTAGGCTTGTATAGGCCCTAGGGCTGATAGCCTAGTACTAACCTATGAACCTATGAACCTATATTAAATTTTAAAGAAAGAATACTGGTAAAACATATTATAGGAATAAATCTAGTCATGGAAGAATGCTTTCTTGGCAGAAAACATTTGTGAATGTGAAGAAGTCCTCCAAGCTATTATTGAAACAACACCTAAGGGTCTCATCGCTTTGCTCATGTACCACATATGTCTAATCCACCTAAACTATTCTTATCCACTCTATCCAATCCTGCTCTAAAATGGCTACTAGGCCAGTAATCTTCCATCTTATCCTGTACTATCATGTTCATAGGTTCATAGGCAGGTACTAGGCTATCGGCCCTGGAGCCTATATAAGTCTAGCCAAAAAGGTTTCCTAGATTTCACCACCCAAGAAAATTATTTTCCTGTGCCCCTGTCAAGCAGTGCCACAGAAGTGACCCCCAGGGTGAATTTTCTATTTCCCATCCAGTCACCAATATTCTTTTTAAAAAAAGCCAATGAGGAGCTTTGCTTGACATGAATGGGTAGTATGTTCCAGAGTATGGGAAGTCTCTGGGGCAGGAATCTATCCCTCCAGCATGTTCTGTTTATTGTGGTGACAAGGTTTAGGTCCCTGGAGCGTGTGGTTCAGAGAGATTGGGATATCTTTAAGTGTGGCATGTCCAACAGCTCTGGGTTTGACTTAGCTTTGTATGTTAGGCAGAGATCGCCTCTGAGTAGGCGAAATGCAACAGAGTAGAGCTGGAGTTTTTTGAGATGGTCTGCATATGGCATTTGTTTGAGGCCAGTAATCCTCTTAGTGAGGTATTTCTGTGGCCTTTCCAATTGTTGTAGGTGTATTGTGAGATACATGCCAAACAGGCATTATACTCTATAATGGGTCTGATGAGGGATGAGTAGAGAGGAACAATGACCTTCTTTTTTCTAGAAGAGAACCCTTTTGTGATAAGGTGTGCCACGTAGAAGGATTTCCTGACTACTGTGGTGATGTGGTTGTCAAAGGAAAGACTACTGTCCATCTGTGTCCCAAGGTCTCTTATCACACTTTCAGTGTTTAGTAAGCTACTGCCTATGTGGTAGTTCATGGGTACTGAGTTTTTCCCAAAGGGGATTACAATGCACTTCTTGGCATTGAGCTTGAGGCCATGACTTTGACACCAAGCATCTGTCTCTGTGAGGCAATTTTGTAGAATGTCTACATCATTAGGTGACTCTATTATGGCTCCCAGTTTGCAGTCATCTGCAAACTTTGTTATCCAAAGACCTTCTGTGTTGGCCTGCACTTCAGAGAAGTAGATGCTGAAAAGGAAAGGACTCAGGACCGAACCCTGTGGTACTCCACTCATTACTGGTCTGAAGTCGGACTTGGAGTCGGCTACTTTTACTGTGAGTTCTGTCAGTAAGCCAGTTGGCCACCCATCTTGTGACATAAGGATTTATTCCCAGTTTAGTGAGTTTATCTATAATTCCAGAGTGGGGGATGGTATCGAAAGCCTTGGCAAGGTCAAGATAGACTGTGTGCACTACCTTGCCCTCGTGTACAGCTCTAATGACTGCTTCAAAGACGTCAATCAGGTTTAGTAGACATGATCTACCTTTTACAAACCCAAAATGAGTGGGGTCCAGGGTTTGGAGGTTACCTATGTCTTTGTTTATAAGCTCCAAGATGATATGTTCCATGGCCTTGCAGACCAGGCTCATCAGGCTAATGGGGCGGTAGTTTCTGGGGTATGTGGTGGCACCGCCTTTGTGGAGTGGGATAACCATCACTGTGTGCCATTCAGTAGGCACATAGCCTGAGGTGAGGGTATGACTGAACATGGTACTTAGGTGGGGTGCCAGTTCATTCTGTAGTTTGTGCAGTATGCAGCCTGGGATGCTGTCTGGTCCCATGGATGCTGTGTTCTTGGCTTTGGAGAGTGCGGTCTTTACTTGTTCATCCATGATTTTAGGGGTTTTGAATTCTTCTGGTATTAAGATGGGCCCTTTGGAGGGTGAGAGGGGGATAAAGTTAGCACTGAACCTATCTGCCAGGATGTTGGCAATATCGGTTGGTTCTATATATTTAGTGCCATTGTGCTGTAGCTCAGAGAGATCTGAGTGTTGCCATTGAAATTCTTGACATAGCTGTAGAATGCTTTGTGATTGTCTTTGGAATCAGTGGCAATTTTATTTTCATAACTGGTTTTGGAGGATTTTATGAGGGATCTCAGCTTCTTGCTGAGGCTGACCAGGGAGTTCCTCCAGTCTTGGGATTTTACTCTTTTTTGCAGCAGCTTCTTCCTTCTTTTGTAGAGTTTGTTTATGGCAGGGGACCACCAGATTGGCTTCCTTTTTTGAAGGATAGCGTCTTGGTTCTGTTGGGGATGGCATGATCCATGCACTCGTGTATGTTCTTATACAGTGCATTTGTGTAAGATTCAGCAGTCATACCTCTATTTTCCATCTGTATGGGTGTTGTGAAGTTTGCCACTTCTGTCTTAAGAAGCATGAAGTTGGCTTTGGAGTTTTGACGGTGGTTTCCTTAATGGGGGGGGGGGTATGGATGTCTAGGGTAATTAGCTTGTGGTCGGATCTGACCAGTGAGGAGTTGACCTCTGGCATGGAACACTGGTTGCCCATATTGGTAATGACCAGGTCCAGGATACTGCTGCCCCTGGTGGGGGTGTGGACAAGCTGAACCAAGGCTTTGGAATTTATGAATTCCAGAAAACATTGAGCGAATGAGTTGATACATGAGTAGTTTTCCCAGTTGATGGTGGGGTAGTTGAAATCACCCATAATTAAGGTGTTGGGTTGTACCTTAATATTTTCCAGTATCTTAAGAAATGAAGAGTGAGAATCCTGGGGCATGGTGGGGGATCTGTAACAAGCTACAACCTGGATTTCAGTCCTGTCCAGTGCTAGTTGCACTTGGATAATTTCGGATGCATTATGTACAGCAACTAGCCTGGAAGTGTGGCTATCCTTAATGAATATGGACACACCTCCGCCTTTAGTGTTTCAGTTCAGGTTAGGTGGCCGAAAGGTGTGGTATGAATTATAGCCAGGTAATGCAGGGGTGCTCTCTGGAGCCTTGAACCAGGTCTCTGTCACTGCACAGGTATCGATGTTGTCCATTTTAAGGAGGGCCCCAAGTGAGTGCATTTTGAGGTTTAGACTTCTAGCATTGAGTAGCATTACCCTCAGAGTTTGCTTGCTTGTACCTGTTACGGTGGTAAATTTGGCATTTGAACCTTGCCTAAAAAAGGCACTATAGGGGTGGCAAGAGCATTAGCCAGTATCTGGAATCCCAGGAGCAACTGGTGCTGGCCATTTC
This sequence comes from Protopterus annectens, assembly GCF_019279795.1. Lineage (NCBI taxonomy): Eukaryota > Metazoa > Chordata > Ceratodontiformes > Protopteridae > Protopterus > Protopterus annectens. Next base: position 313,360,810 of record NC_056727.1, on the reverse strand, counting down.
TGGCAAAGCATCGTGGTCTGTCGACCATGTCATCCCAGGCAGACAGATACTGGATCCCCTTAGAATGACACCAGAAGCTTAGCCAATTGCTGAAGTCAAATCATTTTGTCCTTGTACTGTGGTATCATTCTGGGCAATGGCAGGATGTTACTCAGGGCTAGGGTCTTACCTGCCTGGGCTACAAGATCTGAGAGCTCCTCCATGTCTCTTTTCATGTAGTTCAGGGAGGTACATCTCAGGTCATTCACACCAACATGGACAATGACAGAGTTGTATTTGTACTTGTTGTGGAGTGACCTGAGAGGTGCGTTATGTGGCAGATCCTGGCACCTGACAGGCACCTGACAGTAACTTTCTCCTTGTTCAGCCTGGTGACTAGGACATCAGTATGCCTGACTATAGCATCACCTATGACTAGTGTGTTGGGTACTTTGTTTTGCCTTATGGGCTGAGGTTGAGTGGCACACTGATTTTGTGGGCTATGTGTCTTTTGGATAGTGTTGGGGGGTGGATGTCTGCATTTCAGCTTGGGAGGTCTCTGTTGCTTGAGCAGATATTTATTGAGAGCCTCCATGAATGTGGGTGTCTGCTTTGTGTTTCTATGTGTGGGTTTTGGTAATGTGGGTTTTAAAGGACTATGTGTTGAGTGTGGTGTGGTGCAGGTGTTGACCTTCTCCTCTTGACTGTCTAGTCCAGTCTTGGCTGGAAAGAGCTTGGCTTCCAGTTTGGCTATATAAGTGCATCTCTCACAGGTTGTAGTGTTGGGTGGTAGGAGGAGATGGTTGTCAGTGTACATGAGGCAATTGCGACATTGCCCCAAGATGCCCAAATTCATCAGATGAACAGGAGAAAACACCTGGAGCTGACCCATGGACATGCCTGTAAAGGTGCTTATTAATTGATGTACTAAGAACTGTTTTCCTCTTGACAAGTGAGGAAAGTTGAGTGCTGTAGTAATTTGTAGTTTATTTAGTGCTTACAATGAGTTCTGAGCAAGTGCTGAGCACAAGGAAACAGTTTTAAGTGCTGAAACTAAAAAAAAATGGCTAGTTCTAGCTAAAACTAGCTAGTTTAAGCACCAATCACATGAACATAAGCAGGCCACGGCCTGCTTGGTGATCCACAGTCTTGTCCCAGATGATGCAAAGGTCTGCAGGCTTGTAGTCTTTTTCTGGTAGATGCCTCAAATAGCAACCAGACCAATCAGGTATGTTAAGCACAGACACTCACTTTCCAATCAGAAATAGTCAGGAATCAATATACTCTGCTCCTACTCTTACCAGGATCAAAATATAAGCACATAAGCTGTCACCTATAAAGCAGTTGTTAAGCTTTCTGGTGATCAGCAGTCTCCAGGAAATAATGTAAATGCACTCCTTCTCTCTCCAGGAGAAAACAGAAGCACTAATCCCAAGATGACTACTGAGAGGCAGAATGTGGGCTCTACAATAACTGGTGGTCTTGCAATAGACGCTTAAAGGTAAGATGAAAAAAAAAGTTTATCCTAAACACTGCAGTGTGCACTAGAGGAGTTAGATGTGAATGTAGGTAACACGTTTTACCTGTCTAAAAGTTAAGTTTTAGTGGAGAGAAACTATTTTTAAAACAAGAAGATAGATTGAAAGGGGGTGGTCACTTTTGTATTCTGGTACTATGGAATAAAGTAGGATGGCCAATAAATTTAAATAGTTGAAGGGGAGTGATTTCACAAAATGATAATGTTGTGCTTACTCACACCAGCCAGTAAAAGCAGAGAGGAAATGAGGTATGTGGTAAAATTAACATAAGGAGCAGGCAACTAGAAAGACAGTGGTATTTAAGAACATAACAGTAACCGGGTGGGAAAAATTTCTGTCTAACTCACAAGAGACAGAGCTGTGGTCTCTTTTCAAGTTTTAGTATGCAGTTAAAAGCAGAATACAAGTAAAATACAGTGTAAAGAAAACAAATCACAGTATACAAAATAGAAAAGAGCAATAAAGTAATACAAAACACAACAAATAAAAAGCAAACTAACCTTTCCCTTACAGCAAACTGTAGCAGAATCTGGGTGAGCCTTTCCAGACCAGATACACTGTACCACAATCTCTTCAACTTTACACTGTTATGAAAGTTCATTTTATTAGTCTCCTACTAATATAAAATAATATGGGTCTAAACTACGTTAAACTCTCATTCTGATCTACTTCTGGATGATTTTGTATATTGTTGTATTGCCTGTATCATGATTATAATGTATGCTGACTTCATACCTATCTTGTCAATATTTTGGTTTTCTCACTATTGTGTGCTCAAACAATCATTCCTGGGATTCATTAAGAGCCATGTAGGCTTGCATAAAGGCTACACGATTGCAAAGCTTTAGCGGAATGAACATCAACGATCAATGAGTAAGCATATCACTCATCACGCTTACTTGATTCCAAGCACCATTTCATGGCCAGCAACAGTGTTGGTGGCCATGAAACAGTGCTGAAAGCATGAGCTCACAATATGAGCAAAGTACTTGCCTGTAGGCAAATATATCATGCAAGCACGCATGGACAGCTTATATGAAGTAAAGGCAAATGACATAAGAATGTAGATGCAGGGGACATGCAATTGGAATAATTTTACACAGAATACAATGCAAACAGTGAAAAAATAATAATATAGGGGAGGGTAAATGGAAAATGTACTCAGTTAATGCATTCAAATATGATGATGCCAGAAAGAAACATATTTCAATAGGAAGACATCCACATTGATGCTAATATTAAGTAATCCTGTTTGCAACTGTTTACCCATGTACATAACTTAAAAACAGACTTACTAACAATGGCTGTAAGAGGGACACAAAGCAACATTGTAAGAAAGGTGAATAAATGTAATCTTAATGTTGATAACATGTTGAGACACACATATCAGAGGATCTCTCGTGGTCAGGAAATACCAGCCAACTGGTCAAGAATGCACATCAACGCCACCACTTTTAAAGAAGGCTGAAAAAAGCTACGCTTCCTCCTCATATTCTCTCTACCTTCTATAGAGGTGCAGTAGAGAGCATCCTCATCTGCAACTTCACAGTGTGGTTTGGAAGCTGCACAGTTACAGAGAGGAAGGAGCTACAAAGAGTGGTGAGGGTTGCAGAGAAAGTAACAGGTTCCAGTCTTCCATTGATGCAACATCTTTATTCTACAAGAAGCATCCAAAAGGCCACCAAACTAATATTAGACAAAATGCATCCTGCACATAGCATCTGGCATTGGGCAGGACATATTGCAGCATCTGCTGCAGGACTACAAGATTCAGTAACAGTTTCTACCCTACAGTGATTAGACTTCTGAACTCGGGTACTAATTCCAGGGGTCCGGACACATAATAAGTCAATTTTTATTTATTTGTGCAATATATACTTACATATATTCCATGTAAGTGCATATTTATTTATTATATCCATAGTCCGCATTATTTAACTCACTCAAGTGCAATATTAAACAAATAATTTAGGCATTTCAATCTGTAGTGTGTTTTGTATTACTTTAAATAGAGTAGTTAATTTAACTCAGGGGAGGGTATTCTTTTCATATATGAGTGTTGGTAAATGTTTCTGCTCTTTCTTGCGTATATTGGGAGTAATATTGTATTTGTTAGTTATGTTTATTCCTTTACTTGTATATGTTGTTTCACTTTCCTTTGTAATCTCAAGAAGTGAGCTGATGCACAAAATTTAGTTTAGGCTACACGTGTGTAGTTCTAAATGACAATAAAATGTACTTTGACTTTGAGTTGAGATAATATGTAGCAAGGACAGTGGATACATTATGGGCCATTTACATACAGTGCAGTTATTGAATATAACATGGATATACAGGGAATGCATGTGTGATAACTGACTGTACTGCTCAATCTCCACTCCATCCTGTATAAACAAGGCATGCACCATACAGCAACTGTGCCATGCACAGCAGAAAGGGAAATGATTAAACAAGCATGCTTTTTATATACATGTACATCATAAATAGTAATATAATAGCAATCAAAATACACAAGTGACAAATTACAACACAGATGTGATGACATTGCAGTACTTCAAGATCTCTGTTTGCAAATGGAGCACATGTAATACAGCATTATACTGGGCATGCTCACAAGACATTACAGTAAACACTGCCATAACAACATGTAAACAACACAAACGTATATTATTTGCATTAATAATAAACAAAAATTGAAAATAGTAACTTCATGTAGTGTTGCTTGTGTAAAGTCAATATATTCATAGAATATCATCTTTTACTGGAATTAAACAGCAATCCCTGTAAGCACACGGACTACAAACATGTATGAAACAAATGAGCCACAGTGGAAGTCTTAATAAAGTTGCGAAATGCAACTCTACCTATGTGAAGTCATTACATCATGTAATTGTATTGCAATTTATATGAGATAAAAAGGCTGGGGAGGTTTCTCCCATTGTAATTGCACACATTATAACACTTGTGGATGTCATTCATACACAACAGCAGAAGGACATGTAATGTTTATAGTTAGCCAACATAGGTTTTGAACACCTGAGTATGTAATGACAGAAGCTACACGATATTTGAAAGAAAGAATGCAACATGGTGCCACTGGTGCTACAACTGTGAGATATTTTTGTCTTTGAAGCTGTGACATCACTTTATTGCTGCAAGGGAGATATGTGCCTGTCATTTCTTTAAAATAGTGTTGCTACATGTGTGTTTCTCACACAACACTGCCTGATACTAGGTACACCCAAACACACATGATGCATAATACAGTTGTCATTGTGATGGGAGAATGGCAGTCAGGCACAATGTGTGGATAATCACGGATTCGAACACATGCCTTACTAAAGCACAAGCATACAGAACATAGGTTCATGTCCTCATGCCACAGGAAACACCTTAGTAGTTCTCATGAGAAAGACAAATATCATCCAATAGCATCATTTTTATCAAAGAAATCATTTGTTTGTGAAAAAGGAGAAGTCATTGTAATAGGAGTCACCATGTACAAAGCAAATAGCTGGCTAACAACATTGTTACTTAACTGCATTTTCACAGACATAGTGAAACAAGTGAGTTTAAGGAGTAATGGTTGGATTTGAACAGACTACCTAAGATCACAAGGTACATAATACTATTTGAATCACATGCACCACACAAAATGTTCTTTTACAGTTGTAACAGTGCACATTTGAAAGGATGACATCACCATTCTTTTATATGTTGGTGTTCTTATAAAAACATATGAAGGCAGATGAATGGCACATAAACAGTACACAACTACATGCACTACAAACCTTCTCTACACAGCATGACAGACAAGCATCAATGGACAGTAGTCCATCATTGCTGGATTCAAATGTCCTCCCTCTATATGTACGCAGTGTAGACAGCACAGTATCAACAGACAGTGTCACAGGGTAACCAATACGACCACTTTGATGTGGTTCTTTTTTGAAAGCATAATGCATGTGTGACAAAAGGAGATACTGCTAGCTGGAATTTTGTAAATAAGTATGTGTCATTTGGGAATATTAAACTAATTTATACACAGTAAGATGCTGTCCGGTTGGATTCTGAGCTAGAGCGTCTTCTGCGTGGAGATATGCGTGAATGGGTGTACCTTTGTTGAAGGCTGTGCATCAGGGCTGGCAACTTGGCATGTAAAAATCAACTGCCAATCATTAGCGGACCAGAGTTCCGCTGTGGCAACCCCTAACCGGGAAAAGCCGAAAGACACATCATCATCATCAAACTAATTTATACAAGATGCTGGTGTTACAACTGTATTAGAACTGTATGTCATGTGTATATCAAACTGTTTTGTACAGACGTGTGTGTTGAAAAGGTATTTGTAAAGTGCTGTGTTTGAAATGTAACCACAGTGTGCCTGCTGCAGAGAACAGAAATGTATATGCACTACTGTTACTGTCTAAATGTGTCTGTTTTAACAGAGAAAACTGGAGGGTTAACCTCAGTCCAGCAAACTTTAGAAACATATCTGAAATTAAATTACTTTATAGGCTAGGCCATAAAGATGCTATTTCACAGGTTTCAATGCAGGTAGACACACAAAGTCTGTACTAGGAGGCTTTCTGTATTCTCTTTGGGGTGAACTACTTACTACTCTGAAAGCATGAAGGAATGCAATTGTTTTATGACTTTCAGCACCTGCAAAAGATCTGAGCAAAAGCCCTTGTATGTTTATTTTTACAGGTAGGTGCTAAGTCCCATCAGCTTCAGCAATGGGGGCTTTACCTGGGAACTAGAAGTCAGATGACAAGAAATGATGTCATTCTGCAAGCTATCCCAACAGTAATATTTTAAATATTTTGAGAAGTCTCTTAGTGAGACCAAGTATTCTGTATTCTGTCTTGGACCTGACAACAAGAAGACCCATTCACCACATCATCTGCCTTACTCTATTAGTAAGTTTTTAGGCTACAGTAATTCTTTTACATACAGTAAGGAATATAGTGAAGCTTAGTTTTAGATATTGTTTTTCTTTATTTATCTGAGCCTGTCCTGCAATGTTATTTTAAATAGTTCCTGTGTTCTGATGTCACTGTGAATATATACTTCGTATTCTCTTGTTCTTTTATTATTTATTATTAAATATATTTAAACCTTTCATTGTGGCTGATCTTTGTAGAGATATTTAAGTTTTGAGAGAATTTCCATATTTATTTGGTGACACTGTGTGGGCCACTCCTAACTGGCACACACATCCAAACCTACACCAAAGTACTATATGAGCATTTATATAGCTGCATGAAATCAGGAAAATGAGACAAGATTAAATCATCTTCCTCAAGGAAGAGTAAACCTATCTGGTGGACATCTATAATAAATAAACTCTATAATAAAAGGGAAAAAAAATGGCTGTCCAGGAACAAGAAGGAGCAAGTGCCTAATTGGAAGCAATCTCTCCTTAGCATGAACAAGAAAATAAGAGCACTAGTGAAATCTTTTAAAGCAAACTTTGTGTCCAGACTGGCCACATCTACTAAAGACAATCATAAGGCCTTCATAGGTTCATAGGTTCATAGGTTCATACTAGGCTATCTGCCCGAGGGCATTTACAAGCCTAGCCCATAGTTTTGTGGCTTACACCACCCCTTTAGTATGGGGAACTATACCCATTATTTTGCTGTGCCTCTGTCGAGCAGTGACACTGAGGTAATCCCTGGGGTATATCTGCGATCTCCCATCCATTGGTCAAGATTTCTCTTGAACAAGGCCAGTGAGGTGCTCTGCCTCACATATACCGGGATTTTATTCCACAGCATAGGGAGTCTTTGGGTGATGAATCTATCCCTCCAGCACGTCCTATTAATAGCCGTGTCGAGGTTTAAGTCTCCGCCCTTGTGGCTCTGACGGATCTAGATTTTTGAGGTGCAGCATATTCATCAAATCTGGGTTTGACATGGCCTTGTATGTTAGGCAAAGGTCACCTCTGAGCAAGCGGTAGCGACTGAATAGAGCTGGAGTTCTTTCAGTCGGGCAGCATAGGACAGATGTTTGAGACCCTTTATCCTTTTGGTGAGGAACTTTTGTGGCCTCTCCAGCTGCTGCAAGTGTCGGGTCAGATACATTCGAATGGGGCATTGTACTCAATCATTGGTCTGATGAGTGATGAGTATAGGGAGACTATGACCTCCCTTGATCTAGATGAGAATCCCTTCATGATAAGGTGGGCAATGTAGAAGGTCTTCCTAACTACTTTAGCTACATGGGTGTCGAATGACAGACTACTATCAACCTGTGTCCCCAGGTCCCTGATAACTTCTTTGTGCTCAGTGGATTGCCACCTATTTGGTAGCTAGGGGTAACCTTGTTTTTCGAAGGGTATGACTATGCATTTTTGGCATTTAACTTTAGGCCATGGCTCTGGCACCAGTTATCCATTTCTGTGAGACCCTTCTGAAGGATATCTGTGTCAGATGTGTTTTCTACTATGGCCAGTTTGCAGTCATCTGCAAACTTTGTCAGCCATAACCCTCCTGTGTTTGCTTGTACTCGGAAAAGTAGATGCCAAACAAGAGTGGGGCCAGGACTGAGCCCTGTGGTACACCCCTTGTGACAGGCATTGAGTCTGACATGGCGCCAGCAACGCTGACCCTGTGGGTTCTGTCACTCAGCCAGTTTGCAACCCATCTTGTGATGTATGGGTTAACATTTAAGCTGATGAGTTTTTCAATGATACCCGAGTGGGGCATTGTATCGAAGGGCTCGGCCACCTCCAGGTAGGCTGTATGGACTGCCTTTCCCTCATCAATGGCTTTGGTGACTGTTTGAAAAAGTCAACCAAGTTTAGAAGGCATGATCTGCCTTTGACAAAGCCAAACTGGGATGGATCCAAAGTCTGCAAATTCCCTATGTCTTTATTTATGAGGTCCATTATGATCCTCTCCATGGCTTTGCAGATAAGGCTTGTCAAGCTAATGGGCCGGTAATTTCCAGGGTCGGTGGAGGCACCGCCTTTGTGAAGTGGGACCACAGTTGCAGTGCGCCAATCCCTGGCACGTATCCAGAGGTAAGACTATGATTAAACAGCTGTCCTAGCTGTGGGTTTAATTCCTCATTGAGTTCGTGGAGCACACAGCCGGGGACACCATCAGGTCCCATGGATGCTGTGTTTTTTGCTTTGGAGAGAGCAGTTCTCACTTGGGCGTTGGAGATGTTTGGGCGGCTGCAATCGCTTGGTATAGATATCTCTCCTTTTGGGGGGGAGGGGGGGAGAAGTTTGCACTGAACCTGTCAGCCAGTATGTTGGCAATGTCTGTAGGATCAGCCTTCTTCACATATCTCCACAATATCAAGGGAAGCACCCAGATCTGTTCAGAACTGTTGGTCAAGGACACCACATACACAAATGCTGTATATATATAGCAAACTTGCTGGCAGACAGGTTCAGTGAAATCTTCACTCCTCTGTCCCCATCAGTAAAACAGGACATCCCCAATACATGCCCCCCCCCTTATCTCTAGGGAGCATGTCATCACTGCCCTCTATAAGGCAAAAACTACAGCCACCATGGGACCCGATAACATCCCAGGCAGCAGGCCAGTCTGCATCCTACATGAACTCAGGCAGGAACTTGCAGCACCATTAGGCACCCTATTCAACCAAAGCCTGAGTACCGGTTTCATCCCAGCCAAGTGGAGGGCAACTACTGTCATCCCTTTGCACAAAGGTGGAGTACTCACCGATCCAGGAAATTATAGAGCCATCAGCCTAACTAGCCTGATCTGCAAGGCCATGGAGCGGATTATCATGGATCTCATTAACAAAGACATTAGCAACCTCCAGACACTTGATCCCACACAGTCTGGTTATTTTAAGGAAGGTCATGCCTGTTAAATTTGTTTGGCTTCTATGAGACAGTCACCAAGGCCATAGATGAGGGGAAGACAGTGCACACCACCTACCTTGACCTGGTCAAAGCCTTCAATACTATTCCCCACTCAGGTATAATCAGTGGCAGCTGGTGACTTCAAATTAAAGGGGGGCTGCAAGAGACAGCTGAATGGGTGGGGCCAATGAGAAGGGGTGTGCCCAACTAGAAAGGGTGGGGCTATGCTCAAAACCACAACAACTGGAACTTTAATTAAATACACTGCCCTGGGTGCCAAACCATCATTACGAGAGTCCAATCAAGACAAAATGAAGTGTAGAAGAAAAAACTATTTCAATGCATTGGCTACATGACAACTTACTTAATATCTAGATGGAAACACAAAGGTTGTGAGGCATGAAAAAATAAATTGCTTTTTAAATACATTACTGGAATGCCAGTAAAAATCAAGTATAAAAAAAACAAGCAGCACTCATCGCAAACCACTTCTCCTTGTACTGCAGTTCTAATTATAATTTATATTCAGCTTTATAAAATTGCCAAGTAACATGCTGAAAGTAGAAATCGCTGTGATACCCCCACTTGTAAAAATATGTCTTATCCAAAAAAAGACCTGCTGCCTGACAACAACTATCTACTTGTTTCATGGGGAAAACATGATCAAAGTAAAAAATGAACACCGAACAAGAAACAAGCTCAAGATAAATTGCTTAAAGGATTACTGCAAAAGTTATGGACCACACATGATAGACTGGCATTCTGTTTAGTTTATGGGTAAAGCCTACAAAGATAACTGCAAGTCTCCAACAAATGTAATGAGCTTCTGAAAATACTGTAATCCTGTCCTTTATTACAAATACTGTCATATGCATTTCAGTACCTAAGGCTTATTCGTTATCTAGTTATGTAAATATTCTCTGCATGGCAACAATGAAAAGGCTTTCAATGTTGGTAATTCTTTAACAGTATGCTTATTAAAGCTTACTTGCATCTTACAATCTCTGACAAGCTTACCTGATGATCATTAAAGCATTGTTACTTTAATACAGAGCAACAGGGCACTGCAACAGTATGCATTTTCTGAATAATAAGAAGCATAAATCAACAGTATAAAAATATGACAGAAAACCAGAACATTTTGCAAAATCAAGGACAGATGAAAAGCCACGGTCATACTTGTGGTCTACCTTGGATGGGGGAATATTCTGCACACTTACACTGCATAACTCTTCCTTGCCTTGTTGGGCACATCCAGAGCCACTACAATGGGGAGTGGAGTGCAACAAGTAGGTCACAGTTTGAAATGTCTCTGGCTGACGGTGATGGCTCTGACACTCATACCTCTCAACCTCAGAGCAAGAAATCTGGACAAAGCCATAGATAGAAGTGGGACACAGGCCCAAAAATAAAGACAATTTTTAAATATTGCTCTTATAAACTTAGAAAGATAATAGAATAGTAGTAGGTCTTGCATTAGTATGAATATTTGAAGGGTATGAAATCTGAAACCCAAATGTCTGCCATTATTTTCTAACTTCAGTCTTTAATGATTTGCTATTAATTTGCCAGAAAACCACAATTTTATGAAAAACAGACCAAAAATATAAAATTGCCACACAGTACAGCTGGGAACCTGTCAAAGAAGGGATACCTTTTTAAAATTAGTACTGTTAACTTGAGCAGCTGACAAAATAAGAGCATCTAAATGCATTTCTGAAATAAAAGTAATCTATAACTCTGATCGTTACAGTTATTTATAATTGTAAACCCTCCACGTTTTCTTCCAGAATTGTCATTTTGCAGAGGGATTATTAAGGGGAGAGCAACATTTTGAGCCAAAATTGGAGACAGTTGAGAGGTTTGGATATTCCTAATTCTATAAAGCGATTTATTTACACGAACCTCTCAACCCATTAATGTAGGAAATCTGGATATGGCCAAATATATTGGGGAAAAATACAAACAGTACTAAAAAGACAGTTGATAGAATAACAGGACTTGCTTTAGCATGCATTTTTCTGAAGGTTATGATGTCTGAAACTCAATGTCTGTCATTACTTAGTGACTTCATTACTAAATTATTTGGCAGAAAACCACAAATTTTATGAGGAACAAACCAAAAATAAGAAGCAAAAATCTATTCATTCTGCAAAAGTCTGGACAGTTGAGAGGTATAGTTCAGCCAGGGCTGTTGGAGTTTGCTGCCCTCCCCCCTCACAAAATCATGGTTGAATGGAGCGTCCCCCCTGCAGCCATTCCAATGTCCCATTCCTTGGTTATTTTGCCCCATTTGCCATAAACACTGTAATGTGCATACTGCTTTACTTCTGCGATGATATGGATTTCATTTGAAAGTTTTATTTTATATTTTACAGCATAAACCCTAATAGATATCTGCTAAACAAAGCAATGCGGTCTCACAATGAAAATAGACTTAGCATTAAAACTTCTCTGCCCTTGAAACTCACATTCATTGAAAAGGCATTGAAACCCACATTCAAAGAAAATACATTTTGCCAGTGGCAGATAAAGATTAATTTTGGACTGTTTTCAAATTATAGACCCCTTGAACACAAAACATACACATGCTCTTTGATACACCTTCCTGACTTATTAAATTATATTCCTTGTACAATACAGTACAGTTCAACTGCCCAATTCAGAACATTTCCATCATAAAAGTCTACTCAAACTTAAACAGTCCACCAGTATCAGTAAATATGCATGATCTCTGAAGAAGTAAAAGCCATCTAAATAATTCCATAGTAAAGAAATCTGTTAACTAATGAAGAGGTTACAGCTAGCAAACAACTTTATATGTCATTGTTTCATCTACAAATAAAGTGCCTTTTGCCCTTGAGGAATAAATTGCTTATGTTGCATTAAAAAAAGTATAATGCTAGTAATATCGTAATAGGGAATGGATGGCAAACTGATAACAGGTTCATAGTTACTAGGTATCTTCGCCAAGGAGGACTGCAGCATCCATCCCCTTTAAAACAGAGTACGGTATCAGCAATGGATCTACCTACTCACTGAGTAGAACCCATAGCCTTCTGCATCAAAAGTTAGTACACTACCTGTTGTGCTATTTACAATGTAAGCAGACTAGGCATAAGCAGCACTAAACTTTTGTTCCCCTGCAGCTCACAGCTCCTTGTAAAATCTACTCGACACTCAGCTGTATCTCTGAACTTTGCAGCACAAGAAATCTGGACAAAGCCAAAATTTATTTGGGGGGGGGGGGACAAAAGCCCAAAAACCAGGGACACATTTTAAACATTTCTTGTATAATGTTGGAAAGTTGGTAGAATAAAATGCTGTGTTAGCAACATACATTTCACTGCCAAGTATTGAACCCCAGTCCCTGTACTAAACAGCCAAAGCAACATATCACTATGCCAAATCATCTATTTTTAGGAAAGAAAGGAAGACTGAAACTTAAATGGCTACTATTTAGTGAATTCAGTTCTCACCATAGCTGTCAGCATCTTAGCACAAAACACTGGAACAAAGCCAATAATGGGGGAATACAGCCCCCAAACATATTCAATGAGTTCAGTTATCACCATAGCTCTCAACCTTAGCACAAAAAACCTGGACGAAGCCAATAATGGGGGAATACAGTCCAAAAAATAGAGACAAATATCCACTGAGGACGACAGAGCAAAACCCACGGAGGACATGCAGACTCCACACAGAAGGGATCCCAACCAAGAATCAAACCAGTCAACCCATAGCTGTCAGGCAACACTGCACTACTGTCTGTTTTAAGTAACAACAATACAGAGACACAGATTTAATGAGGAACAGAACAAATATGAGGCAAAAATCTGCAAATGTTTTAGAAATGGTGGTGGGTAGGGAATTCGGGCTCTTGTCACTTGGGTACAGAGTTCAAGCCTTATTCTCTACCCACCACCATGAAGCAACTGGGGCATTACACACACACACACACACACACACACACACACACACACACACACACACACACAGTGAGAGAGAGAGAGAGAGAAAGGGAGATTTAGAAAGAAAGTCAGAGAAGAAACAGAAGGGCTACTGATTGGGTGGACAAGCTGCACAGTTCAAATTTTTTGGAACTAAATTAACTTTTTTTCTTTTCTCTTTGTGGTGTAAGAGAGAGTCTTGGTTTTATTGTATGCCCAGGAGCACTGGTCCAAGGATAGAGCCAGGGTACAAATGGAAGGAAGGCAACTTTGTTTGTATGGTTGTATGGTAAGAGCCAAAAGCTTATATGGGAATCTGTTTGAGGGAAGGCATGACAATAGATGGCAGCAGCAGTGAGACCAATGAGTGGAAAGCATGTGATGGCATAGTAATAGATGGCAGCAGCAGTAGTGATCCAATGAGTGGACAGCATGGGATGGCATGGCAGTAGATGGCAGCAGCAGTGAGACCAATGAGTGGACAGCATGGGATGGCATGGCAATTGATGGCAGCAGCAGTGAGACCAATGAGTGGACAGCATGTGATGGCATGGTAATAGATGGCAGCAGCAGTAGTGAGCCAATGAGTGGACAGCATGGGATGGCATGGCAATTGATGGCAGCAGCAGTGAGACCGAGTGGACAGCATGGGATGGCATGGCAATTAATGGCAGCAGCAGTGAGACCGAGTGGACAGCATGGTATGGCATGGCAATAGATGGCAGCAGCAGTGAGAGAAATGAGTGGACCATATGCTGTGATTTCACCTTTAGGGGAATTATTCCATTTTGATATTTAAAATACTTTTTTCACCAAAAACAAAGCTTAAAAAAATTCTGGGATACACAAAGTTTACCACTAAGTGTTCCCTTAGTAGTAACTTTACTGAGTGAATAGGTAGCGCAGGTAATGAGGTACAGATTTTCTTGAATACAGAAAGTGTGCACTAATTGTACACTTAGTGGCAACCTTTATAAATACCAGGGAATTTTTCTCTTAGGAAACAAACATGCATAATGATATAGTTATTTGGCTATCACACATTCCTCATCTCACTTGGGATAGCCCTTGAACTATATTAATTATCAGTGTCAGTAGCTCAACAGGTAGGAAACCTGTCTTGGATGCAGTCATCAGCTGACTATTTGCATGACATACTGACAATGCATTGCGGAGAAAGTTAAGTGCTCCCACTTGAATGTGCCATGCTTCCAATGAGATGGTAAACTGAGGTCCCTTCTGCCCCAGTTCATGGTATGTCAGGTGGATATAAAATATCCCATGTCACTTATGAAAAAACAGGGGTGTATTATTTATATTACTTATTTACATCACTTATTTACACAAATAAAATATGTACATTCCTTATTTCAATTATAAACAAATCAGTATCAAAGAAAAAAAATGTTATTTCTTCATACTTTTTCATATGACAAAAACTTTATCCTGATTAGAATACTTGACATTTCTCATTTTTGTTATATAGGTTTCTGACATCTTGCTTTTCAATTAAACCCTACACATGAAAAAAATGTGTTCATTTATTCAAATCCATTTTCTGTTTCTCTCACACCTTGTATTTTCCATACAACATCATATTCAAACTGGCTTCATTTACATATTAACTTTGCAATAACCTTTTTGTAGTATTCCAGAATCCCTTCTGTCCTCTCACATGACATAAAACTGTTCTACTATTCCCAGTATATATCACGTATACAACACTTTCTGTGTTCTTGCTGTTTAAATGCTATTGATGTCTTCATAGCATTTTGTTTAACACAATTTCCCATTAACAAATCTTGTTATTCCTATGTCATCTCAAATGATTCATTTCTTCCATCTAGTATTTTAATACCCTCATATAAATTCACCCATAGCTTAACCCAACAGTACTGCTCCATGATTATACATATAAATTCAGCCATAGCTTAACCCAATAGCACTGCTCCATGATTATACATATAAATTCACCCATAGCTTAACCCAACAGTACTGCTCCATGATTATACATATAAATTCACCCATAGCTTAACCCAACAGCACTGCTCCATGATTATACATATAAATTCACCCATAGCTTAACCCAACAGCACTGCTCCATGATTATACATATAAATTCACCCATAGCTTAACCCAACAGCACTGCTCCATGATTATACATATAAATTCACCCATAGCTTAACCCAACAGCACTGCTCCATGATTATACATATAAATTCACCCATAGCTTAACCCAACAGCACTGCTCCATGATTATACATATAAATTCACCCATAGCTTAACCCAACAGCACTGCTCCATGATTATACATATAAATTCACGCATAGCTAACCCAACAGCACTGTTCCATGATTATACATATAAATTCACCCATAGCTTAACCCAACAGCACTGCTCCATGATTATACAATATCATTATTTTCCTTTGTTCGGTACATTTTCTAATCCATATTCAATGACTAAAGCTTTTTTTTTATTCACCCAATCATATTTCTATTATTATGTTATTCCTTTTCTGCTTGCAAACATTTCTTAAAAATGAGCATACCTTACTAATATTTTTTCCTAAAATACTCCCTTTTATAATTTATTACTTTTACAGTTCAATGTATATGTATAACAATGATGGATACATAATGTGATTAATGTATCTCCACCTCTTCCTTACTTTTTTATATAGGATTCCTGTTCTTATAGGAGTTGCATCTTAAGCTTCCACATGGCTCCTAAAGTCATCTCCAGCAACTCCTATTAATTAGGTATGAGAATCATAACCCCTTAATATATGAGGTTTAATAACAGAAATGAATGTAGTAAATATACTTGAATGTAAACATAAGAGTTTTACTTCTTGTAATATTGTTTTCCATTTCTGTGGAACCACTTCTTCTTTCACCATAAGATTTGGTTAAAATTGAAATACGTTTCTTAGTAAAGCAATCCCTTCCTAACATAACAGAATATTTCCCTTTACAGTTTACTTGCATCACATTAAACCTACATACTTCAAATATCTTTCCACCACCTTTAATATATCTTCATCCACAGTCTTGTGTTTGCCAATATTATCAAGTTACCTGTTTATCTCAATATCCATGTTAAGTTAACCTTTTCTTGGCATTCTTACCTGGCCCCTCAATTTTCTTATTTAGATGTGGCTCTATTGCATTTTCTATAAAATAAATAATACTGCACTCTTTTGGTCATCAATGTCACATTCCTTTGCACATTTTTATTTTACACTAACCCATTCATTTACTAAAACTGTATCTATTTGTTCATATACAAAAGTAGAAAAGACTAAGGGTACAGTTACATTTTTAAACAAGCAAATTGAACAGAAAAAGAAGAAACATTTAAAAAAAAATCTATGAATGTAACATGTACAATGGAAGAAAAATAATAGAATGAACCATCCAATTACTGTTCTTTATGCCAAAAGCAAAAGAATAATTTTTTTTCAAAGAAAATATTAACTCCACATTTGATTACGCATAAGTTTTCCACACCTCCCACTTCAAGAAATCCTTAAATCTGAACATTTTTTTCAAAGAGATCTTCAGAAGTTCATAAAACAGCCCTTATTAACTATACAAAATAGTATCCAACGTCATTAAAAAGGATTGTGAAAAATATATAATTTCTCCAGATCCAAAACCCTTCAATCTGTTTACAAAAAAAAATGACTGTCATTCCGATTCTTCAACATGACATCTTGGCAATAAGTGAACATGTTCTGGCTATTTATAATGCATGTCATCCTTAATGGTCAGCTAATTTCAATGCATACTTTGAAGGTGCTCAGCAGATTTTCCCATGGATTAAAACACACACACACACACACACACACACACACACACACACACACACACACACACACACACACACACACACACACACACACACATACACACACACACACACACACACACACACACACACACACACACACACACACACACACACACACACACACACACACACACACACACAGCTCCTACCAGCCCAAGTAATCCAGCGATCAGCTCCTGTGACTGAAGCAATCCAACCACACACCCTGCTCAGCTCCTTCAGACCCCTGCAACCGAACGAACACCTGATCAGCTCCTGTGACCGAAGCAATCCATCAACACACCCTGCTCAGCTCCTTCACTGACCCCTGCAACTGAACAAACACCCACTATTAAACACGATCAGCTCCTGTGACCGAATGAAGCAATCCACACACACCCTTTGCTCCTTCACCTACCAGCCGAAGTAATTCTGCGACCGAACCAAGCAACCACACAATAGCGACTGAAGCAACCTGATTTCCAACCATGAAGCCTGCACACTGAATGTCTCGCAAGTCCCGCGAGAGCAGCTCAGTCCTCTCATTGGTTCTGACTGCGGCTGAAGCAGTCCGGAGCTCCTCTGTGTGGTGCGGTCATCACCGCACAGAATCCTGGTATCTCACAGCAATGATTGTTGGGTACCTGTTTGTCCCTATCCGGCTGCTGGTAAGGCAGTCTGGAGGAGAATTGGGGCTCGTGAATTTTTTGTTTTACATATATTTTTTTGTTTTTTTCTAGGTGGGAGGGCTGCAGTCCGGCAGTCCGATAGGACAAGCCACCCCTGGGTATAATAGATAAACTCTCTCAACTAGGCATCAATCCATATGTTACCAGATGGGTAACAAACTGGCTCACTGATAGAACTCACCTAGTCAAAGTAAGGGAAGCCACCTCAAGTAGGATCAGTCTTGGGGCCTCTGCTGTTTGGGATATACTTCTCAGAGGTGCAGGCCAAATCTAGTGGGCTATGGCTGACCAAGTTTGCAGATGACTGCAAGCTGGGTGCCGTCATGAATTTCCCTAGTGATGTGTACATCCTCCAAGAGGGTCTCACCTAAACAAATGACTGGTGCCAGAAACATGACTTCAAACTGAATGTCAAAAATGCATCATTATCCCTTTTGGGGAGAGACATCTCCACAAATTATCACATTAATAATAAGGTCCTAAGCACACAATCAGTCATGAGGGACTTGGGCACCCAGGTTGATAGCAAACTGACTTTTGACCACCATATTGCCACCACTGTACAGAAAGCTTTCTACATGGCCCACCTCATTAGTAAGGGTATCTCATCCAGTGACAAGGAGGTCATAACATCCCTTGATTCTTAACTTATAAGAATCATTATTGAGTACAATGCCCATTTTTGCTTATACCACACAAAGCACATGTAGCAACTGAAGAGACCACATAGGTTCCTCACCAGGACAATCCAGGGCCTGAAACATCTACCCTACACGGATAGGCTAAAAGCCCTGTCCCTCTACTCATTCTCCTACAGACTCCTCAGACGTGAACTCTGTCTGGCATACAAAGCAATCTCAGACCCCGCCCTGATGGGACTGCTGCATATCCGCAAGTCAAGCTCCACTCGATAAACCACATGCGTGACCTCAACCTGGTCTGTGATATCAATAGGACTTGTTTGCAGGACAGATTTGCGTCCCAGAGATTCCCCCTTTTGTGGAATAGACTCCCTCTCCATGTAAAGCAAAATACCTCATTAACCCTTTTTAAGTGCAACCTGGATAACTGGATGGGGAACAGAAAATACACCTCCTGGGATTCCACATGTGTCCCTGCTGGACAGTGGCGTAGGGTGCTGACTTGTTGGAACATGGGATAAATTCTTGGCTAGGCTTGTAAGGGCCTCAGGGCCAATGGTCTAGTAACGTCTTATCATCCTATGTTTTTCTGAGTTGCAAAATTCAGATGTTGCCAATGCTTGCATGCCTGCCTCCTCCAAAGGCCTTGATTCTCATTTCTTTCTTTCACACTCTTCCTCCTCTGGCTTTCATTACTGCCAGGGAGTTTCTGAGAGCTCTGGATTTCATGTCTTCCACCATTCTGATGCTCCCTCTGGCCAAACTTCACACGAGAAAGCTTCAGTGGTTTCTGAAGTCAGTGTGAATTCAACAAGTTTCTCTTCTTCCTTGTCTCAAACAGGAGCTTCACTGGTGAATTCAGCAATTGTCTCTGAATCCTGGGCTGCCTTTTTATGCCACTCTTCCCTCTCAGGAATTGTTCATAGATGCTTTAGGCATGGGATGGAGGTGATATTTGTCTCCCTAAAGATACAGGGCGTGTGGTCACCTCATCTGCAGAAGGAGCACATCAGTGTCAAAGAGATGAGAGTTCTTCTGCTAGCTCTTCAGGCCTTTCATCCTCTTTTCTCTCCAGGGCCTCTCAAGGTGTTCACAGACAATACTACAGTGATGTAGTATATCAACAAATAGAGAGGAATGAGATCTTATCTTTGCTGGTTGGCACTTCTGGTATGGGACCTTGCTGTCAAGTATCAATTGACTCTTTAGGCATTTTATATCCCTTCCAATCAGAACATTGTGGCAGACACTCTGACCAGGTCCTTATCTCAGTCCCACAAATGGATGTTTCACAGGGATGTGTTTCTGGACATTATCCGCCAGTGAAGTACTCCTCAAGTGGATATTTTCCCTCTCCTCTGAACAGACAACTTCCTCAGTTTTGTGCCAGATTTCCAGGTCCCTGGGTGGGGAAGGTGGATGCCTTCTCATTTCTTGGAAGGGGAGTTTTCTTTATGCATTCCCTCCCCCTTCCTTTCATTCCAAAAGTCCTGTTCAAGATTTAACAGGATGCTCCCAAAACCTTGTTGGTGACTCCCTTTTGGCCGCGACAGCACTGGTTCCCTCTACTTCTCCATCTAGCCAGGGGCAATCATCACAAGTTACCTCACAGGGTGGATCTAATCATACAAGCCAAGGGGTCTCTCATCTATCCTCAATTGTCCATGCCTCAGCTGACACTGTGGGTGACAGAATTTTGATACCTCATAGACATAATTTTTTCTGAGGATGTGCTGCAAGTCCTGCAGGAGGCCAGGAAATGTACTAATAGGAAATCCTACTTATACAAATGGAACATGTTTTCTATTTGGTGTCTCTCTTGTAAGCTAGACCCACTTACTGTGGATGTTCCTTTGGTTCTCTCTTATTTGTGTAAGTTGCTCAATGCTGGTTTGGCCTATTTTTCTACTAAAGCCCCCTTATCAGCTATCTCTGCTTGTCTGCCTTTTTCTCCTCCTTTAGCTTCTAGATTTGAGGTGAAACAATTTCTTAAAGGCATCCTTAATATTAGACCTCCCAGAAAGCCCGTTCCTCCTCCCTTGGATCTTAAATTTGTTTTGGAAAAGTTGGCTCAGGCTTCTTTTGAGCCTGCTGCTTTGGCTTCCTTGCAACATTGTTCCTGGAAGACAGTCCTTTTGTTTGCTCTTACTTCTGCCAGATGGGTGTCTGAGTTGCAGGCCCTTATGGCTTGTCCTCCTCTTTTGCTCTTTCATGAGGACAGGGTGTCCTTATGCACTAATCCTTTTATACCTAAGGTGGTTAATGAGCTATCGCTTAATCAGTCTGTTAATCTGCTTACTTTTTTCCCCTCTCTGCAATCTGACAGTGAGTGTGTGCTGCATACTTTGGACATGCATAGGCAACTCTGATTAGCAATTTTTTTTCTTTTCATCCTGTATCTTTGGGACTTGCTGTATCCAAGCAAACTATTTTTTCTTGGATTTCTAAGGCTATTTCCTTTTGCTACACTTTTTATGACAAGAGCCTTCCTTCTTCAGTTAAGGCTCATTTTACTAGAGCTGTGGCATCTTCTGGTGCTTTTTTCAAGGGCTTAGTTTCTAATTCTATTCTTGAAGTACCTACTTGGACTTCTGCGCATACCTTTACCAAGCACTACATGTTGGATGGTATCTCTACAGCTAAGGCTGGTTTTGCTAGTGCCGTTCGTCATGGCTTTATTAGGCATCTCTTCTGCTCCTTCCTCCTCCCAAGTTTCCTATTGAGCTTTAGCACTCTCCCATAGGTTACAAATACTGGAGCAGTGAATGTAAGGACACAGTACAGTTCTATAAAATCTTACCTAACAGTAGATGTCCTTGCCTTCACTGCTGCAGTATTCGTTCCCTCCCTCTGTCCCCCTTTTCCTTTGCCTTCCTGGATGTACAGATTATCTATTGGGTTCCTTGTACTGGTGTTCCTACTGGGGCAATCAGTTCTGATTATGGTAGGCCTGAATGTTGCCTTTATGCGCCATGCTACGCAAGGAGAATTTGGGTGATGTTTGGCATACCTTAAGGTGACAGTAGTCTTTGGTAGACTGGCCGGACGTCAGGTTTCTATGGCAGGGAATCCCCACATGTTACAAGTACTGCAGCAGTGAAGACAAGGACATCTACTGTTAAGATAAGATTTTATACAACTGTACATTTTTGCACTGATTTCAGCAAATAGCAATACATTGTGCAATACTAGTACTGCCACGCCAAATAAGTGATTTTTCCTTAGCAGTCATCAAACAGAAGCAGGGGTTAAGTCATTTATTTACTTTATTGTGGAGTAATCCATACCCATCACTGTCACTGATTTTTACAGACCATCACTGATTTTGCTTCATAATTTTCTTCTGTCCCTCATAAAAAGTTTGATTTGCTGCTTAATCATTCAGGATTACTGACAGTCAATAGATCCAGAGATCAGGTTTCATACTTCTTATTGTCCAAAAAAATGCATTTTGATACAAAATGTGTTATTCTATTAATTTTATAAGTGAATAAGAGCAATATTTAGAATGTATTCCTGATTTTGAGCCTTTATTCTGCTATTATTTTTGGCTTTGCCCATAATTCCTGAGCCAAAAAGTTGAGAGTTATAGTAGGTGGTGTTCTGCTAACATTTATAAAACTTCCTGAAAGACAAAGCCATTGCTGGCAGTAGCAGTTCTTCTTACAATCTAAGGTGTGTATTGAGATGAGGCACTCTGGGCTGCTGAACTCTTTAGTGCTTACGCTCATGTTTTTTATCAGTTTTATCCTAACATAGTCATATCGCAGACCTAGTCAGGTTAAAGAGTGTAATAAGAAAATGAATACATTTTTTCTCCTCATTTTCCCCAACCAGCAGCAGCAGCTTTTGTGGAGCCTCCACACAGTCAAGGGTGATTAAGGGGTCCCCCTGCAACTACAGGTATTGCAAATACCTAAAGCTGGCTATGTTGTTAATTTTAGTGGATCAAAAGCCCACTGGCAGGATTTGACTAAGGCAGGGGGACTATGTCAGTGGTAAAATATTTAATGGAATTGTGAAGCCTGTTACTTGACAAAATACTGTTACTACAACTAGAGAAATCTTTGAATTTTGAAGGAGATATAAATAAGAGTTATTATTACCCGCTTGGTGTATTAAGCACATAAAGTTGCTGTACAAGCTTTTATTGGTTTAACAGACATGTTACAAAATATCAAGATATGATAACTTGCTGTAGCTGAGGGCCCTCCAGGACCACGGGGCCCCCAGCGACCATAGGGTTCGCTGGTACCTAAAGCCGGCTATGCATACCAGTGCAGCATTGGCTGCTCACCCCAGTGCACAGACCTGCAAACCAGGCAGAGGGGGTATATAATGTGACATGCCAACAGACATAAAACCTCACTGAGCATGTTTTTGCCCATTTGAAGATGCGTTTGCATGACTTGCATGCTTCTGATGGTGTTCTGCAATACTTGACAGCTGCACTGTGCTCCATGGCTGTGATGCTGCATGCTCCATGATGTGACAAGAATAGGAGTATCCTGCAAATGTGGACATTGAATGGTAACTTAATGCAGCAGTAGCATCAGCAAGATAAAAGTAAGCAGGACAACCATACAAGGATGTTGTGCATCATATCGACTCCACACTAATGCAATAGTTTATAGCTAGCATGAGTATGAAATGCATTAACTTTAGAAATAATGTGAATGTGTGTGTGTGTGTGTGTGTGTGTGTGTGTGTGTGTGTGTGTGTGTGTGTGTGTGTGTGTGTGTGTGTGTGTGTGTGAGGTACCCACAAAATGTACAGCCCCATCCTTGCTGTTTAGTGCTTTGACTAATGTAAAAAGTATCCTTATCATTCAAGCACTGACATAGGCTGTATTACTCACTGGTTTGACTGCCATCCATCTGTTCATGTTATCTTGAATGTTAATAAGGAGGATCATTCTTATTAATACAATTTCTGGTGCTGTTTTGTGCACATGCTAATTCTTCTAAATGTTCTTGTGAAAATCCCCAAGAGTTTGTCCTAAATTTCATGTCATGTGAAATTCAATATACCTTCCTTTTTAAGGTCTTGACTTTTACACCTGAGCAACCCCATTTATATTCTAATTATAAAGGCACTTCTTATGTTAGGTTTCTGTCCTGTTCTTACAAGTCTGTATTTTCATGGTAAAATTGTAAGTATATTCTCTCTGATTATCAGTTCTAGTTGCTTAACCACTCCTTACAGCAGCTTCTTATTGTAGAGTTTAATACTTATCTCCTTCAAAACGGAACCATCTGAGATCTAGATCTTTTGTTTTACTGTTTTACCATATTATGTTTTATAACTGCTGTGAACGGTATGTCTGTGTCATTTCTTAACTGTGAAATCATTTTCAGAACAGGCAATAATGTCACTGTGGCACACACTGTGAGTGATAGACTGACTGGATTAATGAGGATTTTAGTTTTTCAGAAGGCGCTCCAGATTAAGGTAGTTTTACTAATCCATGACTATTCTCCCAACAGGAATCTTTAAACGATCCTTAACATATTAGTCCTCTCTATTTTAAAACAATTATATCTGGTAACAGTGGCCTGAAACATGGTCTTAATTTGTTCCCTCAATCCTTTTACACAACTAGAACTTTTAAAGCTGATATTAGCACTAATACATGGCCTTTACTCGAATCGTGAATTTCACAGGAAACTTGGATATTTTTTCTATATCAGAGTCCTGGCTTATTGGTGATTTCTGTCTGTCCAATATAATTCAAGATAATAATTTTCTCCTGAGGACAGCAGACTAAGGGAATTACTGCAAATGCAAATCAAAGATAATCTTAAAGTGCATCCAGTAAGGAAGGGTAGCTCTGCTAATGATGAGCCTCCTAACTGGATAGCTGTGCAACGTAAGAAAGATGAACACATTATTCTCCATGTTAGGGTTATATATATACCCCTGAACATCATCTGGGAAGCTACTTGTAGAAACTCTAATTGAATCAGCCTTAGAAAGTTCCAGAAAAAATAATTTTCCTAGATGATGTCAACTCAAACTGTAGTTTGTTGAAGAGCTATAAGACCATGCTCTGCTAGATCTAGAACCTGCAACAGTCCTGTGTTTGATTCCGATAGCCTTCATTTACTTACTGTGAGCAAATCACTTAACTACACATTGTTCCTGGTAAAGGGACTGTGTCGCATGGGCTTATGTGGTTAACAAATTTTAGTGTTACTAAATAGGTTGCTAGTCCCTGTCTGGGTAATGAAACTCTTCTGAGTGTTATCCTTACTAGCAATCCACATAGATACTGAGTCTCATTCATACTTTCAAATGCTGTTGGTGACTACTGTCTTGTTGCCTCTTACTGGTCTTTCAAAAGACCAAGGTCCCTACCTTTATATGTTTGCTGTAGCCCTGTCCCCGGAAGTAAAGAACAGGCTCTATTCTGGAATTTGCAAATATTGACTAAGGTATCCTGTACAGTAACCTGTACAGTGAATCGGATTTTATGCCTGATCTTAACTATTTTCTCATCCATGTTAGCACAATTCAGGACCAATTATTCCCCAGTAAACTTAGGTGATTAACAGCATACGAATTCCCACTCACCACTTCTGAAATATAAGTGTTATAAAGGG
Organism: Protopterus annectens; assembly: GCF_019279795.1. Classification (NCBI taxonomy): domain Eukaryota; kingdom Metazoa; phylum Chordata; order Ceratodontiformes; family Protopteridae; genus Protopterus; species Protopterus annectens. Next base: position 313,335,728 of record NC_056727.1, on the reverse strand, counting down.
GAAATGATCAAGCATGGATAGTTTAACAAAAAAGATGCTCTTAATTCTACCACTATTATTTCTCACTTAAGAAGCACAGTAAAACATAGACTAACACTGCCAAGAGTGTTGATATAAGAAAAAAAGCCATAATGGATGTTTTGGAAAACTGTTAGCTGTCATCACGGGCCTATACCATGCTAATTTTTTGATAACCTGATTAAAGAAAATATCTCAACTACTTACCACCTACCTCCACTCATTTCCTCCCCAGAAGATCATACTCTGTCCTCCAATTTTTATCTTCCTTTCTAACTGAGAGAGATAATTTGATTACATTTTAAAAACTTTTGAAAAAAAATTACAAAAGTGCACTAAACCTAAAAGAAATCCCTCCTCCATCTTTACTTCTTAAAATGGTTCCTCCATGTATAGCAAGACCACCAACTTTCATCTCTTACCTTTCCTTACTACTGAAACATTGCCTGTACCTTTCAAGTATAAAGTCATTTGTCCACTTCCTAAAGTTTCTACAATAGCCCCTTGGGAATATTGCCCTGTGGTAACATTTTGTTATATGACTAAGATTTTTGAAGACAGTTTATTCGTAAGTCAGCAAGTATGGTGAAATGACTAATGTGAAACCATCCATCCATCTATAACCCCTTTTTTCCCAGTTTTACACATGGAGTCAGGGTGTCACATCAACAGTGACCATAATAATCCTGAATCAGAGTTCACACCACTAGGTGGCATGCTTTGCCTCGGTTGTTCTTCAATACTACCAGTGGTGGCTGGTGACTTCAAATCAAATGGGGCTGCAGGAGACAGCTGAATAGGTGGGACCAATGGGAAGAGGTGTGGCCAACCAGAAAGGGGCAGAGCTATGCTCAAAACCACAAAAACTGGGACTTTAAATATGCTGCCCTGGGTGCCAAACCATCATTATAAGAGTCCAATCAAGCCAAAATGAAGTGGAGAAGAAAAAAAAATGTTTTAATGTATTGGCTACATGACAGCTTACTTAATATCTAGAGGGAAACAAAAAGGCTGTGAGGCATGAAAAAATAGATTACTTTTTAAATACATTACTGGAATGCCAGTCGAAATAAAGTATAAAAAAACAAGCAGCACTCAACTCAAACCACTTCTCCTTGCACTGTAGTTCTAATTATAATTTATATTCAGCTTTATAAAACTACCAAACAACATGCGGAAAGTAGCAATCTCTGTGATACCGATTACCCCCACTTGTAAAAATATTTCTTATCCAAAAAAGACCTGCTGCGGTGCTGCCTGACAAAAGCTATCTACTTGTTTCATGGGGAAAACATGATCAAAGTAAAAAATGAACAGCAAACAAGAAACAAGCTCAAGATAAATTGCTTAAAGGATTATTGCACAGGCTATAGACCACACATCATAGAATTGGCATTCTGTTTAGTTTACGGGTAAAGCCTGCAAAGATGACTGCAAGTCTCCAACAAATGCAACGAGCTTCTGAAAATACTATAATCCTGTTCTTTATTGCAAACAATGTCATATACATTTCAAAACCTAAGGCTTATAAGTTATCTAGCTATGTAAATATTCTCTACATGGCAAAAACAAAAAGGCTTTCAATGTTGATAATCTTTTAACAGTATGCTTATTAAAGCTTACTTGCATCTTACAATCTCAGACAAGTCTACCTGATGGTCATTAAAGCATTGCTACTTAAACACAGAGCAACAGGTACTGTAACAATGTGTATTTTCTGAATAATAAGAAGCATAAATCAATGGTACAAAAATATTACAGAAAACCAGAACATTCTGCAAAATCAAGGATAGACCTTGGATGGGGGATACTTTGCACACTTACACTACATAACTGCTCCTTGCCTTGCTTGGACACATCCAGAGTCACTACATAGGGGAGTGTGGTACAACATGTATGTCACAATTTGAAATGTCTCTGGCTGATGGTGATGACCCTGATATATTTGTCATACCTCTCAACCTCAGAGCAAGAAATCTGGAAAAAGCCATAAATAGAAGTGGGACAAAGGCCCAAAAATAAGGACAATTTTTAAATATTGCTCTTATAAACTTAGAAAGATAATAGAATAGTAGGTCTTGCATTAGTATGAATTTTCTGAAGGGTATGAAATCTGAAACTCAAATGTATGTCATTATTTTCTAACTTCAATCTTTAATGATTTGCCACTAATTTACCAGAAAACCATAATTTTATGAAAAACAGACCAACAATGTGATGCAAAAATATAAAATAGCCACAAAATACAGCTGGGAACCTGTCAAATAAGGGACACTTTTTAATATTAGTACTGTTAAGTTGAGCAGCAGACAAAATAAAAGAATCTACATGCATTTCTAAAATAAAAGTAGTCTGTAACTTTGATCATTACAATTATTTATTAATTGTAAACCCTTCACGTTTCTTCCAAAATTGCCATTTTACAGAGGGATTATTAGGGGGAGAACAACATTTTGAGTCAAAATCAGGGACAGTTGAGAGGTTTGGATATACCTAATTCTATAAAGCGATTTATTTGCGCATAACTCTCAACCTCCAAATGCAAGAAATCTGGAAAAGGCCAAATATATTAGGGAACAAACAAACACTACTAAAATTTTTTCTTGTATAAACTTAGACAGTTGATAGAATAACAGGTATTGCTTTAGCATGCATTTTTCTGAAGGGTATTAAATCTGAAACTCAATGTCTGTCATTATTAAGTAAACTTCATTCCTAAACGATTTGCCAGAAAACCACAAATTTTATGAGGAACAAATCAAAAACAAGAAGCAAAAATCTATTCATTCTGCGAAAATCTGGACAGTTGAGAATTGTGTGGCAGAAATCCTACACGATGGACTTGGCTCCCTAGGTGTGGGCAATAAGTACCCCACTCAAAAAAATGAAGATCTAAGAGAAGTGATTGCTTCAATCTGGCTTCAGCACTTTCAGTAGCATTCAGACTCAGTGAAAATATTCAGTAACAAAAAACAGTTTGTGCTTGTAGACATTTGATTTAACTGGTTCCTAATCTAACCAAGAACTGGGAGGGGGTGTACCTGAGTGGATCAGATAATCAATAAACACCTTCCTGATTTGTATTAAATTATATTCTTTGTATAATACAGTGCAGTTGTTAGAGGGTGTTGTTAGAGTTTATGAATTGTGAATATAAGGTTGAAATTAATTCTGCTACAAATATATGAAAGATAAAGAATAAAATAAAAAGAGTGATTTAATGTAGGAATATAGCTTAGCAATTTAAAAATGGCATTCATATTGTATGACATAGCTCTGGCTGAAATAAGTGAAAAACAAAGAAGATCTATTAATGAACACAAGATATTTCCTGAGTAGTCTGTTTCCTTTCAGACTTCTGACAATGGACATGTTTTTATAGTATGTGTTTTCCTCAAGATACATGTTTGTCACAGTATTAAGAAAAGCTTGACATAATTCCTCATAGATAAATGGACATGGCTTTTTATAGAATCATCAGAAAAAAGCCTAGAAAAGCAATTTTGGAAAGCAAGTATTATATGTTTTTCGCATGTGTGCAGAACAGTTTACAAATATCCATTAACAGACAGGAACAGCAGCAGAACAGCTTGTACAGATTTTTCCTTTCAGATTTCTGTTAATGGCATCCTCACATCAGCAAAAGTGCTTACAAGTAAATCATAAAAGGACAATAGAAAAGTCTACCAAGAGGAAAAAACTAAATCTATGTGCGTGACTAGAACTGTATATAACTGTATTAATTCAGATATGTTAGAGGTATTTTGGTGGAAACACACTTGTTCCGAGGTATTGTATGGAGAAAGGAAAGTCATCATCTATACTGATTGTGAAGAAAAACTTTCTAAATATATGCTACAAACTAACAGAAGAGTATGTGTGGTTTGTTTATAAAAAGCTATTTATTGGTTACTGCTCTTAAAGTCAGATGCTGCATCAGTGTATATTCTGAAAGTTTCTGTGGTCAACAGACTGTGATAATTAGACTTTGATTTCAGCAGTAAACAGCCAGCAAGACTTTGTGTCTTAAGAAGACTTTAAGTCCAGTCCAGCAAATTCCAGCACAGCATAGAAGCAGCACAAATTAAAATAAAATTTTCAGTGGTGACCCTAAAGAACGTTCCTAGCTTGTATCCACAAACAGGGGGAGTGAGTGCCTTGTATAAGGTCACTCCTGTAAAAGCACAGTAACTAACGTTTATGTGAAGTATTTAAGTTTTCTACAGTTTGTAGCAGTACAGTACATCAGATGTCTGAATCCGAAGTGAGACTGTAGTGCAGGAAGGTGAGCAGTGCCATAAAGTCTCCAAAAAAGGTACAATACAAAGTTGTAAAACTGAAACTTCCAGTTTTGCTGTACCAACTTCACAAGTGACTACAGAAACTTTTCAACCATCTACAGTAAAGCAGCCTGGCCATCTGCCTCTCTGTTGACTTTTAAGAATATTTTTCTGTGTTACATGCAGTATGAATGCCATAGAGGTAATAATAATAATAATAATAATAACAGAATGAAATGTATATACAGCATATTAGCAAAAATAAAACCTTATTAGGGTAAGTTAATAGTAAGGCATTATGCAAATGGATTACAATATTTGACTGGTATCTGAAACAAAATCATGTGTGGTATAAAAATGTTTATTGTATGTACAATGTCATAAAAATACAGTGCATGCCATTATCCAAAGGTTAGACTATACAGACAAACCATTTAATGGTAAAGAACCAGAAAAAGTTAATATGCTGATATTATATTCAAATGTTAGACAGTTATGTTCTGTCACCTGATGTAAAAGGTTTATTTCAGAGTTGCAACAACAGTCAAATCAGTTACTGGCAGGACCTATAGTAGATTTTGTTACAAAAGAATGTAATAAACTTCTAAAAGACAGACACAATGAGTTCAGGAAGCTTAGACAAGTTATATATACATCTTTTCAAAAGTGCATAGGAGGCAGAACAGGTTACTGAAAAATATCAGAAAGACCATGCAACATTACAGGAAACTCTTCAACAGAAGTTACAGAATAAAGAAAATAAATTAGCTGAACTGACAAGTGACTGACTTCCTGCATACACAGCTAATCTGTGCAAAAGAAATATATTTTATAATATGTTTGTGTTTTGAAAATGGTTAAGCATACATGGTAGTATGGTAGAATCTGGACAAATCATTCTCAAATGTTTAAAACTTCCATTCAGTTAAAGCAAGACATTTATCAGTACTACAGTAAAGTAGAGCATATGACTGCCATTCTTAGCATAGTCAAAATGTAAACAAAAATGCTCTAGTGTATAAAAATTAAATAAAAATAGTTACACAAAACAGTTCTAGTGCATAAAATTAAATAAAAATAGTTAATAAGAGTAAAGATTTAAAGTCACAAGACTGACATGCTTAAATAAAGATTTAAAGTCACGAGACTGACTTGCATGTATTTTCTTTTCATCTAAAATACATCTGTTACAATGCACAAGAATAACAGGCTGACAACAGCAAATATAAATAATGCAAGTATAAACATATGTTAGTTAAGCTAATATCTATTTTGTTTTTTATAATTGTAGAGTAACACCACACCAAACAGTTAAAGTTCAGAATTTTAAAAAGAAATAAAATCACAGATGGTATTAGTCAAACATTTTTTGTAAAATTAATGTCAGGGCAGTTAAATAAAAATTACTGAAATCCATGTAAGCTAATTGTAAAATAATGTCTATTTATGTAGTATAAATGCATAGTTATGCAAATCACACATACTTATTATAATTCTAAATATTTTACAATTACATTCTAATTTCAGACTGTAAGTGTATTAACATATAATTTAAAGAACAATGCCAAAAAAGTTAATTATAGTTTATAGAGTATAAAATGTGAACTCAGACCTTCCCAGACTGGATAAATAGTTACAGGAAATCTTGTAAAAACAAGATTAAAAACAAGACTGATTGCCAGACAAGTGGCTTATATTTTTTTAAACTATTATTGTTATTAAAATATAACTGTTAAATGTTTACATGTAACACTATTTGGTAATTGTAATAAAAAAGTTAAAATTGTGCATAGATGTCACTGATAATCTGTTTGCAAGTAAATGTTAAACCTCAGTTGCATCAAGTACAGCCAGCAGATGGGCTATAGTATACATACAGTTCAAATCAATTGTGCAGAAGGGTATAAATACCTACTAGTGGTAATAAACAGCAAAAGTGTTATAAAAAATGATCAAATCAGACAAAGGTCCATAGTTTGTTAACCTAATAAAGCAGATAAACAATAGTGCAATACTACAGGGGGAGGAGTATTTTTTCAATTTTACATTGATTGTGTAAGCAGTATGTATTGCAAAAGGGTCTAAAATAAAGCTACAGAAAGAAAATAATATTTCATTCCTTCTTGACAATAGTCTTTTAGGGAGGAGGGAAAAACAGATATTAGTGTATTAGAAATACTGGTAAACTGGATTACACCTGAGAGGATAAATATTTTACAAGTTGTTAATAGCTATCATGCTGGTTATTATTGTATTGTTTGGTATTAAATTGTATTTACAACCTGTTAAACTGTAAAGCTATACAAGAGATGGTTTAAAAATCAAGAGATGGCTTAAAATTGCTTTATTACAGCTATACAAGAGAGAGTAAAGATATGTAAAAAAATGAACAAGAATGTTCACTATTTTTAATTTGTTTTTGGCAAGACAATATTGGTATGCAAAAAGGATAGTTGCCCCTGGATACTTCTAAAGAGACATAAGGATTTTCCAAGATTTTGCTTGATGTTAATGTTACTAAATTTGTAAGATTGGACTAAGTGTACTTTATAGTCTTTGTATGTACAAATACAAAGAATTCAGTACAAATGAAAATAATGTCTAGTAATGAAGATGTATGAAAAACCATGTTTAAAAGAAAATATTGGTACAGGGTACCTACTAGATTGAAATGCATGAATAGCAAACAGTCTGTGTAAATACATACTGTACAGGATACATTGTAATAAGTTCAAAAGTAATTTGTCAAGTTGTAATATTATCACTGGTTTTAAATTAGAGTCGTATTATTGGTTTTCGGACCATCATTTTATCTGTACTAGTACTGGTTACCCCAGTTAAAATATATATATATTGTGTATAAATCATGCTTTTTTAAATCCTCAAGTATTAAATATACTGAAATAATTGCATTCAAATATTTATTATCTAAGCCCAGTTCAGTACTTTACCAAGGTGTTTAATATGTTCACTTCATTGTCAACCAAGATGTTAATGGGCAGTTCAAAAATATGACCACAATGTTATGGTTAAAATGACATTGAAACTATATATTTTCAACAGTGTATAAATAACATTTGCAGTAGCACATAATTTTTGTCTCTTATCTATCTCTAATCGGTTAGTATAAAATAATTAATAAAAGTAAATAGTTAATTCAACAGTTGCAAAGAGTTAATAAAAGAGTTCTAAGTCATAAATTAAATTCTGTGAATGCAAAAGTATAAATTAATCAAGGTAAAAATAAAACTAAAGCAGACACAGCTCATAACGGATAAAATATTTTCACAGAATGGTCTGCAAAAGAAAAGGTTGTTACATTCAGTTTTGGTAGTAATAATTTTATATCATTGTATTAACTGTGTAAAATTGCATTTTGACTTGTATAAAAAAAAGACTAAAGGTTTTGTTTCCTAATGTGTTTCCTATAAAAAAGAGGGAATTGTTAGAGTTTGTGAATTGTGAATATAAGGTTGAAATTAATTCTGCTACAAATATATGAAAGATAAAGAATAAAACAAAAAGTTTGCTTTAATGTAGGAATACAGTTTAGCAGTTTAAAAATGGCATTCATATTGTATGACATAGCTCTAGCTAAAATAAGTAAAAAACAAAGATCTATTAATGAACACAAGATATTTCCTGAGTAGTTTGTTTCCTTTCAGACTTCTGACAATGAACATGTTTTTATAGTATGTGTTTTCCTCAAGATACATGTTTGTCACAGTATTAAGAAAAGGTTGACGTAATTCCTCATAGATAAATGGACATGGCTTTTTATAGAATCGTCAGAAAAAATCCTAGAAAAGCAATTTTGGAAAGCAAGTATTATATGCTTTTTTCATGTTTGTAGAACAGTTTACAAATATCCATTAACAGACAGGAACAGCAGCAGAACAGCTTGTGCAGATGTTTCCTTTCAGATTTCTGTTAATGGCATCCTCACATCAGCAAAAGTGCTTACAAGTAAATCACAAAAGGACAATAGAAAAGTCTACCAAGAGGAAAAAATAAAATCTATATGCATGACTAGAACTGTATATAACTGTATTAATTCAGATAGGTTAGAGGCATTTTGGTTGAAACACACTTGTTTCGAGGTATTGTATGGAGAAAGGAAAGTCATCATCTATACTGTTTGTGAAGAAAAACTTTGTAAATATATGCTACAAACTAACAGAAGAGTACGTGTGGTTTGTTTATAAAAAGCTATTTATTGGTTACTGCTCTTAAAGTTAGATGCTGCATCAGTGTATATGCTGAAAGTTTCTGTGGTTAACAGACTGTGATAATTAGACTTTGATTTCAGCAGTAAACAGCCAGCAAGACTTTGTGTCTTAAGAAGACTTTAAGTCCAGTCCAGCAAATTCCAGCACAGCATAGAAGCAGCACAAATTAAAATAAAATTTTCAATGTTGACCCTAACGAACGTTCCTAGCCTGTATCCAAAAAAGGGGAGTGAGTGCCTTGTATAAGGTCACTCCTGTAAAAGCACAGTAACTAACGTTTATGTGAAGTATTTCAGTTTTCTACAGTTTGTAGCAATACAGTTCATCAGACGTCTGAATCCGGAGTGAGACTGCAGTGCAGGAAGGTGAGCAGTGCCATAAATTCTCCAAAAAAGGTACAATACAAAGTTGTAAAACTGAAACTGCCAGTTTTGCTGTACCAACTTCACAAGTGACTACAGAAACTTTTCAACCATCTACAGTAAAGCAGCCTGGCCATCTGCCTCTCTGTTGACTTTTAAGAACATTTTTCTGTGTTACATACAGTATGAATGTCATAGAGGTAATAATAATAATAACATAATGAAATGTATATACAGCATATTAGCAAAAGTAAAACCTTATTAGGGCAAGTTAATAGTAAGCCATTATGCAAATGGATTACAATAGTTGACTGGTATCTGAAACAAAATCATGTGTGGTATAAAAATGTTTATTGTATGTACAATGTCATAAAAATACAGTGCATGCCATTATCCAAAGGTTAGACTATACAGACAAACCATTTAATGGTAAAGAACCAGAAAAAGTTAATATGCTGATATTATATTCAAATGTTAGACAGTTATGTTCTGTCACCTGATGTAAAAGATTTATTTCAGAGTTGCAACAACAGTCAAATCAGTTACTGACAGGACCTATAGTACATTTTGTTACAAAAGAATGTAATAAACTTCTAAAAGACAGACACAATGAGTTCAGGAAGCTTAGACAAGTTATACATACATCTTTTCAAAAGTGCATAGGAGTTTTAGATTCAGCAGAACAGGTTACTGAAAAATATCAGAAAGACCATGCAACATTACAGGAAACTCTTCAACAGCAGTTACAGGATAAAGAAAATAAATTAGCTAAACTGACAAGAGACTGACTTCCTGCATACACAGCTAATCTGTGCAAAAGAAATATATTTTATAATATGTTTGTGTTTTGAAAATGGTTAAGCATACATGGTAGGATGGTAGAATCTGGACAATCATTCTCAAATGTTTAAAACATCCATTCAGTTAAAGCAAGACATTTATAAGTACTACAGTAAAGTAGAGCATATGACTGCCATTCTTAGCATAGTCAAAAGGTAAACAAAACTGCTCTAGTGTATAAAAATTAAATAAAAATAGTTAATAAGAGTAAAGATTTAAAGTCACAAGACTGACATGCTTAAATAAAGATTTAAAGTCACGAGACTGACTTGCATGTATTTTCTTTTCATCTAAAATACATCTGTTACAATGCACAAGAATAACAGGCTGACAACAGCAAATATAAATAATGTAAGTATAAACATATGTTAGTTAAGCTAATATCTATTTTGTTTTTTTTACAATTGTAGAGTAACACCACACCAAACAGTTGAAGTTCAGAATTTTAAAAATAAATAAAATCACAGATGGTATTAGTCAAACAGTTTTTGTAAAATTAATGTCAGGGCAGTTAAATAAAAAATATTGAAATCCATGTAAGCTAATTGTAAAATAATGTCTATTTATGTAGTATAAATGCATAGGTATGCAAATCACAAATACTTATTATAATTCTAAATGTTTTACAACTACATTCTAATTTTAGACTGTAAGTGTATTAACATATAATTTAAAGAACAATGCTAAAAAAGTTAACTATAGTTTATAGAGTATAAAATGTGAACTCAGACCTTCCCAGACTGGATAAATAGTTACAGGAAATGTTGTAAAAACAAGATCAAAGACAAGACTGATTGCCAGACAAGTGGCTTATATTTTTCTAAACTATTATTGTTATTAAAATATAATTCTTAAATGTTTACATGTAGCACTATTTGGTAATTGTAATAAAATGTCAAAATTGTGCATAGATGTCACTGATAATCTGTTTGCAAGTAAATGTTAAACCTCAGTTGCATCAAGTACAGCCAGCAGATGGGCTATAGTGTACATACAGTTCAAATCAATTGTGCAGAAGGGTATAAATACCTACTAGTGGTAATAAACAGCAGAAGTGTTATAAAAAATAATCAAATCAGACAAAGGTCCATAGTTTGTTAACCTAATAAAGCAGATGAACAATAGTGCAATACTACAGGGAGAGGTGTATTTTTTCAATTTTACATTGATTGTGTAAGCAGTATGTATTGCAAAATGGTCTAAAATAAAGCTACAGAAAGAAAATAATATCTCATTCCTTCTTGACAATCGTCTTTTAGGGAGGAGGGAAAAACAGGTATTAGTGTATTAGAAATACTGGTAAACTGGATTATACCTGAGAGATTAAATATTTTACAAGTTGTTAATAGCTATCATGCTGGTTATTATTGTATTGTTTGGTATTAAATTGTATTTACAACCTGTTAAACTGTAAAGCTATACAAGAGATGGTTTAAAAATCAAGAGATGGCTTAAAATTGCTTTATTACAGCTATACAAGAGAGAGTAAAGATATGTAAAAAATTGAACAAGAATGGTCACTATTTTTAATATGTTTTTGGCAAGACAATATTGATATGCAAAAAGTATAGTTGCCTCTGGATACTTCTAAAGAGACATAAGGATTTTCCAAGATTTTGCTTGATGCTAATGTTACTAAATTTGTAAGATTGGACTAAGTGTGCTTTATAGTCTTTGTATGTACAAATACAAAAGAATTCAGTACAAATGAAAATAATGTCTAGTAATGAAGATGTGTGAAAAAAAATGTTTAAAAAAAAATATGGGTACAGGGTACCTACTAGATTGAAATGTATGAATAGCAAGCAGTCTGTGTAAATACATACTGTACAGGATACCTTGCAATAAGTTCAAAAGTAATTTGTCAAGTTGTAATATTATCACTGGTATTAAATTAGAGTCGTATTATTGGTTTTTGGACCATCATTTTATCTGTACTAGTACTGGTTACCCCCGTTAAAAAATATATATTGGGTATAAATCATGCTTTTTTAAATCCTCAAGTATTAAATATACTAAAATAATTGCATTCAAATATTTATTATCTAAGCCCAGTTCAGTACTTTACCAAGGTGTTTAATATGTTCACTTCATTGTCAACCAAGATGTTAATGGGAAGTTCAAAAATATGACCACAATGTTATGGCTAAAATGACATTGAAACTGTATATTTTCAGCAGTGTATAAATAACATTTGCAGTAGCACATAGTTTTTGTCTCTTACAGATATTAGTCTATCTAATCGTTTGGTATAAAATAATTAATAAAAGTAAATAGTTAATTCAACAGTTGCAAAGAGTTAATAAAAGAGTTCTAAGTCATAAATTAAATTCTGTGAATGCAAAAGTATAAATTAATCAAGTTAAAAAATAAAACTAAAGCAGACACAGCTCATAACTGATAAAATATTTTCACAGAATGGTCTGCAAAAGAAAAGGTTGTCAGATACATTCAGTTTTGGTAGTAATAATTTTATATAATTGTATTAACTGTATAAAATTGCATTTTGACTTGTATAAAAAAAAGACTAAAGGTTTTGTTTCCTAATGTGTTTCCTATAAAAAAAGAGGGAATTGTTAGAGTTTGTGAATTGTGAATATAAGGTAGAAATTAATTCTGCTACAAATATATGAAAGATAAAGAATAAAACAAAAGTTTGCTTTAATGTAGGAATACAGCTTAGTAATTTAAAAATGGCATTCATATTGTATGACATAGCTCTAGCTGAAATAAGTGAAAAACGAAGATCTATTAATGAACACAAGATATTTCCTGAGTAGTTTGTTTCCTTTTAGACTTCTGACAATGAACATGTTTTTATAGTATGTGTTTTCCTCAAGATACATGTTTGTCACAGTATTAAGAAAAGGTTGACATATTTCCTCATAGATAAATGGACATGGCTTTTTATAGAATCATCAGAAAAAAGCCTAGAAAAGCAATTTTGGAAAGCACGTATTGTATGCTTTTCTCATGTTTGCAGAACAGTTTACAAATATCCATTAACAGACAGGAACAGCAGCAGAACAGCTTGTGCAGATATTTCCTTTCAGATTTCTGTTAATGGCATCCTCACATCAGCAAAAGTGCTTACAAGTAAATCACAATAGGACAATAGAAAAGTCTACCAAGAGGAACAAATAAAATCTATATGCATGACTGGAACTGTATATAACTGTATTAATTCAGATATGTTAGAGGTATTTTGGTAGAAACACACTTGTTTCGAGGTATTGTATGGAGAAAGGAAAGTCATCATCTATACTGTTTGTGAAGAAAAACTTTGTAAATATATGCTATAAACTAACAGAAGGGTACAATTGGTTTGTTTATAAAAAGCTATTTATTAGTTACTGATCAAAGTCAGATGCTGCATCAGTGTATATTCTGCAAGTTTCTGTGGTTAACAGACTGTGATAATTAGACTTTGATTTCAGCAGTAAACAGCCAGCAAGACTTTGTGTCTTAAGAAGACTTTAAGTCCAGCCCAGCAAATTCCAGCACAGAATAGAAGCAGCGCAAATTAAAATAAAATCTTCAGGTGCTTTAAATTTATTGTTTTGAACATTTTCCAGTAAACAATGAAACAAAATGCATGCACCAATAATGACAAAACTGCCCAATTCAGAACATTTCCATCATAAAAGTCTACTCAAACTTCTACAGTCCACTAGTATCAGTAAATATGCACAATCTCTGCAGAAGTAAAAATCATTTAAATAATTGCACATTAAACAGATCTGTAACTAATGAAGAGGTTGCTGCTAGCAAGCAACTTTATATTTCATTGTTTCATCTACAAATAAAGTGCTTGTTGCCCTTGAGGAATAAATTGCCTATGTTACATTAAAAAAAAAATGATAAGCTAGTAATACTGCAATAGGGAATGGATAGCAAACTGATAACAGGTTCATAGTTTCTAGGTATCTATACCAAAGAGGGCATTCTCAGGAGTGCACCATCCACCCCCTTTAAAAGTAAAACACAGTACAGTATCAGCAATGTATCTAAATGCTGTTGGAGTAGAACCCACAGGCTTCTGCATCAAAATCAGTATTCAACCTGTTATGCTATTAACAATGCAAGCAGACTCAGCATAAGCAGCACTAAAGTTCTCTTCCCCTGAAACTCACAGCTCCTTGTAAAATTCATTCAACACCCAACTGTATCTCTCAACTTTGCATCACAAGAAATCTGGAAAAAGCCAACCTTTACTGGGGGGGGGGCAAAAGTCCAAAATCCAGAGACACATTTTAAACATTGCTTGTATAATCTTGGAGAGTTGCTAGAATAAAATATTATGTTACCACCATGCATTTCACTGCCAAGTCTTGATCCCTGGATCCTGTGCACTACAGTCAGAGCAACATAACACTTTGTCATATAAGCCGTTTCTTGCAAGACATGAATACTGAAACTTAAATGGCTATCATTTAATGAATTCAGTTATCACCATAGCTCTCAACCTCTTAGCACAAAACACCTGAACAAAGTCAATAATGGGGGAATACAGCCCCCAAACATATTCAGTAAATTCAGTTATCAGTTCTCACCATAGCTCTCAACCTCCTAGCACAAAAATTCTGGACAAGGCCAATAATGGGGGAATACAGCCCCAATAATAGGGACAATTTTCAAATATTGATCTTATAAACTTAGACAATTGCTAGAATAAAAGGTTTTGTGTATTGTTACTATGTATTTTCTGAAGAATATGAAGTCTGAAATTCAAACGCCTATCATAGTTTACTACAATAATCCAGAAAACCAGAGATATTATGAGGAACAGAACAGAACGGATTCAGAACAAAAATATGAGGCAAAAATCTGCAGTGGTGGCAGGTAGGGAATTCAGGCTCTTGCTACCTGTATCCAAGGTACAGGGTTTGAGCCTGAGTAACTCTAGCCACAAGGAATATTCAATAGGGGAATTTTACACACATGCACATGCACATGTGTTAGTTACCTGTATATATTCCCTTGCAGAAAATTACAGCAGCGAGAAAAAACATCAGTCCAATCAAAGTCCTGTAGTGAGATGGTACACACAGCCCAGGTCTGAGAAAATCATGCTTGTGAGAAAAAACATCAGTTCACCCTTGCAGCTGCTTCTGAATTGTCTGAGCACATCCCGAGATTGCAACAGAGTCCAAGTCCTGAGATTATGGCAGCCCAAACACACCCACACAGTTCCCCCTTGCAGCTGTTTCTGAATTGTCTGAGCACACACACAAGTCCCGAGATTACAACAAAGTCCAAAACCTGAGATTACAGTAGCCCGAGCACACAGACAAGTCCAGAGATTGCAAAGTATGAGTCCCGAGATTACAGCAACAGTAGTGGGTTGGAGAGTGCATCAAATATGAGCCGGGAGCCAATCAGTTGCTATCTATGCAGACTGGGAGCCAATCAGTTGCTATCTAGACTGCAGACGTTGCAGTCCATTCTCCTTCCAGTCTATGCAGTTTGTAACCACATAGACTTCTGATCATCTACACTGATGCCTTCTCTTTGTAATCCGGACTGGTAAGATGCCAGTATGGATAGGAGTTCCAGTTCCGGGACTTTTCATTTTACTGCTGTAGTTTTCTGTTCTTTTCATTTTACAGCTGGGGGGGGGCTGCAGTCCTGCAGTCCAATAGCATGAGCCACCCCTGCATATTACACATATGCTTTGCACTGAGACCTATAGCCAATTTAGAGCATCCAATCTATCTACTGTATTTATTTGGAATGTGGGAGGAAACAGGAGCACCCAGCGAAGATGCAAGCAGGCATAGGGATGATATGCAGACTCCAAGAATAAAGCATCCCAGATGAGAATAAAACTGGAGACTCTCTTACTGTGAGGCAGCAATGCTACCCACTCTGCCACAAATTTTATTTATTTTATTTATTTTACATTTGTTGACCGGGAGAGTCCAACTGGATTACAAGTCCATTTTCAGTGGAGGCCTGGAGAGAAAAGCTCCAAGAGAACAATTCTTTACAAAACATAGTTTTAAGGACAGACTTTTGACATACAATTTCCATAGAAGAGACTTTGACATACATATTAACTAACAGATAGGATACATTCGTTCTCTACAATATAATATTACATTTTAGAAAATATTCCTAAGTTTAGGATTCCTGTGATAGATTTACTATCAGAGTAAAAGCAGAGAGACGTAGAATAAGGCTCCAAGGGAGCAAATGATGCTCGCTATAGTTGAGAAGGATAACAAATTGATTTACTATATGTCTTTGCCTGGTTTTAGTTGAGAAGGATAACAAATTGATTTACAATATGTCTTCTGGTTTTAGTTGCTTATGGAAAGCACAACATTGCTGGGGTAGTTTTCCCTAACTTCTGAAGAGATGGGATGAGCAATAGATTAACAGTCCTAAGTGGGTACAGTATTATGATTGGTTGGCTTAGCAGAGTTACTTAAGTTAGGTGAGGTGTTCTAATGAAACATTAGCCAGGGGGGATACAGGAGCACAGTCGATTATTCAAAAAGTGAGTTTTAACAAGTTTCTTGAACTGTAATGGGGATTTGTTGTCAGTTATGTGGGCAGGAAGGGAGTTCCAGGTTTTTACTATACAGTGGCTGTAGACAGACTTACCAGCTTCATTGTTATATTTGGTTACATTGAGGAGGTTATGTGTGCTAGACCTCAATTGCCTGGTGATTGTATAGGGTTGCAAAAGATTTTGTAGGGCTGGAGTGTTTTCAGAGTTATGTATTATTTTGTAAGATTATGTAGGGCTGGGGTTTTTCCAGAGTTATGTATTATTTTGTGGGCTAGTGAAAGTTGATTGAGTTGAAGTAGTAGTAGTGGTAGTTCTAGCCAATTGAGTTTTTTTAGGCATTCACAGTGATGTGTTCTGATGGGAGAAGTTGTAGCGAATTTGGCTTATTATAACAAATATCAAGTTTATTTAGGTTGGATTTGCAGAGATTTGTAAGCACAGGGGAGGTATAAAGTAGGGTGGATAGTAGGTGAGTCCCCGCTATTGTAGTTTTGGAGTGGTCAGTGAGGAATATTTTTATTGCGATACAGTAGGCCAAGTTTTTTATGTACTCTTTTATGGTTATAGAAATATGTAAGTCAAATCTAAGGTGATTATCCATTTCAACCCGTAAGAGTTTGGTATGAATTGTGGGGGTGATTGTGGCCTTGTTAAAGGAGGAGATGAAGAAAGAATCAGTGGGAGGTGTGGCTCTGTGGGAGCTAAAGAGTACTAGCTTTGTTTTACTTGGTTTCAGAATGAGCCTTTGGTTTGTAATCCAAGTTTCTGCTAGGGGAAAAGCATTATTGTGTTAGGGATTAAAGGATGTCAATTGATTTGGCTGCACATATTATGGTGGTATCATCTGCATATTGCACTATTGAGGCATTAGGAGTACTGTTTGGGAGCTGATTGGTGAAGAGGGTAAAAAGAAGTGGCCCCAGGATGGAGCCTTGGGGTACTCCTAGGGAGACTGGTAGGGAGGAAGAGAGTTGGTTTTGCCAAATAACAGCTTGTTTCTTTCCCTCTAGGTAGTTTTTGAACCAGGAAATGGCAGGGGTGGTAAGGTTTAGAGATTAGTGAAAGAAGGAGTTTATTGTGGTTAACCATATTGAATGTTTTGGACAAGTCAAGGATGGTGGCAGATACAAGGAGTCCGTTGTTTCTGTGAGCATTGACAATGTTAGTGAAAGTAAACTTTTTATATCCACTATATATATATATATATATATATATATATGGGTCACTGTCTTATTATCAAAAACACAGTTAATCGAATTGTGTTTCCGATAACACACTTTAGCAAAAGTGCATATTGTCGAAAGTGCATATTGTCGAATGGTAGATATATATACAAGACTTGTGTGATAAAAGGCCAAATAATAAACTGAAAATGAATGCCAGAAGAGTCTTCAAAAATATTGACTAAGGAAACCTTGATAAATGTCAAATCTGTTGCACTAAAGTATGACATTGGAGCAGACTGTGACAAATATGTATGTAGGTTGCTGTTACACTCTAAGCATAGGCCAAATATCATTGAGCTGAGTGTACAAAACTCAAATGCCTAAAAAGCCATTTTAAGTAAATGTGCTGTGATTTTAGTTAAAGCAACATATGCATTTCTCAAAGATGCATGTGTGTGTCCGTGCTAGAAAAACTGAAGAAAAGACTATGCTAGTCTTACTTGAACTTTCAGAGTAACAGGAGCCCTTCACTGGGAGTTGCAAGTTATTGATGTTAGATACAATACTTTAATACCCATTTGTGTCTAGACAGGGAGAACAGAGTGCATTATTTCTTTCTCATGGACTAAAAGAAAGACTGAAAATTACCAATATGGAAAACATCCCAGTATGCCATTTGATCATTTAGAACTCTTGAGACATGAAACCCAGAGACAGGTGCATTGTGTGTGTGTGTGTGTGTGTGTGTGTGTGTGTGTGTGTGTGTGTGTGTGTGTGTGTGTGTGTGTGTGTGTGTGTGTGTGTGTGTAAAACATGACAACCTGAAAGAGTTAGCTATGATTTATAGTAAAAGTTGAAACTGTCTTGAAATTATGCATTAGAATCTATCTTCATTACACAAAAAAGAAAATTGCTCATTATAACTTGAATTCATGTAGCCTAGCATTTAATGGGAAAATAAATCATATGCTTGAATGTATATTTACTGGGATCATGCATACTGTGATGGTGTAGTGTACTGTCAGAGTGTGTGTGCGTGTGTGTGTGTGTGTGTGTGCGCATGTGTTCTGATAGAATTAATTTTGACAAAGACTGACTGCATGGAAAACAGGACTTACTGCGTTTACTCTTCAGTGAGAAGTACTAGACTCTTTAACTGGTATGCCATTAAGTTTCTAATCAATATGGTGTAAGTAACAATGTCAAAGCCCTCTTAGCCATCAGAAAAACTGAACTCCTGTTGCACCACCATCATGCATTATTCTGAAAGGGTGATCTGTTTTTTATTAGTATCGGGCTAATGTTGTGTTTAGGGTGATATACAGGCTGGCCATCAATGAAGAATTCTTGTATATCTGGAAAGGTAGTCAGTTGTTACTGAACAAACTTTTATATAACTTTATTAAAAAGTGGAGTATGATACAGCCTTGCAGTTATCCTTTGCATTCCTGTGACTAGCTTTGAGAACAGGTACAGTTCAAAGCACTCCATTGTGCTAATATGACCACGTCTACCTAAAAAGTTCTTCTTATTGTCTGTGTTGTAGGTTTTACAGTTGAGTTTGTAGACATCTGTAAAATTTTGAAGGTATTTGATCAGCTACAACAGGGACTTTTTTCTTCCCTTTCGGTATAGTTTTGCAGACAGTTTTAATCACAGGGTACAGCCTGAAGGGTTCTATCAGTTGGCTGTCATCACTTCTTCCTATTAAAGCTCTCACAAGCAATGAAGATGGAACTGTTATTCAGTTCAAAAGGTTGATGATACTTTCAGAGTATTGTTTATTAAACTGTCCTTCAACATCCATGTATGATCCAGAGATGAAAGATATAGAGGTCAAAAGGAAAGATGCTGTGGATATTCTACCTATTAATAGCTGGTTAATTCCATTCCAGAATGTCATAGGACTAGAAAGGGAAGTAATGTGTAAATTTTGGAGATGCTCAGATTTCTCTGTCTTGATTGTCACTTTCCACTTGATTGTAAATTTTCTGCAGGATTGAAAAGGTTGTGGTGCATGTTCCACTTTGTGTTAATTGCATTCCTTTTTCCACTTTTCAGTCAGCTTTGTGATGTTTACAATTATGCATTTATAATGAGATCATTTTACCTTCCTAGTCTTATAGAGGAAACAGCCAGGCACTAAGTAAAGAGACTGTGAAGAAATTAATTATCTTCTAACAGTAGGCAGTGCATGAACTGCTGTGCAGTACATTGCTGAGGAAAATTATAATGATAAACTGCTCTGCCAGACTTACAGATATGAGCTGTGTATACAGATAACCCCATATTAACTATAGAAGGAAGCAGTTCAGAGTACACTGCATGTGTTGAGAAGAGCAGTCTTGGAGAACATCGAAGGGTAAAACAAAATTGGTTTTGTGAAATTTAATTGTACCCTCAGTTAAGAATGGAGCCCATTCCTGCCAAAGTACTAAAAGCCTAACTTGGAGAAATTAAACACAATGAGTAATTCAATTTGGAATAAGCTGGAGAATGGTAACTGAGGGAGCTGGACATAACGCCACCAGCACTGGTTTGCATTAAACACAATGAGTAATTCAATTTGGAATAAGCTGGAGAATGGTAACTGAGGGAGCTGGACATAACGCCACCAGCACTGGTTTGCATTAAACACAATGAGTAATTCCATTTGGAATAAGCTGGAGAATGGTAACTGAGGGAGCTGGACATAACGCCACCAGCACTGGTTTGCATTAAACACAATGAGTAATTCCATTTGGAATAAGCTGGAGAATGGTAAATGAGGGAGCTGGACATAACCACCAGCACTGGTTTGCATTAAACACAATGAGTAATTCCATTTGGAATAAGCTGGAGAATGGTAAATGAGGGAGCTGGACATAACGCCACCAGCACTGGTTTGCATTAAACACAATGAGTAATTCCATTTGGAATAAGCTGGAGAATGGTAAATGAGGGAGCTGGACATAACGCCACCAGCACTGGTTTGCATTAAACACAATGAGTAATTCCATTTGGAATAAGCTGGAGAATGGTAACTGAGGGAGCTGGACATAATGCCACCAGCATTAGTTTGCACTGCATAACTACAGATCAGTCAGCCTATGGTATTACCTGTCTGTTTACAGAGTATCAGCAAATGCATTCATAGCTCTCCTTTACCCAGTGCAGGTTGGTACAAGTCACTGTCTGTGCACAGGATGCAGGAGAACCATTAGGTTAGGAAGGGAACCTTTATTAGAAGGTGTATCAGAACTGTAAGATAGGACATGAGCTAAAGGGTACTATTTGAGGCAGTAGTGCAAGTAAGTGTTTCTTAACTCTGAGGGTGACTATTGCATTTATATGCATATGAAAAAAATAATAGCTGGTTTCATGCTGTATAACTGATTCAGAAGGACAAGTATTACATATGTGTGTGTGTGTGCCCAGTTTTGTGTGTATGTCTGTCTGTCTGTCTGTTGATCTTACTATAGCATTTTCAGATGTTAGTTATGCCGTACTGCTGATATAGATGATAAGACTATCATGGCCTAACATGGCTGTACAAAGCATACTTCATAGAAAACAGGCACATGGCATTGAAAGGAAGATTTAAAAATAGAGCAGATTATCAGTGTTGTATGCAGAAAAATACACATAAAAAAGTCTAGTGTACACATTACATTTTGCAATGAGTTTGGCAACAAGACATAACACTCATGATTGTCAAATCCCAGTACAGATATGTGTAACAGCTGCTATGCAGAGGTGCTTATGAAATTCTTTATTTTTTAATATTTTTTTCAATCCCTTCCTAAAAATGAAGAGCAACAAGCTCTGCAATCCATTTAAGAAACCAGGCAAACTGTGTTCTCCTTGGGCAAACACAAGTATGATTATTCTAAGCTTGTTTTTCTAAGCTCCGTGACTTCCAGAAGATATCACTGATGCTGGAAGACTGGTGTGGAATCTGGGGAAACTGTGGAGGACAACTGCCAGCTATCTGTAAAAAACATATTTGAGAGATGTCTGGAAAGGTGACTGGGGATTTGGGGTATCTATGGGACAGCTTTTACCAAAAATGTATTATTTATGTATTTATTTATTTATTTATTTATTTAATTGTTTACTTTTACTGATCAGGTTAGTCCTACAAGGCACGGCCTAGTTTTAACTGAGACCTGAAGTAGTATTGATACAAACCATGTAAAATTTGGGCAAAACACTGTGGTCATTTTCTCACTCTTCTCAAAGAATCATAGAAGCTACCAGGCAAGCAAGTCAGGAGACTATGTGTGCTTTGCCAATACCATCCCTCAAGATGTACCTCCTAATTTCAGGAGGACGAAACATACCAGGCCCAGGATCAATTTGTGAACATCCAGGTTCTTCCGGAAAGATATGAGGATGGCATTCTTTTTAACATGTAAAAGCAATTTGTGCCAGAGATGGGATAAGCACTGGGTGATAAATTTGTCCCTCCAATGTGTTTTATTTATATGTTACTGGAGCTTCAGTTTTAGTATTTGGGGAGATGTTTATTTTATGAAGGGTACAAGAGATCCAGTAGGTTAAATTCTTTGATGGTACAGAATGCAAGATGCAGATCTTCTTGTCTTGTAGGAGAGTATAAAGATACAGTATAGGGATAGGATTTCCAGCCTGATTTGGTTGCTAAGGGTTTTTAGAACAATAATCTTTATAATTAGGGACCTTTGAGGCCTTTTATGTCTGGCTACGTACATGCCAAAATCCACAGTTTATTGTATAAATGATCAAATTAGGGCTGGGTGTAGAGGGATGGTAACTTTTCTGACCTGGTTAAGGTACCTCTAAAATGATTTGGGTTAGACAGATGAATTCCCTAACTACTGTTGTCATATGGTGGTCAAAAGAGAGGGAATTGTCAATCCAGGTACCAAGGTCCCTGGGTATCATGTTAACTTAGAGCAGGTTACTAAACTTTGGATGTTGTAGGTGAGGGTGGTTTACCAATCGGGATAATATTGCACTTCTTTACATTCAGTTTAAGCCCTTTTTCTGTACACCATTTTTTTGTAACGATTACTTCTTGCTGTAGTGATTTTATATTTGGAAAGGAGTTAATGATAACACAGAGTTTAGCATCATCGGCAAATTTTGTTAGGTACAGGCCTGAGTTTATGATACGGTATGGAGGTCAGAAATGTATCCGCTAAAGTGAAGGGATTCGAGCTCCAAGCCTGAGGTACCCTGCCAGTTACTTTCATACTTTCTGAAGTGGAACCTGTCACTTGAATAATGTGGATTCTCTGTTTCAGTCAATGTACAGTCCATCTAACCATATAAGGGTTTACCTTGAGGTGTCTCAGCTTATTTACAGTACCAGCATGGGATATAGTGTGCAATGCCTTGACCAAATCTAGAGATAGAGTTTGGAGTGAATGAAACTTCTCCACTACCTATATAACTTTTTTTAAAGATATAAGTTAAGTAGACATAACCTACCCTTGACAAAACCAAACTGTTCAAGTCCAGTTATATGAGTTTTTTAACATCATAGTTTACAAAGTCAGTGAAAATATGTTCCATGACCTTGCAAATTAGGATAGTTATACTGTTGATAATGTAGTTCCTAGGGTCTGTGGTAAGGCCCCATTAGTAAAGGGGCAACACAAAAGTTGTTTGCCTACCTTGGGGAGATTTCCTGTGGCTAGCCTTAAGTTAAACAAGCACTGTACAGGTTTAGCAATGCTATGTTTGGAGCTATTTATTATGCATCCTGGTAAAGTGCCTGGGCCCATGGAAGAGGTTATTTTTATTTTTATTATTGTTTTGTTTTGTTATATTACAGCACAGACATTACCTGCTCTATGATGATCTTAGGGGGTGTATGGAACTCGGAGACCTTAAGAATTTCAGTGACTGTTTCTGAGGTTAAGTTAATGCTAAATCTGACAGCATACTTCTCTGAAGTACAGGCTAACACAGAAGGCCTCTGGCTAACGAAGTTCGCAGATGACTGCAAACTAGGAGCCATAGTCAAGTCTCCAAATGATGTGGACATCCTACAGAATGGCCTTGCTGAGACAGATGCCTGGTGTCAGCGCCATGGCCTCAAGCTCAATGTCAAAAAGTGCAGTGTCATCCCCTTTGGTAAAAACTCTGTACCCATGAACTACCACATAGGCAGCAATCTACTTAACACCGAATGTGTGATAAGAGACCTTGGGACCCAGGTGGACAGTAGTCTCTCCTCTGATAGTCATATCACCACAGTAGTCAGGAAGTTCTTCTATGTGGCACACCTCATCATCAAAGGGTTCTCATCCAGGAAAAAAGAGGTCATTGTTCCCCTCTACTTGACACTCATTAGAACCATTATAGAGTACAACGCCCCTTTTGGAATGTACCTCACAAGACATCTGCAGCAGCTGGATAGGCCACAGAAGTACCTCATAAAGAGAATTACTGGCCTCAAACAAATGCCCTACACTGACCACCTGAAAAAACTCCAGCTTTACTCTGTAGCATATTGCCTACTCCGAGGTGATCTCTGCCTAACATATAAAGCTATGTCAAACCCAGAGCTGTTGGACATGCTACACCTAAAGAAATCCCAATCACTCCAAGCTACACGCTCTAGGGACCAAAACATTGTCACCACAATAAACAGGACATAATGGAGGGATAGATTCCTGTCCCAGAGACTTCCCATACTATGGAACAGGCTACCCATCTATGTCAAGCAAAGTTCTTCATTAGCACTCTTCAAGAAAAATCTTGATAAGTGGATGGGAAATAGGAAATACACCCAGGGGATCACTTCTGTGTCTCTGCTAGACAGTGGAACAGGAAAATAACTTTCTTGGGTGGCATAAACCAGGGAACCTTGTTGGATAGGCTTACATAGGCCCTTGGGCCAATAGCCTAGTAACTACCTATGAACCTATGATTAATGTAATTTAGGATTAGTTCAGACTATTGCTTGGTTTTATGTCACACTTGTCTAATGTAACTAAAGAAAGATTTGTAGTTACATTTGTCTTCCAATGGTAGTTTTAATTTGCTTTAACCTTCCTGGTAGTCATTTTTAGTTCCTTACTGACCTTTTTGATAGAGTTTTGAAAGTGCATAGCCTTTGATTCTTTATGGGATTTCAGAAGATCTGTTTTCTTTTGTTAAAGAGTTTATTAATACTGGTGAACCATGAAAGCGGTTTATTTTTAGACTTTGCACTATATTTATTTCTAGTGAGGACTGCTAGATCTATACATGTAGGCATGCGAGAAAACAACTCTGTTGCACTAGTTGCAGCTGAAGCTGCAAGGATGCTGGCGAGACTGCAACTGAATTTAAGAGAGCTCATTCTAGAATTTAAGTAGGTTTGTAAGTTTGCAGTTCTTATTCAGAACTGTTCATAGCAGTGGAGTTTGGAAATGTAAAAGCGAGAGATACTAATTTGAAGTCTGACATGTCCAAAAGGAGGAGTTACTCTAGTGTGATACATTTGGACACAGCATCTGTAGAGAGTAGGTCTAGAATGTTCTGATACCAGCTGGGATTGTTAACTGTATGTTCTAGAGATTGTCATTTACTATGTCCAGAAATGTTTGCCATACCTAGCTTTTGATGAGTAGGAACAGCAGTTAACTGAAAGATAATTGAAATCTCCTAACATAAATGTATTTGTTCATTAAGGATTGTTTAGGAATCATTTATGGGTGGCCACAGTGGGGCAGCAGTTAGCATTGCCACCTCACAACAAGAGGTTCTCTGGTTCAATCCTCGGCTGGGGTGCCTTCTGTGCAGAGTCTGCATGTCCTCCCTGTGGTCGTGTGAGTTTCCTCCGGGTGCTCCGGTTTCCTCCCAAAGACATGCTGTAGGTGGATTGGACATTCCAAATTGGCCCTAGGTGTAAGTGCGTGTATGTGTGTGCCTTCTGTGGAAGGTTGGGTGCTGAGCTGGCAACTCAACACCGTAAAACTCCACTGCCAATCATGAGCGGACAGGTGATCCAATGTGGTGACTCCTAACCGGGAAAAGCTGAAAGGAGAAGAAGATTGTTTAGGAATCATTTGTGGTGCTCTAGAGCCATAGTGAGCTCATCTAATATCCAGTGCCATTCCCTGATCTAGCATCCCTCAACTCTAAGTTGAGAAGCAAAAAAAGTCCCCTCTCCAAGTTGCTACAAATGTAATAAGTTGTTTGGTATAATTACTGTACCATTTACAACCCACACGACATATCAGCACTTCAGTCCTGGTCACAACTGTAGTATTTTCATTCATTTCTGAATATTGGTACTGCAATAAAGCCCCCATATCAGCAACTACTGATTCTCTCCTAACACCTTGCACCTGGGGCAGCTGCACTCTTTACTCCACACTAGCTATGCTTCTGGGTGGTGTGGAGGCATATGGAGTGCCATATAGCATGTTATAGACTGCTATGTTAAGAGTAAGATAGAGTTCAATAAGTTCAGCTGGGGTCTCAGAGAATGTGCCCAGAGGTGATCGGACCTCTGAAAAATATGGTTACACCCCTGCTGTTACCTTCAGGTCTGAATGCATGGTAAGTGCTATACACAGGTAAGGAGGGAGTGTTATCTTTTCTATGAAACCATGTCTCAGTTATGACACAATAGTAGATGCATTCAAATTGCAGGAGAGACTCAAAGTCAGGTAATTTATTATTAAGGCTTCTGGTACTGAGAAAGGCAATCTTATTATGGCCAAAATTAGAATTTACTGTAACTGTATCTACTATGCTGGGATATAGGCATTCAGTAGTCATTCTTGGCCTAAAAAAGGACACTATGAGGCAGTAAGTGTTTTGGCCAGTAAGTGGAAACCATGCAATAAGATGCCCAGGCAAACCCTTATGAAGCCCATTGACATGTCTTCCATCTGATCCCAGACTGACACATACCAGACTCATCATAGTACCATCTAAGTACAGCTTTTAATGAAGAAGGTAGTGCAGCCTACATGAGCTGAGCAGCAGAGACCAATTTGCATGCTTGTGCAATGGAGACAGAAAAGGCACAGGTGATGTGAGAGGTACGTTTGGTGATGCAGGATGGCAGAATGACTGTGTAACAATTAATAGAATTAGATGTGGTGTCTTACTCAAGTGAATCTATCTGACTCACAGGGATCATAGATCATAGATGATTTTGAGCAAAGTAGGGAAGTGCAAACCTTGGCTGCTAGGATACAGATGGTAAAAGGGGGTGTCTGTTTGCTGGTGCAGCATTTGATGTTGGATACCAGGAAGGAAAATGAGGAGCTTTAGCAAAGTCTAGAGACTCCAGGGAATAGCTATCTTATGCAGATGCTGTGTCTGTGGATGTACATTTTTGAGTGGTGTTGAGGAACGTTCTGCATATAAGGTACATAGGTAGCAAATTTCATCCACTTGCAGCAAATCTCACCCATTTATCAGACACTCAGTTTGAAGGTAAATTGTCAAACTATTGAGCTTCACAGTAGAAAATGTTAGGGATTCTATTCACTTTCCTAATGAGTCATATCAGTAATTGTTATTTGAACACAGTGAAGTATTTTTCTGAAAAATATGACAAAACGTAAAGACAGGCTGCCAGCTCCATAGTGCAGAGGGAGCTGTCTAGGGAGGATGGGGGTGAGAAGGCTTCTTTTGGCTAGAGTATCGGGAGGTAGCTCTGGCATGCCATGAGTGTAACACCTAGTGGAAGCACTAGGTATTACCCAGTGGAGCTCAAGCCAGCTAAGCCAGTGCTGTCATGGTCCTTAGCACCAGTAAAGATAAGGGGAATTGGAATGCGGAGTCCTGCTTCCTCTTAGGGGAGAAAGTGGTGGGCTCAGAGGAACCACCAAGAAGGAGGGGACCCTACCTGTGGGAAGAGGCTGGGCTGCCTCTAAGGACCAGCAAGTTGGCCCATTCCCTACCACTCAAGTCTTGTTGAGGAATAGTAGAGCTGATCAGGATTTTCAGGCAAGAACAAACTGATCAACAGGCTCACACCCAGACCCAGAATTCCTGGCTATCTCCCCAAAATAAATAAGATGATTGGGTGTTTGTAGCCACTGTAGAAGTCCTAGAAAGGTGCAAAATGGTATAAATACAAGCCACCATGATTGAATTCTGTACACAGTTATTTCAGGATGAAAGATGCTGGGTGAAATTAATGTTTAGAGGTAAAGTTATAGAGCAAAGTAATAGAAAGCTGACCCTTGACATGTTGTTTGACAATTGTTTACCTAATCTAAAAACTGAGATATGCAAATAGCATTAAATTGGGGATTGTAGCTTGATATGGATCTGAAAACTGACAATGAAATAGCAAATAATTTGCTGAGTATTGTTATTGTGGACAGCTGCAGAATAATAATAATGATAAAATACAGGGAGCAACACTTGCAATGTTATATTTATGGACAGGTTGGGCAGTTATCAAGAGTTTGTGGGATCAAATTACTCACCTTATCTAATAAAGAGAAACATTAAAAGTGGGTACCTATCTGTACAAGGTATGGGAAACGCAGGCATTTTGGCCATATTGTATAGTAAAACGCAACTATGAAAAGAACAGTATTGAACCAAGTAATATTATAAAAGAGGCAAAAACTGAGACTGTACCTCTTGAAAATAAACATAATAATGACACTGTGCTTGTCAATACTTTTATACTGATGCAAGTGTTTAAAATGTGCATATGGAACAAAGTAGGAACAGTGGGAAGGAAGACAGTACAATTCACAGTACTAAAGATGGGAATCCTCATTTGATGTCAGAGTTCAGGGGTTACAGTGTCTGAGGAGGTACAAAACTTATGAATGGACATAAGGTGAGAAATAAAAAAAGAAGAAATAATACGGGCGGGAATGGAAATGAGGGCAAATGAAAATCATTTCTCACAATTTCAGCTTCTACTGCAGGTTTTTCCAAATACTTTATAGCCAAAATGCTAGAGAAATTGTCAAAAAATCACAAACCAAAAGAGCATTATACAATTAAACAGTGGAATTAAAAAATAAAATATGCAATAATGACAGAAAGTAAAATGCATACATAAAAACTAATAATGGTTAAAAAGTCAAAAATTGTATACCATGACCATTGGAAAAAAGTCATGATGCCAATCAACCACACTGTCACTGAATGACAGTTGTGATAGGAATGCCAGAAGTAAGTCAGTGCAGAACATTCCCACAGTTACTGTAGTACTAAGTTCCACGGGTATTGAGTTCAATAAACAAAAGAATAATAACCAAATATCTCCAAAAGTATCTGTGGAACCAATAGCAGTCCCTGACAGGTAGTGCACAATGACCAGTGAGGACACTATGACACTGAAAACACTATCTGAGGTAGGTGAGACCCAAATTATGCCTGGACAAATATAACAGCAATTAGTTTATAAATATGGCATAACAGTAACCATCCTCTGCCTATAGACAGAGAAGTATAGGCAAACCAATCACAGACTTTAGAGAACAGAACACAACAGGATCTGAACTGCTTGATTAAGATGCTGTGGTCAGTGGTGATAAATGCAGTATAGAGATCCAGCAAGACCAGACCAGATTAAAAATACTGATCTCTAGCCATCAGGAGATCATTCACTTTCATCCAGTAGACCTAGAAATCTTTGCCATATCCAGTTTTTGAGGTGTGGGTACACCAGTTAGTTGAAAGATAATTGAAATTGCCCAATATGAATATATTTTTCTTTAACTGTAGTTTAGTGAGCACCTTTAGGAGTCTTTTGTGGGAAACACAGACCGATAATGGTCTGTGAGCCACTTATTTGTAAGACAGGACTAAAGCTACAGGTAGACAACTTTATGGATAACCTTACCTAGGAAGGGAAGGTTTAGGAGTGGATGGAAATTATTGAAGGTATTAAGGACCAAAGATGGCTTTCAGGTTAATAAAACAGTTGGAAAAAAAACTCAAGGAGGACTATAATAGCTGATAAATTATTGGGCCCAGCACATACAGACAAGCCAAAACCAACTTCTAGTCATAGAGTGCATGCTTGAACTCAAGGTCAACGGATCATCATAATCAGGAATAGCAAACACAGACCAAGAAGGAGAAGAATGGACCCAGTTATAAACAAGGAAAGCAGCAACTGGGTCTAAAGAAGGAACAGCAGATCTTACAGTGGCAATCCTATCATGAAGAATCAAGCAGATAAGATCTGAAGGCAGAAGAGCAGATCTTATGGTGGCAACAGTATCAACAAAGAATCAAGCAGTAATCTCATATTAATGGAGGAATAAACTTATCAGGTAGTGATGCAGAATGGGCTGTATAATCTGCCCATTTCCTGGAACAGGCTATTAGTGACCACATATGAGGTTCTTAGCCCTGCCTATACACTGAAAACATTGAAACATTGAAAGGGCAAATCCAGTTGGTTAGCCACTGCTGAGAGATCTGTTTGGACTGATGAACAGTCTTCTTAGCAGAATCTTAGTCCAGTACAAAGCATAATGCTTGCTCAGATTAAATTTGGCACTGAAAAATTCCAGATACCTTCAACAATATTTCACCTTCTTCCCTTCACACCACAAGGAAAAGAGTTCTTGAACATTTCACATTTCATAGGACAGGGTGTCTATAACTTGGGACTAGTCTATCAAAAGCCAAAGAAAGAGACCCTTTTAAAGTCATCTATAAAGTCAAAAGAACCGCTAGCACCATTGTCAAGAAAGAATCGAAGCAGTGATGAAGCAAATCTGATGGGTGATGTCAGAAATTTTCCAACACTCTCATGATACTGTATCAAAGCTGAAATAAACAAGGAAGTGGTCAAACCATGAGCCCAATTCCAACATCCAATCTAAAGTCTTCATACCTAGTAGGAAGATCAGTTACAGTATACATAATAATGCATTCACTGGAGATGTAATAACTTGAACAAATCACAAACTCTTGGAAATTAAAGTCACTTAGAACAACATAGTTTTTATGGTTTTAATACTAAAAATAAAAGGTGAAGTCAGCGAACTTTTTGAAGAATGTTCTCACCCATCCAGGTGTATATTACATGTCAAGAAACATGCAGTTTGTTCCTGCAGTCAGGGCCTGTTCAAAACAGTCAGTGCTCTTAGAGGCAACCTAGGCAAAGTGAAGCCTGGGAATATGGCAGATGGCAGTGCCACCATCTTACATCATCTATGGCACTGAATGACAGGGAACTTAGGTGGTACAGAAGCAGCCAATCGGAAGCCAGTGCTGTAATCAAACCAAATCTCTGTAAAGAAAGTAAGATCATCTTCATACAGCAAGTCTGAAATAATTGTAGATTCACTGTAGGTAGCCTTATCATTGGTGTACAATGAATTAACAGGGGGTACAGGAGGATGGGGTCTAGTCATCTGCCATTTACAGTCTGGGGTTGGCATAATGATTAAGGTGTTTACCTTATAGACCCAAAATACAAGGACTAAGCCACACCTTGAGTCACTATCTAGTTATTGACTAGATGTGTAATAGTATGCAGATCGATTGCCTAGTATTAACCTATAAAGTACAATTTTTTTTTGGGGGGGGTGAGATAATGGTTAAGGTGTTTACCTCACAGATACAAGGTACAGGATTTGATTCTCATCTTTGAAAGGGAATTTGGCTAGGCTGAAAAATGGCCCCCAAGGGCATTTAGCCTAGTACTTACCTATGAATCTATGAACAATGGATTTGAACCATAGGTACTACCTGAAGGAAAGAAAAACAACATTTCTCAGGATATTTCCACCCAAGGTGATGATAATTAGGTTGAAATCATACCAGGGATGCACACCCACAAGTACTTACAATGGTCTGCCTCCACCAGATACCCCATGCTTGTGAAAAATGCACATACGTCTGCTTATCCAACAGAAGGAAATCAGCAGACCTGGAAGACAGGGTGCACCAATCATAGAAAAGCAACACATTCAACATCCATAGTCATAGATTAGTACTAAGCTAACTGTCCTTGCAAGCCATTTTAAGCTTAGCCAATTATCCCTTGGGAGACTCAAACCCTGCACTTTGTATTTGTAAAGCAAACACCTTAACCATTAGGCCACTCTCCGAACCCTCATAACAAAGTGAAGGTATACATTTAATGTACAACGCAGATTGGCCAAAGTAGTTCAACACTGAGACTAAAGATGGCTAGAAGTGAAAATAAAGTAGTAAAGAAAAACAACCAACACAAAGTGAATAGACCACAGAGACATGAAGTTAGAAACAGAGAAAGGCAGGAAAAGAAACATGTCAACTGAGAAAAGAGAAGCAGTGAATGTAAAGAAAAGTAAATGAAAGAATGTTGTTAGGCATGTACCTAACAATAATCTCAGAAGAAAGGCCTGTGTACAAACATGAATAGATTATCCCCAGGAAAGTTGGAAAAACTCAAATATATGTGACTAACACATTCAAAACAGCAAAACAAAGCATATTTAGTGCAAACACATTGTAAGCAAACCTAAAGCTTTCTAGCTTAATGAAAGTGATGGAGGGAAAGCACACATTAATTAAAGCTTAATAAATGTAGAGATTATATATCTAATACTATTGTATTAGTGTTACAAAATTCAGAAAATGAAAAGAGGAGGTTCAGGTCAGTAAACACTATCACAGTCTTCAGACATTTTAAAAACAAATACTTACAAAAAAGAAACAAGAAAAGCAAAACAGACTAACTTAAAGGCAAACAATTCAAGTAAAATTAAAAGTGTAAGCTGCAAAAAGAATTAAACGAGAAGTGCATATAGTATTAAGTTAAAACAATGAAGGGAACGGTGGTTGATTAAGAGAAGTATAGTATTTAGCTATTGAAGGACAAATATTATGTGTATGAGTCTTTAATTGTGGCATTTGAAATCAGGGAAAGAATAGTATGTTATGTTAATAAGAGCCATAAAAGAGGTGAAGGGATAGTCTTTGGGAAAAACAGAAAATATATTTTAGATATTATATATCTACCAAAATGGATTATTTGATAGGTGACAAAAATCTTACAGTTAGTTTGCTGAGCATAGCAGACTCCAATAGGTGCTGAGGGTAGCATACTCCAGAAAGTTAAACCACATGGCTTTAATAAGTGAGTTGGGAGGGCGACTTATGTGGAGAACGTGGTGTTGCTAGCCATAGTTAAGAAGATGAACATCAAAGTGAAAATAGACCTATAAGGAGGTTGGACTGAAAATGAATGTACAGAAGTGTAGTGAGTCTGGGGAGAAGCCTCTTATAAAAGGGATATATATTAATAAAAATAGCATAAAATATTAGGAGTAAAGGATGACTGGGTAAAAGTGTGCGTAAGGAGACAAATATTAGAGAAAATGAGAGATATGGTAAATGTGTAGAATCATTATAAAATGTCCTTAGAAACAAAGTTTTTTCCAGGTTTTTTTTTTTGGCAGAATTGGTGAATTATCTGTCTGTAGTATATCAGGTACTAGAATGTATGGCTATTAATATTTCGGTTTGTGAGATCTCTCATCTGTACAGATTTTTGTAGAATATTCACATTTTAGCCTCATATTTTTGGTCTGTTTTCTCATAAACATATGGTTTTATGTCAAATTGTTGACAAAACATTGAGGGTTAAAGACAGAAAATAATGACAGATGTTTGAGTTTCAGATTTTATACACGTAAGAAAATGTATTGTAATGCAAAATCTGTTATTCTCTCAACTTTTGAAGTTCGTAAAGGCAATATTTAAAAAGCATCCCTATTTTTGGGTTTTTGTCCCCCCATTATTTATGGCTTTGTCCAGATGTCTTGCTCGAACAGCTTGGGAGGTATGTATAGCACTATGGAATCTAAAAAAGATCCAATAAAAAGCAACGGTGAGAGGCTGGCATAATGGTTAAGGTGTTTACCTTACAGACACAACATGCAGGGTTCAATTCTCACATGGGATTACTGGCTAGGCTTAAAATGACTTACAAGGGCAGTTAGCTTAGTACTAATAGCTGGGCTGGGTATTATAATGGAACACGGCTTAGGGGATTAAATAGGTTGCAGCCAGAAATGCTTTTGGTATCTCATTTGAGCAGTGCTGTTTGGAAGGTGTTTTTAGGAAAAGAGTTGGGCAAAGCAGGGAGAAGTTTATAAAAGTGTGGGAGAAATAAAAGAATAAGAAGAGATACAGGGAATGGAATTATTAATAGACTTAACAAAAATGAGTGGAACTTGGAGTTTGTTTGGAGGAAAAGGTAGTAAGGGTTCATTTTTTAGAAGGGGGGTGGAGTAAGTTGGCTGTTGCAGTAACTAAAGCATTTAAGAGAAGGTCAGAGAAGATTCATAAAACAAGTAAGATGTAACATTTTGGAGGTTAACTTATAAATGCATACGAGTAACCTTGGATTAGGTACGTTTAGAAACTGGAGTTGTGGGGACTTGCTTTTACATCAGGGATAAAAGAGGTTTTGAACCTATCAAAATTAATTGTTTTTATATGTTATATGTCCTCAAGATTGTCACTGTTTTAAGACTGCAACTTCCTCACAATTTAAACTTTTTTATATGAATTGTACGTTGATAAAACAGCACTCAGTTAATTGCAGTGATTCTGGAAGAAATAGAATATTAGTTAGAAAGTTTTGCTGCTTACCTCCTGGGTAGGAAAACTGGTAGCTAGTTGAGTGGTGTTAATCT
This sequence comes from Protopterus annectens, assembly GCF_019279795.1. Lineage (NCBI taxonomy): Eukaryota > Metazoa > Chordata > Ceratodontiformes > Protopteridae > Protopterus > Protopterus annectens. Next base: position 313,301,721 of record NC_056727.1, on the reverse strand, counting down.
ACCAGCAGTTCTATGCTCCTGTTCATAACTTCTTTCCAGTTATTCAATGTATATGCAATCCAAGACACTGGACTTTGCTGCTCTTATGACCTGTCTGTTATATTTTATGCCACTAAGACATGTTTACATTCAGGGTATTTTTGAGATGATAGATTAATATAGCTGGCAATAGGAGGTAAATATCATACTTAAGTATGTGATAACTTTTTCATAAATTTGATAGATATACCAGTTCCTCTGGCAAAAAATAAACTGTTGCATTGCATCTGGCAATATATAAAAGTATAAAGTTTTAAAAAGTTGTAAGATTGGTACTCTCTGCCCGGTTATTAATCATCCAGTCCTTCACGGAGTCACAGATTTGAATATATGATTAAAACTGTATTGAAATGGAAAGGTTCAGTATCAGGAATTTAGCAATGATCCCCAGATAATCTGGGCAACACTGTAAATGCCTTAACATGCAAAGTTCATTTTAAGAACAGGCCTTCGTATCCCAATACACATGTGAAATGGTAGATAAAGCAATGATGGCACTAGGGCAAAGTGCTGTGAAACTCAGAATGCTGTCGCTTAACTAGAAACTAGAAACAGATAAGAATCACTCTTCCTGCCCTATCACCTCAGAGTCTGTATTTACAATATTTGCTTTGGGTAGTACAGACCATCAGTTTTCCAGGGACATTCCTTTCTGACATTTTCATTCTATCATGGATTATCTGAGAGTGTTCTTGGCTCCTAAAGCATGCAGCACGAGTGGTACACCTAAGGCGCTTAGTACTCTCAGAGCAAATTCTGGGTCCTTCCGTGATAAACAGATGCCCCTTCAGTCTATCACTATCTGTATATGTTTTTTTTTTTCTGTAACACATCCTGCCCAGTTTACTTCACTACACAAATGGACACCGATAAATAATAAATAAAAACATGTGAATGTGCTTCATCATGATGGAAATCACAGGACTATTTCTTTGTAAGTAGTGGCATTTCCATTTGTTTCTTTGATGGCCTTATAGTAACCCCTTCTTGGGCATCTGTCTGCCTTCTGGGCGTCACAAAGATGTCCCAGTGACAAAAGAAATATGCTGAGGTGATAATATGCAGAAGCAATAAGGGAATTGCTGGAGCCACTATTTAAAAGCCTTGTCCCAGTGATTCACTGGGGAAAAGCTATTCTTTTTTGCAATGACAAACATTTCAGTTAATGTTTATAGCTCTGAAAGATCCATTTCATGCTAAAGAAAAAAAGCCTATAATTCTGTGGCTAAGGTTACGCTTTCCTAAGTGATGAGGAAAACTGATCTCTGTCTTATCAGACGGTCAGTGCAGGAAGTCATACAGATCAAAGTAAGGTGCTTGTATTTGAAGCTGTCAAGTTAAAATGGTTCAGAACAGTTCAGTCTGTCTCTGTCTAAATGGGGGGGGGGGTGCATACTATCTGGACAAACTCAATAACTGCCTGTGCCCCACCAATGACCTGCTACTGCACTTGAACAGTCTGCAAGACATTTGAATGCAATTATCATTGCTTACATCTTTAAACCAAAAGCAACTCAAATGGATATCTGTAGCTTAAATGACATGATTGTACATCATTACATGCTACCATACAGTGCTTCATCTTTTAATCAGTTCTAGAGAGCACACATCTGTCATGTTGTGTCTCCCCTGAAAAAGCTATAATATACAATGGTAGCCCATGCATAAAAATGCTTTTGTAAATCCCAAACATTGATTTACGCTGTTACTGGCTTATAATGGTAGAAAACTATACCCTATTAACAATGTGGCACTGAATGGGTTGAACAGATCCTTATGTCTGTCATGCTGAGATGAGTGAAATGCATAAATTCCGGGTGTTTTTTTTTATTTTGTACAGAAAATAATGTATTGACAGTTGGTGTCTACTATCACAACATCATGCTTCTCAACCTCTTAGACCAACAAATCTAGACAAAGCCATACATAATGGGGGGGGGGGGGCAAAGGCCCAAAAATAGGGGCAATTTTTAAATATTGCTCTTACAAACTTAGAAAGTTCATAAAACAACAGGTTTTGCCTTAACATACATTTTCTGAATGGTAGGATGTCTAAAGCTTAAATATCTGACTTCAGTCCTCAATAATTTCCAATGTTTTGCCAGAAAACCACAATTTTATGGGAAACAGATCAAAATACAATGCAAAAATTTGGACATTCTGCAAAAATCTGGACAGTTGAGAGTTATGCACAACATCTAACAGTAATAGAGATGATGCCTTGGGCATAATGCAGTATTAGTTATTTGTTGATATCTCTGGTAACAGTACTATAGTAAAGAGGGTTAACCCCACAACATACTGATGACTTTCATCCTGAAGATAGATTGGTTTGTCTTCATTTCCACTTGCATAGTGCAACTCCAAATAAGTCACTTAAGCATATGAAAGCTTTTGATTCACTCCTGAAAGCAGGTACTCAGGCACTTGTATGTAATGCTTCTTACCTGGTTAAAACATTTTGAGAAATTTACCAACGTGTTTTATGCGGTTCATTAAATTGTCTTCTATACTAAAAAATGGTTAGCATGTCATCTGTCTTCCTTAAAAAATGTTATACAGAAAAAAAAAAATCAAACTCAGTCTGACATGATTCCTGCTGACAGTTCAATGCTTTGGCTGTAAAAACAATATAACATACATGCCAACAGCTGTGTTTAACATTTTGCATCTGATACTTCTTCCTGAATGCTCAAAGCATAGTTTAGTATGAGAAATTATGACGGCAGGCAGTGGAAAATTTCATAAATTAGTCAGTCTTACTTCTAGAACAAAATGTTTCAAATGTTAGTTACTGTTCTTATGTTTGGTGATGGTTGTTGTGGTGGGGATTTTGAAATATCTCCTACAAGACAGAAGCTGATGCATACAATCAAGGACTTGGGGAAAATAAGTCAATCACAAGTATGCACAAACCACAATGGAAACACAGAACACAGCCATTTATACTTCCTTACAGGCCCTTGTGGCCATTTTAAGCCTAGCCAATTTTCCTTTTAAAAATTGAGAATCCAACTCTGCATTTTGTGTCTGGGAGGTAAACACCTTAACCATTGTACCAAGCCCCGGTCCCTAAGAGGCCTTTGCACCTTGTAGGTGTACTGAATATGTAATACTATCATGCGTTTTTTTTTTAATTATCTGTACATTTACATACACGTGTGTATTTGTATTTTCGTTGCTATCAAAGAATTTGAAATAGTGAATACATTTTAATGTGCAACCCAGGACTTCAAAATATAAATCCATTTACCAGAAATAGCAAGTGCACTTCAAAGTCATGTAATACACATCTCTACTATATAACCAAATTGACTTTCTAACATAAAATGTCAATGTATGCTGTTCAATGTTGCTAAAAGAATAACACCTGCAGTGCTTATAGTTTCCATCATGGTGATGTGTATCCTTTTAAGTCTTACTCATGTAAACTATAGGGAAACTCACACAACAAGCATTCTGATACAATCAAATGTGAAACTGCAATGAAAATACATTCATTTAAAAAAAATCATTGAACAAACATTGGGATTCCTAAACATGTGACAGATCAAAGGCAATTGCAGAAATGCAGAGGTGCGTGTTATGACCCTAACATACCTCTCAACTTCTAGATGTTTGCAGAATGTCCAGATTTTTGCCTGATATTTCTGGTCTGTTCCTCATAAAATTTTGGATTTCTGGCAAATTATTTGCTAACCTTTGAGGACTGAAGCCAGAACATAGTGGCAGACATTTGAGTTTCAGACTTCACACCCTTCAAAAAATGTGTGCTAATGCAAAACCTGCTATTCTATCAACTTTCTAAGTTTGTAAGAGCAATATTTAAAAATTGTCCATATTTTTGAGTCTTTGTCCCCCATTATTTATGGCTTTGTCCAGATTTCTAACTCTTAGAGGTTGAGAGGTATGGACCCAAAGGTAATTATCAATTAATTAGCAAGAATCTTGTGGCCCAAGGTGCAACCCTACTGAAATGACAGACTTGATGGCAAGAGATTGGTTTCCTCTATACTGGCCAAAAATGTCATGAAGACCAGTGGTGAGCGAGTAGTACAAAATTATGCAGGTATCTAAATGGATTCCCTATAAATCTCAAAATAATGAAATATTGAATTTCAGTATCTCAAGACTGTATAGCCGAAGACCCACATAATTGAAAACCACAACCGCGAAAATCAAAATCACGACCATACACATACAAACACCACCACACAAAGAAATACACATATACCTACCTAACTGCACTACAAGAAGTAAATCAACGCACACAAACACAACATAACATACAAACACACCTACCCTAACTATAAGCAGGGGGACAAGACCCCCTGCACCCTCAATGTGGGAGGCTGTGCCCCCCCACACCCCCGCTACTTATATATACTAACTCCGCAGTCGCACTAAACAGACAAATACATAAAACCCACCATTATACACACTCACACACACTAAAATCCCTACCCAATACCCTTAAGAAAACACCACTTACCTGAATCCCCAGCTAAATCCACACACCGCAACACACATCACAAACTCGACACCACAACAGCATATTCGACATTTACGCATTCGATATAGTGCAGTTTTGTGTAACTGCACTTTCAACTATACAGTCTCAAGATACTGAAATTCGATATTTCAGTATTTCGAGATTGCATAGTGGATCCGTCTAAATATGTGCATCGTAATGCCAGAAAAATGACTGGAAGCCACACTAAGAGTCTCCCAGAAATGTTATACAGTTTTAATGTTTTAAATGGGGATGAAATCACTGTACAGGAAAATGAGAAAAGGGGAAAGAGCAAGCAGAGAAACAGTAAAGGACACAGAGGAGGTAAGAGTAGGAGTGGGAGTGAGGACGACAGAGGAAGAGTATACTGTTTCTGAGGGATAGGCTCCCATTTTCTATTTTTAAGACGGATTGATGTAGAAGGTTGTAATGAAAGTCATTATCCTGTTCATGCATGCTCACTACACTTCACAGGTGCTCATTATAGTTCATGAAGCTGGCAGTGCTGTTAGTGCAGCACAGGTTATCTGTACAGTGAGATAAATGTGAGATTCAAGAACATTCATTCAAATGAATTTCATTAGTATAAGGACCACACTAAGAGGCTCAGAACTGTGGGATGAAACAGCCATAGACAGTGCTGGCCTCATGACACCACAGAAAACTGCTGTTTAGCAAGTTGTAGACTTGAACTGTAGAAAGTGTACAGTGATTCCTATTAGTAATACATGGTTATAATGAGATAAATTGTGACCCCACACCTCTGGGCCCATAATCAAGGACCATCAATCCTCAACACTGGCCCAGAGGTGGGGTATCACATCAGTGAATGGAGAATATCCCTTGTTTCATATTTGTTGTTGCACTCCTGCTTTACTTCTGTGTTATTGGAAGACATATGTTACAGTATTGCACTGCAGAGGGATAAGATAAAGGGTGCAAATGTTAACAATGGTGCAACTGTGTAGGGGACTGTATACAGGATGAGGTTATAGTGCCTTGGCAGGAAAAGTGAAGGGGATGTGGCAGGTGTAGTGAAAGATATATCTGAGGTGTGTACCTTGTATACTAAACAAGTGGCATATTCCAAGCTGCAGGTTGAGGACTCCATGTGTCCATGCTGATAATGAAGTTGGGAGGTATTCTGCTTGCTGATAGTACACTATGGGGAAGGGGGATTCTGCTTGCTAATAGTATACTCTGGGGGCGGGGGGGGACTCTGCTTGCTGATAGTATACTATGGGGGTATTCTGCTTGCTGATAGTACACTATGTGAGTACCATAAGTACAAAGCCTCACCAATCCACCTTACTCATTTGTTCTGACCCAAATCCTAATCCTTCCCCTAACCCCAACCCTACACATTACCCTATGAAAAACACTTCCAAAACAGTACCACTAAACAAACATTTGGACACATAACACACAGACAATGTACCTCCTAAGCTAACCCTTACTTTACCGCAAACCAGCAAGCACTCACATTCACAGAACCATATATCCACATACTACACACATGCACAACATTAAAACCATCCTCTTACCTAACCCTTAGTCTAATCCTAACCTGCAGCACTCACATACACACAAACATATATCTACATACTACACACATACACAACAATAAAACCATCCTCTTACCTAGCCCTTAGTCCAGTCCTAACCTGCAGCACTCACATTCACACAAACATATATCCACATACTACACAAACACACAATATTAAAACCATCCTCTTACCTAGCCCTTAGTCTAATCCTAACCTGCAGCACTCACATTCACACAAACATATATCCACATACTACACACATGCACAATATTAAAACCATCCTCATACCTAGCCCTTAGTCTAATCCTAACCTGCAGAACTCACATTCACACAAACATATATCCACATACTACACACATGCACAACATTAAAACCATCCTCTTACCTAGCCCTTAGTCTAATCCTAACCTGCAGCACTCACATTCAAACAAACATATATCCACATATAACACACATGCACAACATTAAAACCATCCTCTTCCCTAGCCTTTAGTCTAATCCTAACCTGCAGCACTCACATTCACACAAACATTAATCCAAATACTACACACATGCACAACATTAAAACCATCCTCTTACCTAGCCCTTAGTCTAATCCTAACCTGCAGCCCTCACCACACAAACATGTATCCACATACTACACACATGCACAATATTAAAACCATCCTCTTACATAGCCCTTAGTCTAATCCTATCCTGCAGCACTCACATTCACACAAACATGTATCCACACACTACACACATGCACGTTAAACCCATCCTCTTACCTAGCCCTTAGTCTAATCCTAACCTGTAGCACTCACATTCACATAAACATATATCCACATACTACACACATGCACAACATTAAACTCATCCAGTTACCTAGCCCTTAGTCTAATCCTAACCGGCAGCACTCACATTCAAACAAACATATATCCACATACTAAAAACATGCAAAACATTAAAACCATCCTCTTACCCTAGCCCATAGTCTAATCCTAACATGCAGCACTCATATTCACACAAACATATATCTACATACTACACACATGCACAACATTAAAACCATCCTCTTACCTAGCCCTTAGTTTAATCCTAACCTGCAGCACTCACATTCAACCATATATCCACATACTACACACATGCACAACATTAAAACCATCCTCTTACCTAGCCTTTAGTCTAATCCTAACCTGCAGCACTCACATTCACACAAACATATATCCACATACTACACACATGCACAACATTAAAACCATCCTCTTACCTAGCCCTTAGTCTAATCCTAACCTGCAGCACTCACATTCACACAAACATATATCCACATACTACACACATGCACAACATTAAAACCATCCTCTTACCTAGCCCTTAGTCTAATCCTAACCTGCAGCACTCACATTCACACAAACATATATCCACATACTACACACATGCACAACATTAAAACCATCCTCTTACCTAGCCCTTAGTCTAATCCTAACCTGCAGCACTCACATTCACACAAACATATATCCACATACTACACACATGCACAATATTAAAACCATCCTCTTACCTAGCCCTTAGTCTAATCCTAACCTGCAGCACTCACATTCACACAAACATATATCCACATACTACACACATGCACAACATTAAAACCATCCACTTACATACCCCTTAGTCTAATCCTAACCTGCAGCACTCACATTCACACAAACATATATCCACATACTACACACATGCACAACATTAAAACCATCCTCTTACCTAGCCCTTAGTCTAATCCTAACCTGCAGCACTCACATTCACACAAACATATATCCACATACTACACACATGCACAACATTAAAACCATCCTCTTACCTAGCCCTTAGTCTAATCCTAACCTGCAGCACTCACATTCACACAAACATATATCCACATACTACACATCCACAACATTAAAACCATCCTCTTACCTAGCCCTTAGTCTAATCCTAACCTGCAGCACTCACATTCACACAAACATATATCCACATACTACACACATGCACAACATTAAAACCATCCTCTTACCTAGCCCTTAGTCTAATCCTAACCTGCAGCACTCACATTCACACAAACATATATCCACATACTACACACATGCACAACATTAAAACCATCCTCTTACCTAGCCCTTAGTCTAATCCTAACCTGCAGCACTCACATTCAAACAAACATATATCCACATACTACACACATGCACAACATTAAACCATCCTCTTACCTAGCCCTTAGTCTAATCCTAACCTGCAGCACTCACATTCACACAAACATATATCCACATACTACACACATGCACAACATTAAAACCATCCTCTTACCTAGCCCTTAGTCTAATCCTAACCTGCAGCACTCACATTCACACAAACATATATCCACATACTACACACATGCACAACATTAAAACCATCTTCTTACCTAGCCCTTAGTCTAATCTTAACATGCAGCACTCACATTCACACAAGCAATTATCCACATAATACACACATGCACAACACTAAAAACATCCTCTTACCTAGCCCTTAGTCTAATCCTAACCTGCAGCACTCACATTCACACAAACATATATCCACATACTACACACATGCACAACATTAAAACCATCCTCTTACCTAGCCCTTAGTCTAATCCTAACCTGCAGCACTCACATTCACACAAACATATATCCACATACTACACACATGCACAACATTAAAACCATCCTCTTACCTAGCCCTTAGTCTAATCCTAACCTGCAGCACTCACATTCACACAAACGTATATCCACATACTACACACATGCACAACATTAAAACCATCCTCTTACCTAGCCCTAGTCTGATCCTAACCTGCAGCACTCACATTCACAGAAACATATATCCATATACTACACACATGCACAACATTAAAACCATCTTCTTACCTAGCCCTTAGTTTAATCCTAACCTGCAGCACTCACATTCACACAAACATATATCCACATACTACACACATGCACAACATTAAAACCATCCTCTTACCTAGCCCTTAGTCTAATCCTAACCTGCAGCACTCACATTCACACAAACATATATCCACATACTACACACATGCACAACATTAAAACCATCCTCTTACCTAGCCCTTAGTCTAATCCTAACCTGCAGCACTCACATTCACACAAACATATATCCACATACTACACACATGCACAACATTAAAACCATCCTCTTACCTAGCCCTTAGTCTAATCCTAACCTGCAGCACTCACATTCACACAAACATATATCCACATACTACACATGCACAACATTAAAACCATCCTCTTATCTAGCCCTTAGTCTAATCCTAACCTGCAGCACTCACATTCACACAAACATATATCCACATACTACACACATGCACAACATTAAAACCATCCTCTTACCTAGCCCTTAGTCTAATCCTAACCTGCAGCACTCACATTCACACAAACATATATCCACATACTACACACATGCACAACATTAAAACCATCCTCTTACCTAGCCCTTAGTCTAATCCTAACCTGCAGCACTCACATTCACACAAACATATATCCACATACTACACACATGCACAACATTAAAACCATCCTCTTACCTAGCCATTAGTCTAATCCTAACCTGCAGCACTCACATTCACACAAACATATATCCACATACTACACACATGCACAACATTAAAACCATCCTCTTACCTAGCCCTTAGTCTAATCCTAACCTGCAGCACTCACATTCACACAAACATATATCCACATACTACACACATGCACAACATTAAAACCATCCTCTTACCTAGCCCTTAGTCTAATCCTAACCTGCAGCACTCACATTCACACAAACATATATCCACATACTACACACATGCACAACATTAAAACCATCCTCTTACCTAGCCCTTAGTCTAATCCTAACCTGCAGCACTCACATTCACACAAACATATATCCACATACTACACACATGCACAACATTAAAACCATCCTCTTACCTAGCCCTTAGTCTAATCCTAACCTGCAGCACTCACATTCACACAAACATATATCCACATACTACACACATGCACAACATTAAAACCATCCTCTTACCTAGCCCTTAGTCTAATCCTAACCTGCAGCACTCACATTCACACAAACATATATCCACATACTACACACATGCACAACATTAAAACCATCCTCTTACCTAGCCCTTAGTCTAATCCTAACCTGCAACACTCACATTCACACAAACATATATCCACATACTACACACATGCACAACATTAAAACCATCCTCTTACCTAGCCCATAGTCTAATCCTAACCTGCAGCACTCACATTCACACAAACATATATCCACATACTACACACATGCACAACATTAAAACCATCCTCTTACCTAGCCCTTAGTCTAATCCTAACCTGCAGCACTCACATTCACACAAACATATATCCACATACTACACAAATGCACAACATTAAAAACATCCTCTTACCTAGCCCTTAGTCTAATCCTAACCTGCCACATTCACATTCACACAAACATATATCGACATACTACACACATGCACAACATTAAAACCATCCTCTTACCTAGCCCATAGTCTAATCCTAACCTGCAGCACTCACATTCACACAAACATATATCCACATACTACACACATGCACAACATTAAAACCATCCTCTTACCTAGCCCTTAGTCTAATCCTAACCTGCAGCACTCACATTCACACAAACATATATCCACATACTACACACATGCACAACATTAAAACCATCCTCTTACCTAGCCCTTAGTCTAATCCTAACCTGCAGCACTCACATTCACACAAACATATATCCACATACTACACACATGCACAACATTAAAACCATCCTCTTACCTAGCCCTTAGTCTAATCCTAACCTGCAGCACTCACATTCACACAAACATATATCCACATACTACACACATGCACAACATTAAAACCATCCTCTTACCTAGCCCTTAGTCTAATCCTAACCTGCAGCACTCACATTCACACAAACATATATCCACATACTACACACATGCACAACATTAAAACCATCCTCTTACCTAGCCCTTAGTCTAATCCTAACCTGCAGCACTCACATTCACACAAACATATATCCACATACTACACACATGCACAACATTAAAACCATCCTCTTACCTAGCCCTTAGTCTAATCCTAACCTGCAGCACTCACATTCACACAAACATATATCCACATACTACACACATGCACAACATTAAAACCATCCTCTTACCTAGCCCTTAGTCTAATCCTAACCTGCAGCACTCACATTCACACAAACATATATCCACATACTACACACATGCACAACATTAAAACCATCCTCTTACCTAGCCCTTAGTCTAATCCTAACCTGCAGCACTCACATTCACACAAACATATATCCACATACTACACACATGCACAACATTAAAACCATCCTCTTACCTAGCCCTTAGTCTAATCCTAACCTGCAGCACTCACATTCACACAAACATATATCCACATACTACACACATGCACAACATTAAAACCATCCTCTTACCTAGCCCTTAGTCTAATCCTAACCTGCAGCACTCACATTCACACAAACATATATCCACATACTACACACATGCACAACATTAAAACCATCCTCTTACCTAGCCCTTAGTCTAATCCTAACCTGCAGCACTCACATTCACACAAACATATATCCACATACTACACACATGCACAACATTAAAACCATCCTCTTACCTAGCCCTTAGTCTAATCCTAACCTGCAGCACTCACATTCACACAAACATATATCCACATACTACACACATGCACAACATTAAAACCATCCTCTTACCTAGCCCTTAGTCTAATCCTAACCTGCAGCACTCACATTCACACAAACATATATCCACATACTACACACATGCACAACATTAAAACCATCCTCTTACCTAGCCCTTAGTCTAATCCTAACCTGCAGCACTCACATTCACACAAACATATATCCACATACTACACACATGCACAACATTAAAACCATCCTCTTACCTAGCCCTTAGTCTAATCCTAACCTGCAGCACTCACATTCACACAAACATATATCCACATACTACACACATGCACAACATTAAAACCATCCTCTTACCTAGCCCTTAGTCTAATCCTAACCTGCAGCACTCACATTCACACAAACATATATCCACATACTACACACATGCACAACATTAAAACCATCCTCTTACCTAGCCCTTAGTCTAATCCTAACCTACAGCACACACATTCACACAAACATATATCCACATACTACACACATGCACAACATTAAAACCATCCTCTTACCTGGCCGTTAGTCTAATCCTAACCTGCAGCACTCACATTCACACAAAATATATCCACATACTACACACATGCACAACATAAAACCCATCCTCTTACCTAGCCCTTATTCTACTCTTAACCTGCAGCACTCACATTCACACAAACATATATCCACATACTACACACATGCACAACATTAAAACCATCCTCTTACCTAGCCCTTAGTCTAATCCTAACCTGCAGCACTCACATTCACACAAACATATATCCACATACTACACACATGCACAACATTAAAACCATCCTCTTACCTAGCCCTTAGTCTAATCCTAACCTGCAGCACTCACATTCACACAAACATATATCCACATACTACACACATGCACAACATTAAAACCATCCTCTTACCTAGCCCTTAGTCTAATCCTAACCTGCAGCACTCACATTCACACAAACATATATCCACATACTACACACATGCACAACATTAAAACCATCCTCTTACCTAGCCCTTAGTCTAATCCTAACCTGCAGCACTCACATTCACACAAACATATATCCACATACTACACACATGCACAACATTAAAACCATCCTCTTACCTAGCCCTTAGTCTAATCCTAACCTGCAGCACTCACATTCACACAAACATATATCCACATACTACACACATGCACAACATTAAAACCATCCTCTTACCTAGCCCTTAGTCTAATCCTAACCTGCAGCACTCACATTCACACAAACATATATCCACATACTACACACATGCACAACATTAAAACCATCCTCTTACCTAGCCCTTAGTCTAATCCTAACCTGCAGCACTCACATTCACACAAACATATATCCACATACTACACACATGCACAACATTAAAACCATCCTCTTACCTAGCCCTTAGTCTAATCCTAACCTGCAGCACTCACATTCACACAAACATATATCCACATACTACACACATGCACAACATTAAAACCATCCTCTTACCTAGCCCTTAGTCTAATCCTAACCTGCAGCACTCACATTCACACAAACATATATCCACATACTACACACATGCACAACATTAAAACCATCCTCTTACCTAGCCCTTAGTCTAATCCTAACCTGCAGCACTCACATTCACACAAACATATATCCACATACTACACACATGCACAACATTAAAACCATCCTCTTACCTAGCCCTTAGTCTAATCCTAACCTGCAGCACTCACATTCACACAAACATATATCCACATACTACACACATGCACAACATTAAAACCATCCTCTTACCTAGCCCTTAGTCTAATCCTAACCTGCAGCACTCACATTCACACAAACATATATCCACATACTACACACATGCACAACATTAAAACCATCCTCTTACCTAGCCCTTAGTCTAATCCTAACCTGCAGCACTCACATTCACACAAACATATATCCACATACTACACACATGCACAACATTAAAACCATCCTCTTACCTAGCCCTTAGTCTAATCCTAACCTGCAGCACTCACATTCACACAAACATATATCCACATACTACACACATGCACAACATTAAAACCATCCTCTTACCTAGCCCTTAGTCTAATCCTAACCTGCAGCACTCACATTCACACAAACATATATCCACATACTACACACATGCACAACATTAAAACCAGACTCTTACCTAGCCCCTAGTCTAATCCTAACCTGCAGCACTCACATTCACACTAACATAAATCCACATACTACACACATGCACAACACTAAAAACATCCTCTTACCTAGCCCTTAGTCTAATCCTAACCTGCAGCACTCACATTCACACAAACATATATCCACATACTACACACATGCACAACAATAAAACCATCCTCTTACCTAGCCCTTAGTCTAATCCTAACCTGCAGCACTCACATTCACACAAACATATATCCACATACTACACACATGCACAACATTAAAACCATCCTCTTACCTAGCCCTTAGTCTAATCCTAACCTGCAGCACTCACATTCACACAAACATATATCCACATACTACACACATGCACAACATTAAAACCATCCTCTTACCTAGCCCTTAGTCTAATCCTAACCTGCAGCACTCACATTCACACAAACATATATCCACATACTACACACATGCACAACATTAAAACCATCCTCTTACCTAGCCCTTAGTCTAATCCTAACCTGCAGCACTCACATTCACACAAACATATATCCACATACTACACACATGCACAACATTAAAACCATCCTCTTACCTAGCCCTTAGTCTAATCCTAACCTGCAGCACTCACATTCACACAAACATATATCCACATACTACACACATGCACAACATTAAAACCATCCTCTTACCTAGCCCTTAGTCTAATCCTAACCTGCAGCACTCACATTCACACAAACATATATCCACATACTACACACATGCACAACATTAAAACCATCCTCTTACCTAGCCCTTAGTCTAATCCTAACCTGCAGCACTCACATTCACACAAACATATATCCACATACTACACACATGCACAACATTAAAACCATCCTCTTACCTAGCCCTTAGTCTAATCCTAACCTGCAGCACTCACATTCACACAAAATACATCCACATACTACACACATGCACAACATTAAAACCATCCTCTTACCTAGCCCTTAGTCTTATCCTAACCTGCAGCACTCACATTCACACAAACATATATCCACATACTACACACATGCACAACATTAAAACCATCCTCTTACCTAGCCCTTAGTCTAATCCTAACCTGCAGCACTCACATTCACACAAACATATATCCACATACTACACACATGCACAACATTAAAACCATCCTCTTACCTAGCCCTTAGTCTAATCCTAACCTGCAGCACTCACATTCACACAAACATATATCCACATACTACACACATGCACAACATTAAAACCATCCTCTTACCTAGCCCTTAGTCTAATCCTAACCTGCAGCACTCACATTCACACAAACATATATCCACATACTACACACATGCACAACATTAAAACCATCCTCTTACCTAGCCCTTAGTCTAATCCTAACCTGCAGCACTCACATTCACACAAACATATATCCACATACTACACACATGCACATTAAAAGCATCCTCTTACCTAGCCCTTAGTCTAATCCTAACCTGCAGCACTCACATTCACACAAACATATATCCACATACTACACACATGCACAACATTAAAACCATCCTCTTACCTAGCCCTTAGTCTAATCCTAACCTGCAGCACTCACATTCACACAAACATATATCCACATACTACACACATGCACAACATTAAAACCATCCTCTTACCTAGCCCTTAGTCTAATCCTAACCTGCAGCACTCACATTCACACAAACATATATCCACATACTACACACATGCACAACATTAAAACCATCCTCTTACCTAGCCCTTAGTCTAATCCTAACCTGCAGCACTCACATTCACACAAACATATATCCACATACTACACACATGCACAACATTAAAACCATCCTCTTACCTAGCCCTTAGTCTAATCCTAACCTGCAGCACTCACATTCACACAAACATATATCCACATACTACACACATGCACAACATTAAAACCATCCTCTTACCTAGCCCTTAGTCTAATCCTAACCTGCAGCACTCACATTCACACAAACATATATCCACATACTACACACATGCACAACATTAAAACCATCCTCTTACCTAGCCCTTAGTCTAATCCTAACCTGCAGCACTCACATTCACACAAACATATATCCACATACTACACACATGCACAACATTAAAACCATCCTCTTACCTAGCCCTTAGTCTAATCCTAACCTGCAGCACTCACATTCACACAAACATATATCCACATACTACACACATGCACAACATTAAAACCATCCTCTTACCTAGCCCTTAGTCTAATCCTAACCTGCAGCACTCACATTCACACAAACATATATCCACATACTACACACATGCACAACATTAAAACCATCCTCTTACCTAGCCCTTAGTTTAATCCTAACCTGCAGCACTCACATTCACACAAACATATATCCATATACTACACACATGCACAACATTAAAACCATCCTCTTACCTAGCCCTTAGTCTAATCCTAACCTGCAGCACTCACATTCACACAAACATATATCCACATACTACACACATGCACAACATTAAAACCATCCTCTTACCTAGCCCTTAGTCTAATCCTAACCTGCAGCACTCACATTCACACAAACATATATCCACATACTACACACATGCACAACATTAAAACCATCCTCTTACCTAGCCCTTAGTCTAATCCTAACCTGCAGCACTCACATTCACACAAACATATATCCACATACTACACACATGCACAACATTAAAACCATCCTCTTACCTAGCCCTTAGTCTAATCCTAACCTGCAGCACTCACATTCACACAAACATATATCCACATACTACACACATGCACAACATTAAAACCATCCTCTTACCTAGCCCTTAGTCTAATCCTAACCTGCAGCACTCACATTCACACAAACATATATCCACATACAACACACATGCACAACATTAAAACCATCCTCTTACCTAGCCCTTAGTCTAATCCTAACCTGCAGCACTCACATTCACACAAACATATATCCACATACTACACACATGCACAACATTAAAACCATCCTCTTACCTAGCCCTTAGTCTAATCCTAACCTGCAGCACTCACATTCACACAAACATATATCCACATACTACACACATGCACAACATTAAAACCATCCTCTTACCTAGCCCTTAGTCTAATCCTAACCTGCAGCACTCACATTCACACAAACATATATCCACATACTACACACATGCACAACATTAAAACCATCCTCTTACCTAGCCCTTAGTCTAATCCTAACCTGCAGCACTCACATTCACACAAACATATATCCACATACTACACACATGCACAACATTAAAACCATCCTCTTACCTAGCCCTTAGTCTAATCCTAACCTGCAGCACTCACATTCACACAAACATATATCCACATACTACACACATGCACAACATTAAAACCATCCTCTTACCTAGCCCTTAGTCTAATCCTAACCTGCAGCACTCACATTCACACAAACATATATCCACATACTACACACATGCACAACATTAAAACCATCCTCTTACCTAGCCCTTAGTCTAATCCTAACCTGCAGCACTCACATTCACACAAACATATATCCACATACTACACACATGCACAACATTAAAACCATCCTCTTACCTAGCCCTTAGTCTAATCCTAACCTGCAGCACTCACATTCACACAAACATATATCCACATACTACACACATGCACAACATTAAAACCATCCTCTTACCTAGCCCTTAGTCTAATCCTAACCTGCAGCACTCAAATTCACACAAACATATATCCACATACTACACACATGCACAACATTAAAACCATCCTCTTACCTAGCCCTTAGTCTAATCCTAACCTGCAGCACTCACATTCACACAAACATATATCCACATACTACACACATGCACAACATTAAAACCATCCTCTTACCTAGCCCTTAGTCTAATCCTAACCTGCAGCACTCACATTCACACAAACATATAGCCACATACTACACACATGCACAACATTAAAACCATCCTCTTACCTAGCCCTTAGTCTAATCCTAACCTGCAGCACTCACATTCACACAAACATATATCCACATACTACACACACGCACAACATTAAAACCATCCTCTTACCTAGCCCTTAGTCTAATCCTAACCTGCAGCACTCACATTCACACAAACATATATCCACATACTACACACATGCACAACATTAAAACCATCCTCTTACCTAGCCCTTAGTCTAATCCTTACCTGCAGCACTCACATTCACACAAACATATATCCACATACTACACACATGCACAACATTAAAACCATCCTCTTACCTAGCCCTTAGTCTAATCCTAACCTGCAGCACTCACATTCACACAAACATATATCCACATACTACACACATGCACAACATTAAAACCATCCTCTTACCTAGCCCTTAGTCTAATCCTAACCTGCAGCACTCACATTCACACAAACATATATCCACATACTACACACATGCACAACATTAAAACCATCCTCTTACCTAGCCCTTAGTCTAATCCTAACCTGCAGCAGTCACATTCACACAAACATATATCCACATACTACACACATGCACAACATTAAAACCATCCTCTTACCTAGCCCTTAGTCTAATCCTAACCTGCAGCACTCACATTCACACAAACATATATCCACATACTACACACATGCACAACATTAAAACCATCCTCTTACCTAGCCCTTAGTCTAATCCTAACCTGCAGCACTCACATTCACACAAACATATATCCACATACTACACACATGCACAACATTAAAACCATCCTCTTACCTTGTCCTTAGTCTAATCCTAACCTGCAGCACTCACATTCACACAAACATATATCCACATACTACACACATGCACAACATTAAAACCATCCTCTTACCTAGCCCTTAGTCTAATCCTAACCTGCAGTAGTCACATTCACACAAACATATATCCATATACTACACACATGCACAACATTAAAACCATCCTCTTACCTAGCCCTTAGTCTAATCCTAACCTGCAGCACTCACATTCACACAAACATATATCCACATACTACACACATGCACAACATTAAAACCATCCTCTTACCTAGCCCTTAGTCTAATCCTAACCTGCAGCACTCACATTCACACAAACATATATCCACATACTACACACATGCACAACATTAAAACCATCCTCTTACCTAGCCCTTAGTCTAATCCTAACCTGCAGCACTCACATTCACACAAACATATATCCACATACTACACACATGCACAACATTAAAACCATCCTCTTACCTAGCCCTTAGTCTAATCCTAACCTGCAGCACTCACATTCACACAAACATATATCCACATACTACACACATGCACAACATTAAAACCATCCTCTTACCTAGCCCTTAGTCTAATCCTAACCTGCAGCACTCACATTCACACAAACATATATCCACATACTACACACATGCACAACATTAAAACCATCCTCTTACCTAGCCCTTAGTCTAATCCTAACCTGCAGCACTCACATTCACACAAACATATATCCACATACTACACACATACACAACATTAAAACCATCCTCTTACCTAGCCCTTAGTCTAATCCTAACCTGCAGCACTCACATTCACACAAAGATATATCCACATACTACACACATGCACAACATTAAAACCATCCTCTTACCTAGCCCTTAGTCTAATCCTAACCTGCAGCACTCACATTCACACAAACATATATCCACATACTACACACATGCACAACATTAAAACCATCCTCTTACCTAGCCCTTAGTCTAATCCTAACCTGCAGCACTCACATTCACACAAACATATATCCACATACTACACACATGCACAACATTAAAACCATCCTCTTACCTAGCCCTTAGTCTAATCCTAACCTGCAGCACTCACATTCACACAAACATATATCCACATACTACACACATGCACAACATTAAAACCATCCTCTTACCTAGCCCTTAGTCTAATCCTAACCTGCAGCACTCACATTCACACAAACATATATCCACATACTACACACATGCACAACATTAAAACCATCCTCTTACCTAGCCCTTAGTCTAATCCTAACCTGCAGCACTCACATTCACACAAACATATATCCACATACTACACACATGCACAACATTAAAACCATCCTCTTACCTAGCCCTTAGTCTAATCCTAACCTGCAGCACTCACATTCACACAAACATATATCCACATACTACACACATGCACAACATTAAAACCATCCTCTTACCTAGCCCTTAGTCTAATCCTAACCTGCAGCACTCACATTCACACAAACATATATCCACATACTACACACATGCACAACATTAAAACCATCCTCTTACCTAGCCCTTAGTCTAATCCTAACCTGCAGCACTCACATTCACACAAACATATATCCACATACTACACACATGCACAACATTAAAACCATCCTCTTACCTAGCCCTTAGTCTAATCCTAACCTGCAGCACTCACATTCACACAAACATATATCCACATACTACACACATGCACAACATTAAAACCATCCTCTTACCTAGCCCTTAGTCTAATCCTAACCTGCAGCACTCACATTCACACAAACATATATCCACATACTACACACATGCACAACATTAAAACCATCCTCTTACCTAGCCCTTAGTCTAATCCTAACCTGCAGCACTCACATTCACACAAACATATATCCACATACTACACACATGCACAACATTAAAACCATCCTCTTACCTAGCCCTTAGTCTAATCCTAACCTGCAGCACTCACATTCACACAAACATATATCCACATACTACACACATGCACAACATTAAAACCATCCTCTTACCTAGCCCTTAGTCTAATCCTAACCTGCAGCACTCACATTCACACAAACATATATCCACATACTACACACATGCACAACATTAAAACCATCCTCTTACCTAGCCCTTAGTCTAATCCTAACCTGCAGCACTCACATTCACACAAACATATATCCACATACTACACACATGCACAACATTAAAACCATCCTCTTACCTAGCCCTTAGTCTAATCCTAACCTGCAGCACTCACATTCACACAAACATATATCCACATACTACACACATGCACAACATTAAAACCATCCTCTTACCTAGCCCTTAGTCTAATCCTAACCTGCAGCACTCACATTCACACAAACATATATCCACATACTACACACATGCACAACATTAAAACCATCCTCTTACCTAGCCCTTAGTCTAATCCTAACCTGCAGCACTCACATTCACACAAACATATATCCACATACTACACACATGCACAACATTAAAACCATCCTCTTACCTAGCCCTTAGTCTAATCCTAACCTGCAGCACTCACATTCACACAAACATATATCCACATACTACACACATGCACAACATTAAAACCATCCTCTTACCTAGCCCTTAGTCTAATCCTAACCTGCAGCACTCACATTCACACAAACATATATCCACATACTACACACATGCACAACATTAAAACCATCCTCTTACCTAGCCCTTAGTCTAATCCTAACCTGCAGCACTCACATTCACACAAACATATATCCACATACTACACACATGCACAACATTAAAACCATCCTCTTACCTAGCCCTTAGTCTAATCCTAACCTGCAGCACTCACATTCACACAAACATATATCCACATACTACACACATGCACAACATTAAAACCATCCTCTTACCTAGCCCTTAGTCTAATCCTAACCTGCAGCACTCACATTCACACAAACATATATCCACATACTACAAACATGCACAACATTAAAACCATCCTCTTACCTAGCCCTTAGTCTAATCCTAACCTGCAGCACTCACATTCACACAAACATATATCCACATACTACACACATGCACAACATTAAAACCATCCTCTTACCTAGCCCTTAGTCTAATCCTAACCTGCAGCACTCACATTCACACAAACATATATCCACATACTACACACATGCACAACATTAAAACCATCCTCTTACCTAGCCCTTAGTCTAATCCTAACCTGCAGCACTCACATTCACACAAACATATATCCACATACTACACACATGCACAACATTAAAACTATCCTCTTTCCTAGCCCTTAGTCTAATCCTAACCTGCAGCACTCACATTCACACAAACATATATCCACATACTACACACATGCACAACATTAAAACCATCCTCTTACCTAGCCCTTAGTCTAATCCTAACCTGCAGCACTCACATTCACACAAACATATATCCACATACTACACACATGCACAACATTAAAACCATCCTCTTACCTAGCCCTTAGTCTAATCCTAACCTGCAGCACTCACATTCACACAAACATATATCCACATACTACACACATGCACAACATTAAAACCATCCTCTTACCTAGCCCTTAGTCTAATCCTAACCTGCAGCACTCACATTCACACAAACATATATCCACATACTACACACATGCACAACATTAAAACCATCCTCTTACCTAGCCCTTAGTCTAATCCTAACCTGCAGCACTCACATTCACACAAACATATATCCACATACTACACACATGCACAACATTAAAACCATCCTCTTACCTAGCCCTTAGTCTAATCCTAACCTGCAGCACTCACATTCACACAAACATATATCCACATACTACACACATGCACAACATTAAAACCATCCTCTTACCTAGCCCTTAGTCTAATCCTAACCTGCAGCACTCACATTCACACAAACATATATCCACATACTACACACATGCACAACATTAAAACCATCCTCTTACCTAGCCCTTAGTCTAATCCTAACCTGCAGCACTCAAATTCACACAAACATATATCCACATACTACACACATGCACAACATTAAAACCATCCTCTTACCTAGCCCTTAGTCTAATCCTAACCTGCAGCACTCACATTCACACAAACATATATCCACATACTACACACATGCACAACATTAAAACCATCCTCTTACCTAGCCCTTAGTCTAATCCTAACCTGCAGCACTCACATTCACACAAACATATATCCACATACTACACACATGCACAACATTAAAACCATCCTCTTACCTAGCCCTTAGTCTAATCCTAACCTGCAGCACTCACATTCACACAAACATATATCCACATACTACACACATGCACAACATTAAAACCATCCTCTTACCTAGCCCTTAGTCTAATCCTAACCTGCAGCACTCACATTCACACAAACATATATCCACATACTACACACATGCACAACATTAAAACCATCCTCTTACCTAGCCCTTAGTCTAATCCTAACCTGCAGCACTCACATTCACACAAACATATATCCACATACTACACACATGCACAACATTAAAACCATCCTCTTACCTAGCCCTTAGTCTAATCCTAACCTGCAGCACTCACATTCACACAAACATATATCCACATACTACACACATGCACAACATTAAAACCATCCTCTTACCTAGCCCTTAGTCTAATCCTAACCTGCAGCACTCACATTCACACAAACATATATCCACATACTACACACATGCACAACATTAAAACCATCCTCTTACCTAGCCCTTAGTCTAATCCTAACCTGCAGCACTCACATTCACACAAACATATATCCACATACTACACACATGCACAACATTAAAACGATCCTCTTACCTAGCCCTTAGTCTAATCCTAACCTGCAGCACTCACATTCACATAAACATATATGCACATACTACACACATACACAACATTAAAACCATCCTCTTACCTAGCCCTTAGTCTAATCCTAACCTGCAGCACTCACATTCACACAAACATATATCCACATACTACACACATGCACAACATTAAAACCATCCTCTTACCTAGCCCTTAGTCTAATCCTAACCTGCAGCACTCACATTCACACAAACATATATCCACATACTACACACATGCACAACATTAAAACCATCCTCTTACCTAGCCCTTAGTCTAATCCTAACCTGCAGCACTCACATTCACACAAACATATATCCACATACTACACACATGCACAACATTAAAACCATCCTCTTACCTAGCCCTTAGTCTAATCCTAACCTGCAGCACTCACATTCACACAAACATATATCCACATACTACACACATGCACAACATTAAAACCATCCTCTTACCTAGCCCTTAGTCTAATCCTAACCTGCAGCACTCACATTCACACAAACATATATCCACATACTACACACATGCACAACATTAAAACCATCCTCTTTCCTAGCCCTTAGTCTAATCCTAACCTGCAGCACTCACATTCACACAAACATATATCCACATACTACACACATGCACAACATTAAAACCATCCTCTTACCTAGCCCTTAGTCTAATCCTAACCTGCAGCACTCACATTCACACAAACATATATCCACATACTACACACATGCACAACATTAAAACCATCCTCTTACCTAGCCCTTAGTCTAATCCTAACCTGCAGCACTCACATTCACACAAACATATATCCACATACTACACACATGCACAACATTAAAACCATCCTCTTACCTAGCCCTTAGTCTAATCCTAACCTGCAGCACTCACATTCACACAAACATATATCCACATACTACACACATGCACAACATTAAAACCATCCTCTTACCTAGCCCTTAGTCTAATCCTAACCTGCAGCACTCACATTCACACAAACATATATCCACATACTACACACATGCACAACATTAAAACCATCCTCTTACCTAGCCCTTAGTCTAATCCTAACCTGCAGCACTCACAATCACACAAACATATATCCACATACTACACACATGCACAACATTAAAACCATCCTCTTACCTAGCCCTTAGTCTAATCCTAACCTGCAGCACTCACATTCACACAAACATATATCCACATACTACACACATGCACAACATTAAAACCATCCTCTTACCTAGCCCTTAGTCTAATCCTAACCTGCAGCACTCACATTCACACAAACATATATCCACATACTACACACATGCACAACATTAAAACCATCCTCTTACCTAGCCCTTAGTCTAATCCTAACCTGCAGCACTCACATTCACACAAACATATATCCACATACTACACACATGCACAACATTAAAACCATCCTCTTACCTAGCCCTTAGTCTAATCCTAACCTGCAGCACTCACATTCACACAAACATATATCCACATACTACACACATGCACAACATTAAAACCATCCTCTTACCTAGCCCTTAGTCTAATCCTAACCTGCAGCACTCACATTCACACAAACATATATCCACATGCTACACACATGCACAACATTAAAACCATCCTCTTACCTAGCCCTTAGTCTAATCCTAACCTGCAGCACTCACATTCACACAAACATATATCCACATGCTACACACATGCACAACATTAAAACCATCCTCTTACCTAGCCCTTAGTCTAATCCTAACCTGCAGCACTCACATTCACACAAACATATATCCACATACTACACACATGCACAACATTAAAACCATCCTCTTACCTAGCCCTTAGTCTAATCCTAACCTGCAGCACTCACATTCACACAAACATATATCCACATACTACACACATGCACAACATTATAACCATCCTCTTACCTAGCCCTTAGTCTAATCCTAACCTGCAGCACTCACATTCACACAAACATATATCCACATACTACACACATGCACAACATTAAAACCATCCTCTTACCTAGCCCTTAGTCTAATCCTAACCTGCAGCACTCACATTCACACAAACATATATCCACATACTACACACATGCACAACATTAAAACCATCCTCTTACCTAGCCCTTAGTCTAATCCTAACCTGCAGCACTCACATTCACACAAACATATATCCACATACTACACACATGCACATTAAAAGCATCCTCTTACCTAGCCCTTAGTCTAATCCTAACCTGCAGCACTCACATTCACACAAACATATATCCACATACTACACACATGCACAATATTAAAACCATCCTCATACCTAGCCCTTAGTCTAATCCTAACCTGCAGAACTCACATTCACACAAACATATATCCACATACTACACACATGCACATTAAAAGCATCCTCTTACCTAGCCCTTAGTCTAATCCTAACCTGCAGCACTCACATTCACACAAACATATATCCACATACTACACACATGCACAACATTAAAACCATCCTCTTACCTAGCCCTTAGTCTAATCCTAACCTGCAGCACTCACATTCACACAAACATATATCCACATACTACACACATGCACAACATTAAAACCATCCTCTTACCTAGCCCTTAGTCTAATCCTAACCTGCAGCACTCACATTCACACAAACATATATCCACATACTACACACATGCACAACATTAAAACCATCCTCTTACCTAGCCCTTAGTCTAATCCTAACCTGCAGCACTCACATTCACACAAACATATATCCACATACTACACACATGCACAACATTAAAACCATCCTCTTACCTAGCCCTTAGTCTAATCCTAACCTGCAGCACTCACATTCACACAAACATATATCCACATACTACACACATGCACAACATTAAAACCATCCTCTTACCTAGCCCTTAGTCTAATCCTAACCTGCAGCACTCACATTCACACAAACATATATCCACATACTACACACATGCACAACATTAAAACCATCCTCTTACCTAGCCCTTAGTCTAATCCTAACCTGCAGCACTCACATTCACACAAACATATATCCACATACTACACACATGCACAACATTAAAACCATCCTCTTACCTAGCCCTTAGTCTAATCCTAACCTGCAGCACTCACATTCACACAAACATATATCCACATACTACACACATGCACAACATTAAAACCATCCTCTTACCTAGCCCTTAGTCTAATCCTAACCTGCAGCACTCACATTCACACAAACATATATCCACATACTACACACATGCACAACATTAAAACCATCCTCTTACCTAGCCCTTAGTCTAATCCTAACCTGCAGCACTCACATTCACACAAACATATATCCACATACTACACACATGCACAACATTAAAACCATCCTCTTACCTAGCCCTTAGTCTAATCCTAACCTGCAGCACTCACATTCACACAAACATATATCCACATACTACACACATGCACAACATTAAAACCATCCTCTTACCTAGCCCTTAGTCTAATCCTAACCTGCAGCACTCACATTCACACAAACATATATCCACATACTACACACATGCACAACATTAAAACCATCCTCTTACCTAGCCCTTAGTCTAATCCTAACCTGCAGCACTCACATTCACACAAACATATATCCACATACTACACACATGCACAACATTAAAACCATCCTCTTACCTAGCCCTTAGTCTAATCCTAACCTGCAGCACTCACATTCACACAAACATATATCCACATACTACACACATGCACAACATTAAAACCATCCTCTTACCTAGCCCTTAGTCTAATCCTAACCTGCAGCACTCACATTCACACAAACATATATCCACATACTACACACATGCACAACATTAAAACCATCCTCTTACCTAGCCCTTAGTCTAATCCTAACCTGCAGCACTCACATTCACACAAACATATATCCACATACTACACACATGCACAACATTAAAACCATCCTCTTACCTAGCCCTTAGTCTAATCCTAACCTGCAGCACTCACATTCACACAAACATATATCCACATACTACACACATGCACAACATTAAAACCATCCTCTTACCTAGCCCTTAGTCTAATCCTAACCTGCAGCACTCACATTCACACAAACATATATCCACATACTACACACATGCACAACATTAAAACCATCCTCTTACCTAGCCCTTAGTCTAATCCTAACCTGCAGCACTCACATTCACACAAACATATATCCACATACTACACACATGCACAACATTAAAACCATCCTCTTACCTAGCCCTTAGTCTAATCCTAACCTGCAGCACTCACATTCACACAAACATATATCCACATACTACACACATGCACAACATTAAAACCATCCTCTTACCTAGCCCTTAGTCTAATCCTAACCTGCAGCACTCACATTCACACAAACATATATCCACATACTACACACATGCACAACATTAAAACCATCCTCTTACCTAGCCCTTAGTCTAATCCTAACCTGCAGCACTCACATTCACACAAACATATATCCACATACTACACACATGCACAACATTAAAACCATCCTCTTACCTAGCCCTTAGTCTAATCCTAACCTGCAGCACTCACATTCACACAAACATATATCCACATACTACACACATGCACAACATTAAAACCATCCTCTTACCTAGCCCTTAGTCTAATCCTAACCTGCAGCACTCACATTCACACAAACATATATCCACATACTACACACATGCACAACATTAAAACCATCCTCTTACCTAGCCCTTAGTCTAATCCTAACCTGCAGCACTCACATTCACACAAACATATATCCACATACTACACACATGCACAACATTAAAACCATCCTCTTACCTAGCCCTTAGTCTAATCCTAACCTGCAGCACTCACATTCACACAAACATATATCCACATACTACACACATGCACAACATTAAAACCATCCTCTTACCTAGCCCTTAGTCTAATCCTAACCTGCAGCACTCACATTCACACAAACATATATCCACATACTACACACATGCACAACATTAAAACCATCCTCTTACCTAGCCCTTAGTCTAATCCTAACCTGCAGCACTCACATTCACACAAACATATATCCACATACTACACACATGCACAACATTAAAACCATCCTCTTACCTAGCCCTTAGTCTAATCCTAACCTGCAGCACTCACATTCACACAAACATATATCCACATACTACACACATGCACAACATTAAAACCATCCTCTTACCTAGCCCTTAGTCTAATCCTAACCTGCAGCACTCACATTCACACAAACATATATCCACATACTACACACATGCACAACATTAAAACCATCCTCTTACCTAGCCCTTAGTCTAATCCTAACCTGCAGCACTCACATTCACACAAACATATATCCACATACTACACACATGCACAACATTAAAACCATCCTCTTACCTAGCCCTTAGTCTAATCCTAACCTGCAGCACTCACATTCACACAAACATATATCCACATACTACACACATGCACAACATTAAAACCATCCTCTTACCTAGCCCTTAGTCTAATCCTAACCTGCAGCACTCACATTCACACAAACATATATCCACATACTACACACATGCACAACATTAAAACCATCCTCTTACCTAGCCCTTAGTCTAATCCTAACCTGCAGCACTCACATTCACACAAACATATATCCACATACTACACACATGCACAACATTAAAACCATCCTCTTACCTAGCCCTTAGTCTAATCCTAACCTGCAGCACTCACATTCACACAAACATATATCCACATACTACACACATGCACAACATTAAAACCATCCTCTTACCTAGCCCTTAGTCTAATCCTAACCTGCAGCACTCACATTCACACAAACATATATCCACATACTACACACATGCACAACATTAAAACCATCCTCTTACCTAGCCCTTAGTCTAATCCTAACCTGCAGCACTCACATTCACACAAACATATATCCACATACTACACACATGCACAACATTAAAACCATCCTCTTACCTAGCCCTTAGTCTAATCCTAACCTGCAGCACTCACATTCACACAAACATATATCCACATACTACACACATGCACAACATTAAAACCATCCTCTTACCTAGCCCTTAGTCTAATCCTAACCTGCAGCACTCACATTCACACAAACATATATCCACATACTACACACATGCACAACATTAAAACCATCCTCTTACCTAGCCCTTAGTCTAATCCTAACCTGCAGCACTCACATTCACACAAACATATATCCACATACTACACACATGCACAACATTAAAACCATCCTCTTACCTAGCCCTTAGTCTAATCCTAACCTGCAGCACTCACATTCACACAAACATATATCCACATACTACACACATGCACAACATTAAAACCATCCTCTTACCTAGCCTTTAGTCTAATCCTAACCTGCAGCACTCACATTCACACAAACATATATCCACATACTACACACATGCACAACATTAAAACCATCCTCTTACCTAGCCCTTAGTCTAATCCTAACCTGCAGCACTCACATTCACACAAACATATATCCACATACTACACACATGCACAACATTAAAACCATCCTCTTACCTAGCCCTTAGTCTAATCCTAACCTGCAGCACTCACATTCACACAAACATATATCCACATACTACACACATGCACAACATTAAAACCATCCTCTTACCTAGCCCTTAGTCTAATCTTAACCTGCAGCACTCACATTCACACAAACATATATCCACATACTACACACATGCACAACATTAAAACCATCCTCTTACCTAGCCCTTAGTCTAATCCTAACCTGCAGCACTCACATTCAAACAAACATATATCCACATACTACACACATGCACAACATTAAAACCATCCTCTTACCTAGCCCTTAGTCTAATCATAACCTACAGCACTCACATTCACACAAACATATATCCACATACTACACACATGCACAACATTAAAACCATCCTCTTACCTAGCCTTTAGTCTAATCCTAACCTGTAGCACTCACATTCACACAAACATATATCCACATACTACACACATGTACAACATTAAAACCATATTCTTACCTAGCTTTTTGTCTAATACTATCCTGCAGCACTCACATTCACACAAACATATATCCACATACAACACACATGCACAGCATTAAAACCATCCTCTTACCTAGCCCTTAGTCTAATCCTCACCTGCAGCACTCACATTCACACAAACATATATCCACATACTACACACATGCACAACATTAAAACCATCCTCTTACCTAGCTCTTAGTCTAATCCTAACCTGCAGCACTCACATTCACACAAACATATATCCACATACTACACACATGCACAACATTAAAACCATCCTCTTACCTAGCCCTTAGTCTAATCCTAACCTGCAGCACTCACATTCACACAAACATATATCCACATACTACACACATGCACAACATTAAAACCATCCTCTTACCTAGCCCTTAATCTAATCTTAACCTGCAGCACTCACATTCACACAAACATATATCCACATACTACACACATGCACAACATTAAAACCATCCTCTTACCTAGCCCTTAGTCTAATCCTAACCTGCAGCACTCACATTCAAACAAACATATATCCACATACTACACACATGCACAACATTAAAACCATCCTCTTACCTAGCCCTTAGTCTAATCATAACCTACAGCACTCACATTCACACAAACCTATATCCACTTACTACACACATGCACAACATTAAAACCAGCCTATTACCTAGCCCTTAGTCTAATCCTAACCTGCAGCACTCACAGTCACACAAACATATATCCACATACTACACACATGTACAACATTAAAACAATCCTCTTACCTAGCCCATTGTCTAATCCTAAACTGCAGAACTCACATTCACACAAACATATATCCACATACAACACACATGCACAACATTAAAACCATCCTCTTACCTAGTCCTTAGTCTAATCCTTACCTGCAGCACTCACATTTACACAAACATATATCCACATACTACACACATGCACAGCATTAAAACCATCCTCTTACCTAGCCTTTAGTCTAATCCTAACCTGTAGCACTCACATTCACACAAACATATATCCACATACTACACACATGTACAACATTAAAACCATATTATTACCTAGCTTTTTGTCTAATACTAACCTGCAGCACTCACATTCACACAAACATATATCCACATACTACACACATGCACAACATTAAAACCATCCTCTTACCTAGCACTTAGTCTAATCCTAACCTGCAGCACTCACATTCACACAAACATATATCCACATACTACACACATGCACAACATTAAAACGATCCTCTTACCTAGCCCTTGGTCTAATCCTAACCTGCAGCACTCACATTCACACAAACATATATCCACATACTACACACATGCACAACATTAAAACCATCCTCTTACCTAGCCCTTAGTCTAATCCTAACCTGCAGCACTCACATTCACACAAACATATATCCACATACTACACACATGCACAACATTAAAACCATCCTCTTACCTAGCCCTTAGTCTAATCCTAACCTGCAGCACTCACATTCACACAAACATATATCCACATACTACACACATGCACAACATTAAAACCATCCTCTTACCTAGCCCTTAGTCTAATCCTACCTGCAGCACTCACATTCACACAAACATATATCCACATACTACAGACATGCACAACATTAAAACCATCCTCTTATCAAGCCCTTAATGTAATCCTAACCTGCAGCACACCTGCAGCACTCACATTCACACAAACATATATCCACATACTACAGACATGCACAACATTAAAACCATCCTCTTATGAAGCCCTTAATGTAATCCTAACCTGCAGCACACACATTCACACAAACATATATCCACATACTACATATATGCACAACATTAAAACCATCCTCTTACCTAGCCCTTAGTCTAATCCTAACCTACAGCACTCACATTCACACAAACATATATCCACATACTACACACACGCACAACATTAAAACCATCCTCTTACCTAGCCTTTAGCCTAATCCTAACCTGCAGCACTCACATTCACACAAACATATATCCACGTATTACACACATGCACAACATTAAAACCATCCTCTTACCTAGCCCTTAGTCTAATCCTAACCTGCAGCACTCATATTCACACAAACACATATCCACATACTACACACATGTACAACATTAAAACAATCCTCTTACCTAGCCCATTGTCTAATCCTAAACTGCAGAACTCACATTCACACAAACATATATCCACATACAACACACATGCACAACATTAAAACCATCCTCTTACCTAGTCCTTAGTCTAATCCTTACCTGCAGCACTCACATTTACACAAACATATATCCACATACTACACACATGCACAACATTAAAACCATCCTCTTACCTAGCCTTTAGTCTAATCCTAACCTGTAGCACTCACATTCACACAAACATATATCCACATACTACACACATGTACAACATTAAAACCATATTCTTACCTAGCTTTTTGTCTAATACTAACCTGCAGTACTCACATTCACACAAACATATATCCACATACTACACACATGCACAACATTAAAACCATCCTCTTACCTAGCCCTTAGTCTAATCCTAACCTGTAGCACTCACATTCACACAAACATATATCCACATACTACACACATGTACAAGATTAAAACCATATTCTTACCTAGCATTTTGTCTAATACTAACCTGCAGTACTCACATTCACACAATCATATATCCACATACTACACACATGCACAACATTAAAACCATCCTCTTACCTATCACTTAGTCTAATCCTAACCTGCAGCACTCACATTCACACAAACATATATCCACATACTACACACATGCACAACATTAAATCCACCCTCTTACCTTGCCCTTAGTCTAATCCTAACCTGCAACACTCACAGACATACTCATACTCCTTGTATCAAAACCACTTATCTTAACCCATAGTAAATCCTAGACACATCAGCATAACTGCATTCTGTAAGCCCTGCAATCATCTACAACAGCTGTAAAAACACAAAAGTTTATTCTGTCTATGAAAGCACTGTTCAACAGAACAATCGCAAGCCACAACCATCTCTGCATGAGCATACATATACACACACACACACACACACACACACACACACACACATATATATATATATATATATATATATATATATATATAGATATATATATCTATATCTATATATCTATATGTATATGTCTACTTTGAAACATCTAAAACCCATAACATCTAATTTCATAACATCTAACACTACAAATCACAAGAAAATAACATCCCCTCCACATATAATTACACCAAACTACCAAACATACTTTTTACTACATTTCTGCAGGGGGCAAGACCCCCTGCACCCCCCCATGTGGGGGAGGCTCCACCTCCACACACCCCATATATTAATTATACCACCTCCAAGATCGCACTACAGTGGGAAAAAAGTTCATTTTCTAACCCCTCTGTATCAAGCCCCCCTGCAGAAACGTAGTAAAAAGTGTGTTTGGTAGTTTGGTGTTGTTATATGTGGAGGGGATGTTATTAGTGTTAGATGTTATGAAATTCGATGTTATGGGTTTTAGATGTTTTGGGTTTTAGATGTTGTGGTCTCAGTGTTACGAAATTAGATGTTATGGGTTTTAGAAGTTTTGAAGGGGACCTGTATATACTTACGTATATAAATATATATATATATATATATATATATATATATATATATATATATATATATATATAGATATATAGATATATAGATATAGATATAGATATTGCAATTCAGAAGAGCAAACAGTCGTATGAACGAATGCTTTTTAGAGATGTAAAAAAAAGTAAACACTAGTACACACAAACGTTCTTCTCTATGAAGTTTTTACTGGCAGCTTTTAGTATGAGATCTAGATACATCAGGGTAAGGGAATTATATACATATACAAAAAATACATTTAAAATTTCGAAGGACTAAAGCACCTATGGCTGAAAGAACAACCTCAGCAGTTCAAAACACAGAACACCAAATGTATTTACTTTTTATACATACTAAAAATCCAGTAGCTTGTGTGAGATTGTGGCAAAGTTGGGACTGGATATATATATATATATATATATATATATATATATATATATATATATATATATATATATATATATATATATATATATATATATATATATATATATAAACTAGCCTCCCACATGAGGGGTGTGGAAGAGGCTTTGCATATCACTTACATTTAAGTCATTCAGTATTTTGGTTTCGACTTTATGTGGTCAGTTAGATGTATTTTATATATATATATCCTTCATAACGTCGACTTACCAGTTCATCGACTTTCATTACATTGAGACCACATTGTCGAATGTTTAAAACAACGAACTCCCGGAACATCGTATTTTCCCTCCGGGAAAGTAACCACATGGTTACCATGGTGAACATTGCCCTTTTCTCCACTGTAGTGCAATCTCGGAGTTGGTATATTTAGTTAGGGAGGATGTGGGAGTCACAGCTCCCCTCATTTGGGAGTGTGGGGGCCAAGCCCCCCACTTCAGTGGACTTAATTTGCTTACATTTTTAATTTCATTGTTGGTGGCCAAGTGGTTAATTTCCTGGAGTGAAAATACATTGTTCCAGGAGTTGATTGTTTTAAACATTTGGCAATGCAGTCTTGATGTTATGAAAGGCAACAAAATGGTAAGTCGATGTTATGAAGTAGATCCATAGACATATATATATATGTATATATATATATATATATATATATATATATATACACACACACACACACACACACACACACACACACACACACACTCACAGATATAGCTACTGTATGCCTACAGACAGACAGACAGATTACAAACAGTGTCAATCACTGAACTGTGTCATGTTAATCTAATAAGACCTTCATGCTATAATCTTGTGATGACAGAATTGAGGGAGGCAAAAATAGCTGCTGTTAAGGAATGTTTGGAGCTGACTATTCTGGGAACTTGGGTCCTCAATGCAGGCGATATATATTTCTACTTGTGCTGGTGAAACTGCTGTGTTGTGGGTAAGGGGTTATTGTATAAAAACATCAAAGACACAGAAGACTCAGCAGATGATGTGTTTAAACAACAGCTCTGCATATGTTGAGTGTGGCGGTGAAAAGAAGGGAAGATGTTTATTTGTTTCTTTGTACAAAACACTAGCCATTTTTGGCTACATGTATCTGTCAACACAGATGGTTAGGATCTGGCCCTTAGTGGATTTGTGCCAAGCAGCATATGTATGTGCAATGTGATGCAGCCTTCTTCACGATTACGATTCTCTTTCAAACTTCACTGTGAGTTTACTAACCACATACACAATGTAAATACAAGAGGCCATGGGTACTGTGTTTATAGTCTGAGCTACAGAAGCCACTTTTGTGGATTTCAGTTCCATTAGCTCTTCCTTTATATACCAAGCAATTTGTACAAGTCACTTAACTTCCTAGTTACCTGAGTGTCCTTAAAAAAACATAACTGGTGAGTTATTGGTTGGCCTAGTAAACAAATGCATAAAGTCTCACTTTTTTATTAAATGTGCAGTTATTGCTGCAGTAAAATCATTAATTGCCCTTTTGTTTGTAGACTCTGTCTGAGGGGTTTCTGTTTGACTTGTGAATGAAAACGTATCAGATGTTCTTTCTGGTGCCTGTTTCAGTCTGTCATTTCTCAGAAGGAGACTTTGTGCATAATACCCTCAACCATTTGATAAATAAACAATCTTGCTGTCCTAGGAATGAGCCACATGTTGCCAAGTGTGTTTTTGGCTTATCACATGATTATTTCCCAGTCCCTCACTGATTGCTTTGTCATACTGCAGAAAGAGGGTGGACAGTACAGTTTAACAGCTAAAATGCTAGGAATAAACTGTATGATTCAGTTCTAGTCCCACAATTTACACTTGCATGCCATGTGGTTTGTAAACAGACAGTTTTATAACAAAATGTCCCAAGGTCATCATGAATAATCAACCCTCAACAAAGTCTAAATAAAATAAATACCTTGTGCACTTTGCACTTAGCAGTAACCCCAAGTAAAACATAATTCTGCGGGAGAAGAGACAGTGGCAAAATCAGACATTCTGCATCTGTTTTAACAAACAAAAATCAAGGTGCAGACAATATGCCTGCTTTTTTATTATGATACATTCTAGAGATGAGAGGAACGAGCATGTCCTTTACTTATGACATTGCATTAATTGAAAATGCATTGAACTGACCAGAAGCAAATCATGCTCTGAGCAAAGCTACTCTCTAACCGTTCACTTTCAGACATAGCTGCCTCTTAAGAACATTCCTGCGTATTCCCTAGCTAAAATTCACAATTAGTCTCACCCCAGTTTCACTTTGTGCACACCAGTGTAACTCCTATTTATTAAAATCATAATAAAATAGTCATGCTAGCTTTTGTTATGAAATGATAAACAAACTCATAATCAGCTTAGCAATCAGAAACACTATTACCTTTTAGCCTTACAGTACAGAAAATAGGAATCCTCCAACCTAATAGCATGACAAAACAAAACAGGCTGGTTACAGACATTCCCTGTCTACATTTCTGCAACATACAGTCTTACTTTTATACTTCTCACTTTGTTCACCACCTACCATATCCCACTTTATAAAACATTATTCTATTACATTCACACACTCACACAAGTACTCAACCTAAAATCTACTTCTACAACAATAAATCCCCAAATATTTAGATGGAGAATAAGTGACATATTAATACTAAATATACTCCAAGATAATTTACAATTAAGCAATCAAAATATATTCAGATTTTATTATAAAAATCTAAACAATAGCGTAAATCTGAACCCCACTTATTTCTAAAATGTGGAACCATTCATTCTTATTCATTACTTTCTTTATGATCCAACCTTGCTAGAATAAAAACATGACATAAGTATGTCTTTAGTATTAAAAAAAATGCAGGTCTGTGCAACAGTCTACCCCATATGCAATCATAAAAACAGAAACATGGCTGAAAACATACAATAAAGATGAAGGAATACAATCTTCTGGCTATGATATATTCTATAATGACCACACTAGAAAAAGAAGCGGTGGTGTCAAATAAGTTTAATTCTGCTGTGCATGCTTCAGAAATACCAAACATTAATATGGCCAAACTTCTATTGGCTAATCTTAAAATTAATACATAAAACTTTTAAAAAGTCAATTTACATAGCAGCACAGTATATCCCCTATGCAAACAAGACATCCTCTGAGGACATACTATTCTAGGTAACTATAAATATGTCTCGTGAAACAGTAATCCATTGTTACCTTAATATGTATTGCCTCAAAACTACTGAAAAGGCCCTTCACTACATTATTAAATTCGAAAGATTTCCAGAATATAAGCAAACATCCCCATATTAGACAGTTACTGGGAACTAAAGTATTCTGGATTGGTTGCAATTAACACGTCCCAGTAAAATTCTATCAGATCATATTAGTGGTCATAACTTGGTCCATGTGATATGGAAACTCCAACATTCATAGAAATGTACAATATAGAACAGAAGTAAAAACAAATTCAGTTAGGAAACCTTCCTGCCTGTCTGTCTATAAGCATAACAAGTTGGACCCATTGAAAGCACTACCTTTAGATGATAAAGTAATTCATTTTAACAAAGCCTTCCTGACAGTATTAGACTCTCTAGCCCCTCAGCATAGAAAAAAATCAAATCAAAACCTGCACCATGGATAATATAAGAAAAACAACTGCTCATAAAGCATGGAAAAGTGTCATCTATAAAATAACAACCAATCTGCAGCAATACTGGCACTTATAAAACCAAGCTTAGAATACCACCCTACAAGACCAACAAAATTATTACATCAGACTACAGGAAGATCACATCCTAAGGAGTTTTCATCAACAATCTAAGAACATGATAAGTTATCCCAACTCTGCCCTTTCCCAGGTAAAACAGATTGTAATATAGCATACATATTTAGTTCATACTACATAAGTGTAGCCATCTCTCTTAATAAACCCAGTATATCAAATATGACAGTAATTGACAAAGACAGTATCACTACTACCTTCTTACTCGGCACTTCAACCATTCCAATTAAAAAAAAAATCAAAAACTCAAACCCATTTTTTTAGCTGATAACTTACTAGTAGAATACCTCCAAATGGCTGCAGAGGCCACAGCATGCCCATTATTTATAGTTATAAATATCTTCCTTCAAGAAGCTGTAGTTCCCATACTCTGGAAATAATCCTACATCATCCCTTTATATTAAGGAGGTGAATTTCTTGAACTAGTAAATTACACACCTATAGCCATCTTGCCATCTCTATCCAAAGTTCCTTAAAAATGTTCACCTACAGCTAATTACCTACCTAACAAAACACAAGTTATTTCCCACAACATAACATGGATTTAGGCTAAGCCACAACACAGAAACAATTATGTTGATCTTCATAAACATATCAATGAAAAAGGAATTCAAGATGAAATGGTAGTATCACTGTTTTTACACTTTCCAGAATCTGATACGGTTTTCACTCCATACTGTTTCTCAGACTCAAGGAACTGGGCCTCAATGATAGTATAATCAAGCAGTCTACATGTTACCCTAGCACCAGTGAACACAGTGTATATACTTGGACTGATAAGATGTCGGCTCTTCAATAAATAAAAGTAGGTGTGCCATAATGTCCAATATTATAACTTTTACTCTTTATTACATTCATAAACAAAATGCAAATGGCCTCCCACCCAGCAAATCTAAGTCAATATGCAGATAATTCAACATTAATATATGCAGCCTTTTCAAGTCAAACAGCTCCAAGCCAATCTATTACATTTCCTTACAAAATTAGAATACTGGCTATATCAATCAAAACTGCTAAATCCTTGCAACTAGCAACCTAACTGCTATAACTTAACAATACCATCAAGTAATACCAGAACTGAGTAAGTAAAAAATAAAAATATACTGGGGATAATGTGTTGATAGTGCAACATCAAATGTGATTGGTTAATGCAAACACCAAAACAGAAACTGGCTAAGCTTAAAATGGCCCACAAGAGCAATTAGCCTAGTACTTACCTATGAGCCTATAAACCAATATAATAACTGACCAAAATTTAAAATTTAATCAACTCATCCAACATATAATTCAAATATCATTCAAAATAACAACCATAATCTAGGACATGCTTATAAACTCAAACCCTTTCTAACAGAGCTTGCATATTAAGATTACATCTCACACCCATCTGCTTTCAAGTCTTGTTTATGTGTCATCATTCTTCATTAACTTACAGCCCAGTCGACAAACAAAGCTGTAGCAAATAGGCAACCACATCAACAAAACACATCACTGTCCAGCACTGAAGTCCCTTGGTTGAGATATCTAATCTAATAGCCTCTCATTTTAAAACTGTCCAAACTCCAGTCACACAATGATGAAGAAAAGGATCTATATACAAACACATATATCATTTCACACTTCTACTGTTACAGTTCCCATGATATATGTCTCAAGTGAGTATGCAACTGTTTGGATATAATATGCACATGCCTAAATTGCAGTTTGAATGCAAAAATGACACATTGACACATTTCTAATTCCAATTTTCTGCTCTCTATATATATATATATATCTGTGATACATATTACTGCATTCCTACAATTATTCACTTATGTAGTTTCTATAATATTCTACAATAAAGAAATATGTTGACCTGCTGAAATCTTAGGTATGTGCAGTTAAATAAAGCTGATCTAGAAAAAGTTATGTAACATGCCAATGTATATATGTACTCTTCATTAATGGTGAATGTTCTACAAATGTGTGCTGACTTAAAGCATGATGAATGAGCCACATAGTGTACATGAAATGATGCTTATATGTAAAAATACACCTACTTGAATACTACAAGTATCTGTACTGTTAACTCAAGCTGACTGTTTATACAAATAACTTAATGTGAAGTTTTTTGCCCTGGGCCTCTGCTAAAAGGGACTTTGTTCAATCAATCTTCCTAGTAAACAAAGACAAATAAATTATTAATAAAAAAGATGTGGACAATAAAGTATCATAGGAAATGCGCAACAGAATTTTGTTCTGGATTTTTTTTTATCTATTTGCAGTATAAACTTAACGTTTTATATGTGAACTATCATAAAGACAACCTAATGCAGCCTACATATGTTCTGCTGAGAGAATGCTACCTTTTAAATGAATATATATATTGTCCCTGCCCATACACACACACACAC